>NC_143014.1:294194599-294494599 GCF_055824585.1 Amblyomma mixtum
CTCGCGCCAGGTGATGTCATATCCGCTGCTAAAAACCCGCCACTGTGTGGCGACACCATCAGAGCCATGAAGTTGTTTTTGGGAGGACATTAAAATATTAAAAAACGGAATATACGCGGTATTACCGACGCTAATAGCACCACTATAACTCACTCTATGCAATCAACAGGCAAAACAGTTAACTAAAATTGTGCTTCTGGACCCCTTTACAACCATCGCCCCTCCTTATTCGTCATCCATTTAATTCTGCGAATCTTGTGTCGCGTTGTCATAGCCATTTTGAGAGGAACTTTGTCAAAGAATTGTGTCGGAAGGGTACGGTGAAATTCAAGCAAGTTTAGGTTGAAAGCGATTCCCAATTGTTCCTTATTTATTTTAAAATCAGCGACAGCAGTGCTTTGCGCATGCGGTTCGCGGGCGGTTTGGTTGTTCGATTCCCAGTGCCGCCGGGTAGCTATCGGTTTCCAGTGCAAATTTTCTCGTGGTTTCCCTTAGGTGAATTGATTCGAAAAAAGTCTTTCACCTAACCTTATGTAGAAAAAAACACTGTTCCATGGCCATTAAAACTCGTCAACAAAAGAAAACATCCTTATAGAAAAACATGGAACGAAAACAATTCTACGCCTAGGCTAAGTACTCGCCAGGAGCGAAAACGCGTATGCAATCCGTACGTAAAAAGCCTCAGCAAAACCTTGGCCAGCATTCTCGGAAAGGAAGCGCTGGAAACTGGGTACCAGCGGGACACCATTATCAGCCCCTCCTCCACTGTCCCAAAGACTCATCGTCCTACAGGAAAGATGCAAGGCGTGGTACGCAAAAACCCTGCTGGAGTGCTTGGCGTCTAGAGCGGCGTTTACTTGACGGGATTTAGTTGAGGAGTTGGGTCAAAAACCGGTCATGGCTTCATGTAAACATCGCACAGTCGGTTCCGGGAGTCGAGGAAGTGAGTCCTGTCGACTCCGCTTCCGAAGGGGGGGGGGGGGGGGTTGACTCGCTCAACCCCAACGAAAGATAGCACGTAAACCGGATCATCGAGACGAAGATTCGGGTTAGCGGGAGGGGAGAGGATAAATTGCGATCCTGTTTTTACGCTTGCGCCATCGCGCCTGCGAGACAGTGGTGCCATGCCGCAATCTTGGAGGCTGCCACTGCCCTCATCGCTGCGCTGCTCGACGCTTGGTGTCGCTGCAGTTGAACCGGTCTCGACTCACTAAAATCTAGTTCATGCAAACACGCAATCGTCGAGTCGAGCTGACCTTACACAACTCGACCCCCCGATTCAATCTACCGCAGTCCGGTTCATGTAAACGAGGCTTAGGTTGGCCACACCAACAATATGACGGAAAGGGTGAAGCAGCACAAAGCTTATGTCAAGCAAATGAACAGCAGCGCAGTGGTCGTACTTCCCAGCCATGCCACCACAGAGGTGACTTTGACGCAGTGTTGTAGGCGTTACAGAAAAAAAAGTAACTAAATACGTTACTCGTTACACTAAACCGCCCTACGTTACGTACAAAAAAGGTAACGCGTTACCGTTACCGAAAAAAAGTATCGCACGTTACTTTGCCGTTACTCCATGGCCATAAATTTTAATCGCTGCGTCTTCTCTGTAAGAAATCACGATAGCAATTTTATAAAGCTCATACTTCATATAATTCCAACTTCACAAAGAAAACATAGCTGAACTCAACAAATTAACATTAATTCCGGCGCGCTTCTGCTTACGAAATTTCGCGGAAATAGCGTAGCAATAAAGAATGCTTAAATGTCATAGTTACGGAAAAAATATATTTGCGCACATAAACAATTTTTTTTACATTAACCTGCATAATTATAGCAAAAATGCGAGTGTTTACGTCAAGGTGTTCAAGGTCAGCTTCGCTCGCTTAGGAACTCAATAACCAGAAACGTAGCCGCAGTTGCAGATAGAAACAACCTGTTCACTGCAATCCCCTTTTCTGTGCTGTACCATTGTACTCTTTCGACGGCTCTCTTGGGGCCATCTCGAAGTTAAGTGGCGACATTCCTGAGTTTGCACAGAAGAGGGAACTGCTTCCACCAAGAATGCGAGAGTGTCGCCTGGGAACGAGACCTTTTGGTTGGAGAACAAGCTGACGCAGAAATTGACTTACATATTTCTGCAAATGGTCCATTGGTGGCTCGGCATGCGTCCACTCTTTAGAGAGTTGTGTGTGTGTGAGTGGTTTGGGGGTGAAGACAAGTGTGTGACTGCTTGTTCGTGCTTTCCTTTTTAATTGAGTGCGTTGTCAAGGGCAGGTGTTTTCTGGCATGCATGCGAGCCGCAGCAAGGGTCGTCGAGAACACCGGTAGATTTTGTTTATTTGCAACTTCATTTTCGGTGTTTTTTTTTTTTTGAAAGAGAGGCGGAGGGGGACAATTGAAATAAAAGTTACTTGACGGGATTGAGCTGAGCAGTTGGGTTGAAAACCGGTTACTGGTTTCATGTAAACATCGCACAGTCGGTTCCGGGAGTCGAGGAAGTGAGTCCAGTCGACTCCGCTTCCGAAGGGGGGGGGGGGGGGGGTTGATTCGCTCAACCCCAACGGAAGATAGCACGTAAACCGGATCATCGAGACGAAGTGTCGGGTTAGTGGGAGGGGAGAGGATAAATTGCGATCCTGTTTTTACGCTTGCGCCATCGCGCCTGCGAGACAGTGGTGCCATGCCGCAATCTTGGAGTCTGCCATTGCCCTCATCGCTGCGCTGCTCGACGCTTGGTGTCGCTGCAGTTGAACCGGTCTCGACTCACTAAAATCTAGTTCATGTAAACACGCAATCGTCGAGTCGAGCTGACCTTACACAACTCGACCAGCCGATTCAATCTACCGCAGTCCAGTTCATGCAAACGAGGCTTAGGCTGGGGACACCAACAATATGACGGAAAGGGTGAAGCAGCACAAAGCTTATGTCAAGCAAATGAACAGCAGCGCAGTGGTCGTACTTCCCAGCCATGCCACCACAGAGGTGACTTTGATGGCACTATTGTGGTGGAAACAGAACCAAACTGCGCAGAAGGCTTCTACTTGAGTCATGACGGAAGAGAATGTTGAATGTTCTCTGGGAACCACTCCCTTTTCCTACATCCACGGTTTAAGCTCCGTGACCCTGCGGTCGACCTTATGTGGGCGTAAAAAAGCCTCCGAAACGCGCCCGCAGTCGCACCTTCAAGAAGTAGTAGTAATGGTTTACTGACAAAAAAAAATACAAAATGGAAGCACGAGAGCTGGAGCCGACGGAATTCACGGAATTCACAGCCGGCGCAAGTCACGGGCCGAGAACCGGTTGTTGGGGGGTCAAGCAAAGAGACCGTCGAGTCGAGCTGGGCCAGCCCGGCTGCAGGGGGTGGGTTGGCTCTGCCCGACCCGGTGGGAAGGAGCTTGTATTAGAGCTGTGCACGGGCTCGGGCCGGCCCGAAAGCCCGTACCCGGCCCGGCCCACGGGCCGGGCTCGGGCCTTGCGGAAGTCTATTCACCCGGGCCCGGGCCGGGCTCGGGCCACGGTATATTTGTCTCGGACGGGCCGGCCGGGCTTCGCGATCGCGATTGCTCCTGCGTGGCTCCAGCCGCCCTACTGTTACAGGTTCGAAACTAATAACTTGGAGTGATAACTCTCTACATGAGCCGTGTTTGCATATACTCACTAATTTTCATCTAGACCATGAGAGCCGAGAATTTTAAAAACATTGAAATAAACTGATTTTCCTTAAATTATCTCTTTCTGTTTCATCGTAACTTCAATTTCAGTTTTGCAGGTCGGGCCGGGCCCGGGCGGGCTTAGGTTTCTTCAATGTCGGGCCGGGCTGGGCCTCCGTCAGTAGTGTAGGGTTCGGGCCGGGCGCGGGCTGAAATTTGCTGCCCGTGCACAGCTCTAGCTTGTATACGCTGACGCATCGGCTTAGCGCCTCCTCTCTTGCCTCCTCTCTGGTCTGGCTGGCGCTGTGCAGGAACTCGGAGATATTTTTTCCCGAGCGCGCCGAACACCGCCATGTTGCTTTCCTCCTCTCTGGCTGGTTCGGAAAGGCTGTTTATTGTATGTGGTTGCTTAGCAATAGGAGCCCGATTTGGGTTTATGTGCGATTTAAGCTGAAACGAGGTCTTCGGGAAACCACTGCGCAGTCGTCTGCTGTTCAAACAACTACAGGAAGCGAAGGCGGCTTGAAGCGGAGCAGTGTGAAGAACACCGAGAGCCACGGCGGCAGTGCGGTTACGGGCGCGAGCACCTACTGCTAATGTCGCTAAGATGTGTGTGTCTTCTGTGAACCTTGCAAAATCAAAACATAAGTAATAATTTGGGGAAATGATGCAGCAGCACTGCGGGTTGCATGAAACATTTCTGTTATAGCTCTTCTGTAAAATAGCTCTTCTGTAAAAATTTTTGTGCACGCTTGTTTTTTTTTCGTCCTTCCCCCCCCCCCCCCCCCCCCCTATGTAATGCCCTGCTGGGCCTTTAGGGTATTCTGAATAAATAAATAACTGCCGACACAGGCGACTGATTATTAGCGACAACGGCACTGTAAACATAGCTTATTTGGCAGTACTTGAAAGCCATGATGCATTGCGCAAATGGAACAGCTGTTTGCTTGCAGTAAATATCCGATAAACCAGCAGGACTTAAAAACCTGAACGCCGCAGCTTTGACGTGTCCACCGTGCATCGTGACACCTCATGCTTCGACCAAATACTATTTTCAACTGACGCCATAATGCAAAGTGCCGGTTGTTTAAAAAAAAATGCGCTGCCCAGGTGGCACTACAGTTATTCCACTATTCGACTAAAAACTGCTGCCGTCAGTCGCTTGGGCCGCTACAAACGCGAGGGCACATTCTGAACGATTAGAAGCCCGCGTTTGGTTGATAGCACTATTTGCCTCGCTTCTGCACACATAACACAGATAGCTGTCAGGCACCATGTGTGGCTTCGACAGAGCGCAGAAGAAGCTCATGCCAATAAGCTCAGGAAGGTGGCGTGGAATAGCACCACGAGTGCACCAAAAACTGCTTGCTCCTCTCGCTATGCTGTGTGTTACGGCGCTGCAATCGACACGGCAAACTTCAGCGCAGGTTCCCCAGTGCCCACCCGACCACACGCACGCGCTTTCTCGCTCTTTCGGCATTAATCAGAGGCCGCACCCGAGACGGACCAAACAGATGCACCCCTCAGGAACTGTCACAACATGTGCACCAGTTTCGAGTGTATAAATTACATCACGTGCGAAGGCCAGATGCCTCTCTACTGCATCTTTTTCCGAGTTTAGCGAAATGTGAGACGACGCGAAGCTCCACATCTAGTTTCCTCTGTTCCTGCGACATCTTTGCTTCGACGCGCGGCGCCGACGGAAGCACTGGCGCTCCAAAGAGCGCTGCCACACACTCGAATGTTCACGCTAAGAGTGGACCACGCTTCACCAGTTATTTTACCGTTAGTGCGAAGTAATTAAGAAATTTATGCAAAGACAAAAGCCGCAACAGAATTCTGTGCGCTTATGCGCTCCAACGGTGCCTTCTCCATGTAGCAGTACAGAAAGTACCGTTTTTTAGGACAGTGCAGAGGGAAAATGTGGTGAAAGACGCGGTAGAACGCAGTTTCAATCTGTTCGTGTCACCGGCGCAACGCAGAGCAGACCTAGGTCGCCGCTGTGGCTTAGTGGCTATGGTGCTCGGCTGCTGGCCCGAAAGACGCGGGTTCGATCCCGGCCGCGGCGGTTGAATTTCTTTGGAGGAGAAATTCGAGGCCCGTGTACTGTGCGATGTCAGTGCACGTTAAAGAACCCCAGGTGGTCGAAATTTCCGGAGCCCTCCACTACGGCGTCTCTCATAGCCTCAGTCGCTTTGGGACGTTAAACCCCATAAACCAAACCAAACCAAACCAGCAGAGCAGACCGCTTGAACGCTTGACAACAACACTGCTGTTAGCTCGGAACGGGGTGGTTTTTCTCTTGTAATTATAACTACAACATAGAAGCACTAAGCAAGTTTCTTGCTCGCATTGTTAAATGACTCCTTTATAGATACCAGAAAGCCGTTGCGCACACTTGCGTAGAAGCCCACCTCCAATGTCGATTTTCGGCACAACTTGCAGGGAAACATAAGCGTCGCCGCCCGCCGAAGCACGGGCCATTTTGTTCACAGTTGCTGAGTGCATACAGTGCAGCACTTCGCAGGTCAAAGTCATGCAAAAATCAACACTCGGATAAGGCTGAGCCGCGCGGTGAGTACTCGCTGCCTATATTGCAGCGGCGGCCACCCAAGCGAACGTGGCAGAGAAATCGGCCAGACGCAAGATGGCGCTGCTGTCGAAAAAGCGTGAGCGAAGCACTCGACAGCAAGTGACAGCGAAATCAAGACGTATATAAAGCATTGGAGCTGGAGATGCGCGGTATGGGCAATAATTTTACATGGGAACAGCTGCGCACCTTCTGGAAGAACATGAAGAAAAGGTTTACGCTTGTAAATATTGAAAAATCGTCCTTGTGTTACCTCCCGGGAAATTTATTCGCGGATTTTAGGAGCTGTTCGGATCGGACCAGTCGTCGCTCAGTCTTGAACGAGACCATTTTGACGTGAGGCTTCGGAAGCGGCGGAAGCGAACGTTTTGACGGTACATCTGCACGCCAAGCATCATGTTGTACACATTCATCCATGAAACTGAAATCGCCTTGAAATACAGCTGATTCAAATATAACATCAAGCTCAACACAGCAGCGGAGACATCCATTGGAAATCAGAGCGAACCGCTGCCGGCCTCGAAGAGACCGCGCACGTGAACGGGCGAACCAACCGACCGGAAAGAGCAGCAGTCGGAAAAGAGAACTCTTCGGGTGGACGTTCCTCCTCCTCTAGCATGCATGTGGTTTGCTTGCTCGACGCTAGGGGTAGCGACGATCTCTACCCGACAGAAAACCGGTTCATGTAAACGCGGTGGGGTGTCGGGTCGGGCTAGTTAGCCCGACATCTGGCGCTCCCCGACCCGACCCGCAACATCGGGCTCCGTGTAAACAAGGCTACAGGGAGAGGATAGCGAGGAAAAGTACGGAGGAAAGCGACCGGCAGAAAAGACAGGAAAGCTTTGTACACAATAGACCTCTTCTGACCTACGTCATCAGCGCACGTGTTTTTATGGTCCGATGGGCAAAACATGCCGTACCGAGAAGGCTCACACCGAGAGAAGAAAGGCTGCGAGGCGTTTCGAATCGGGGAACAAAGGTGGTGGGGGAGCGCTCGGCACCAGAAAAACCGGTTCAGAACCGAAAGTCAACGATTTTACCCATCGGGGCACATCTTTTTGATGTCAAACTGTTTACATCAGGGAGAGGTCTATTCACAAAATACAAAAAGTATCAAGTTCGCGCCGCTCGCAAGCCAGTGCCTAAGCATTGTTGTACACATTTACAACACGAGTAAATTCACTGCATATTCAAGGCCGCGTGCACGTAGCGTCCTGTCGCTAATGGACAGCGCGAGCGGCGCATTGCGCAAGTGGCCCAGTTGGAGCGCCCAGCTGCCGCCTTAAAGCAGAAACAGAGCCAGTTTGAAACGTCGTGTTATCCTACAAGAACTTATTTGGCTGGCGTTTACTTCTTAAATAAATGGAAATTATAATCATAAAATTTAAATTGGATTTGCCTCTGGGTTGAAGCTTTGGGAAAAGGCGTAGCTTCCTGCACAGCAAATGACAAAATTTGTCAGAATAGCTCACAACATGCCGTTCTATGAACTCTTCGTTATCGCTTCATAGTTTGCACACACTTTTGACATGAACGCGGAAATTAGCAGCGATTACGGCAGTGGCAAGGCCCTTAGCGACGACGAATGATCGAATAATTGGAGGCACTTTAACAACCTAGAAGAAATGCTGTGTATTACCACACTACGAATTGTTACTCTGGACAAATTGCCTAATGCGCACAATTAGTTAGTGAAACAGGCACGAAACGTACCACCAGGTTCCTTGCATAGAATCCTGCAGTACTTGCAACATACAAGTTTATGGGCATCTATATATGTACAGATGACAGGAGTACAGCAAGAAGCCAAACAAATTCGGCTTGATTGGGCTTGTACCCCTACGGAAATAGCTTTATATTCAATAAAGAGACAACAGAGGTACACTGACTTCAACGTATCCCTGCTGCATTTTGACCACATCGCCTAAACTTTAGAAGAGCTGACCGCTATTGAGCTTTAAGATGTAGCGATTAATGCGCTAATACCTAAGTTTCGTGGCTTTGTATTGTTAATTCGCACGCAATTCTTCTATCACTTATCCTCAAGTAGCCACTGTATGCGTTTGCAATAGTAAATGTATCTGTAAAGCTCCAGAGTTTCCTTATAATCCTCTCTAATACCCATACATGGCGAGCGCTTTCTTGTAGCGGCCCAGGTTTGTGTGCCTACATCCGATCGGGACACTTTTAATAAAAGCGCGCATTCACAAGGCATGACTTCATCTCCCTAAAGCAAGCAAAAAAGCGTAGACGCGCGCCTAGCGAAACGCACCGAGAGAGGGCGCCACACGTTTCTTGCCGATGCTGAGGATGCATGATGAATAGAAAAATAGCCAGGGAAAAATTCTGCCTCTTTCAAATGTAAAATATCTTACATCTATTAAAAGATGGGACATTTCGCTACCTAAAGCTCCTAGAGCAGGCCGATATACTGTAAATCAGGGCAGCGGTGAGTGATCAAGTGAGGACAAGTAGGGTTTTTTTCGCGACCTCGTCATAGGCTTCACGCGACGATATGTCATCGCGCAGGTTAAACACAATATTTAAGCTACAAGGATTAAACTTTATTAAAAGAAAGTTTATGAGGAATTTAACCCCTCAGCGTGAGAGCTCGCTTGTAACTGTTATGCGTGACGAGATATTGATTTTTTATTTTTCATCACCATTCAGTTACGCGCTGCCGCGCAGCCGGCTGTCGCGAGATGGCGGGACTGGTTTTCCGAGGCGTATGGGCCGGAATCCTGGGGATGTCTTTAATTCTTCACTTTCCGAAGTACGTCCTACGTAGGCCGTCTGGATGCGAAACGGCACGGTAGCGCACGAAAAAAATTTCGGCGGGCGATCTGATGGCTCCCAGCAGTTTGCACCCGCTGTGTATTTTGGTGCCACTACACACGGTGGTATGAAATGCAGAAAATAAGCCGTCAGCATTTATAACACATATGCAGGTGCATAATTTGTTCGATTTTCGAATAGTCGGTGGAGCATTTTGTAGCAGAACGTTAAATAAGGGCCGAAAAGTCACTTCAGCAGGCGTGCTGCAATCCTTCGGAACTGAGGTCCACCTAGTCGATCCAGTTTACAGCCTCAAGTTTTTTTTCCTTTTCGCGTGCATGCCAGTCTAGCGTTCCTTGATATCGTCAGCCGCTCAACATCTTTGTACACGGTGTAAAAGACGAGCTCGACGGGAGGAACAGCAGGGGCATTTTCGCATATCATTTCGCGTCGCTTAGCTAAAAGTGCACTGCACTAGCCACTAAAACGTCGGAAGCATCGCCACTGAATCGTCGCAATGGTGGTTTCCTTTCGCTCCTGCCGCTCGTACGTATACTGGCGGAATTCTACTGCCGGGTGCGAGAGCGCGGGGTCGATTCCCTGCTTCGTAGGTAGTGTTTGTGATGGAGGTGAAATGCTAAACGCCCACCAGATTTCTGTGCGTAGCAAAGGCCCCAGGTCCTTCAAATTACACCATCTGCTCTGCGTGGCGGACCTCATATCGCCACAGCATCGACTGATAACACTGCTCTAGCAATGTTTGAATGCAAGCCTATCGGCTTTTTGGCCCAATTATAGGAGCGTGCGCGTTGAGACCGACCGTTTATCTTCAAGAAGCGTAATAGTTACTCATGCACTCGGCAGTCGTGCGGATGCACTATGGAAAGCCTTGTAATGAATGTATTTCGATAACGAGCTCAGAAGGATGACAGCGCCGCGTCCTCGCTGCTGTTCCGCTCATTCATGCAGTCCTAGCACGCAAACCACGACGTAGCCCAATGCGATTCGGTGTCGACAGCAGTTGCAATCCTCCTGTGGCGTGCACGCTGCGGCACCGAACGATCGCGAAACTCCTGCACTACAGCCGCCGCAGCTTGAAGACTAGACATGCACCCGTGGCGTGGCGCCGTCTGTCTGCGTTCTGCACAAGCGCAAGTAGCGGCGAAAAAGATCTGGTCGGGCTGCCGGGTGCAGTGTCACCATCTAAATATAAACACCATTACCTGGCAGAAACCGCGAGTTGGCTTCCGGCATGTTCTTCGGTTTTACACAGTCTCCTGATTTATGGCAGCTATGTTTTCGGTAAAAAGGACCTTTAAGCCATTTCGGGACGGTAATCTACTAGTCTACATTGACTTACTGTTGCTGTTTAGCATCCCTTAAAAAAAAACCTTCCTCTCTCTTTTTGTCGCAAAGAATAAAGGAGGTCAGTTAATACAAAACACATACTGACATAAAAGTGCTGTTTGGCTTAGTATGCTTTCATTAAAATAAATACATTATCACCAACGAATTTTTGTCAAACTTTATGTCCGTGGTATTTGGCATTCCTCTCTTTACTCGGCCTCTTCCACTACTATTCAGCCACACAATTTTCAGCAGCAGTCCAGTTGTGAGGCCGAATCGACTACGGTTTTGCTCTGTATCGCGTCCCTAAACGGGAAATCACTAAAAGCTCACTTGTGATTCATAAGATATTGTTGCCTGGCTCTACATCTCAGCGCATCTGTTTTGGAAGTAGTTGTTTGAGAGGTACAGGGCTAAGGAGGATCTATCCCCCCGCCCCATAGCCAACTCACTAAGAGCAGAGTGTAAGTTGCAGACAGTTAAAAATACATATCCATGCTTATTCATTCTAAATAAGATACACTCCACTATATGCCGGCCGCATGCTCATGGTGCGGAGAGAGAGCAACACTATACCACACCACATGGGGATGCCAACACGACCCCGCAGTCCCAGTCATACACAATTCCACGCCGGAGCAGTAGCAGCAGGCAGAACTGTTCAGCTGGGAACCCGGAGATCAGCTTTCACTGGTCGAAAGGGCATAAGCAGCCGCCGCGGGAGTACTATACTCCACCCATGAAGACTCCAAAGTCCCTAGGAGCAGTGTATAAACGCTTTGTCTCTCTCTCTTGAGGGGTAGCTGGTCAACCCTGACGTTAAAAGAAATGACCGGACGTTTACGTTTGTGTTAATCACTTCCCGCGTTAATGTGTATCTCAGACACAGCTGGAATGGCGGGAAATGCCGATGCATTTACAGTGTTTATAAGTTAAGGTGTAGGGGCGAAGGGCAGGCGTGTGGCACGAAGGATAGGTCATCCATTCCATCCAGATATATGGGCAAAGTATAGATGAGGGAAGAGGGTGGAGAGTAGACAGCGCTGGAGTAGTGTGGTGCACAAAGAAGCAACCAGGGTAGCGGTGTGCGGTTGAGTGGGTGCGATTTGAGCGAATGATGCCGCTGAAGACGTGACTGGGCCGCATATTAGACGTTTCTAGCAAGCCGGAAACATATTACCGGAGACGTATATCGGTTTACCGAATGCCTCCTGCCCACGCGCAGTGGCCCCGCCTGGCCCCAACCATGTCACTGCGCGTGCGCAGTACGCGTCCGGTAAACAGGTAAACGTCTCCGATAATATGTTTCCGGCTTGCTAGAAACGTCTATTTTCTGAACCAGATGAGCGCAAATAGAGGTTGGTTGGTACACACTGACGGAGAGGACGTAAAGCACTGTTACGTCCTCTCCGTTAGTTTTCAATACAGCTATGGATGCAAAACAGAAAACACAGTTGAAACACCGGTGTTAAGCTTAAACGCCGGCTGTGTTCCCAAGAGCTCGCCAAAGCTAAATTACTGAGCTGACAAGACTATTGCGGCTGAGGCTAGAGAGTTGGCACGGGACCGGATGCTGGGAACGGGTGGGCGCGGAATAGGCAGCCATTCGCTGCTGTAGGCTTGGCGCCCAGACGTCCCCGCTGAATCACCCATGGAGAGATGACCACTTTGCGCTTTCTTGCCCTTCTGGGTGGGACCCGCCTGGCCCTGGGTGAGAAGAAGGTAGGGGCCTTGTTTTACGCGACAGCGCATACAGCTCATTCGGTCGAAAAGCCGTCGGCGTAGTCGGCACGACGTGTCGGAAATAATCGGGGGCTGCGTAACAAAAATCGTATCATGTTAATTTCTGGTTCTAGTGATTTATGGTTTATTGGTGTGTGATAGGCGATGACGAGTTACTGAAATCATTATAATTAACTACTTAATAAAACGAATGAAAAATTGAGAAAAGGGGGTTCAAAGGTGCGAAAATGCTCAGAATGAGAAAACAGTGCTTGATGATGCTAATTCAAAAAAATTTTGAGTGTATAATTGATTAATTAATTGAAACAATTGAAAAGCATGAAAAGTGCGTTCAAAGATGTCAAACTTCGCAGAATAGAAAGCCTAACCCATTACGCTATGGCGTCATGCACTACAGTCGGAGCTTAAGTCTACTCTTCAATTTTTAAATAACTTCCCAGGAGCCGTATTAAGGCTGTCGGTCTTTTAGACTACAAAATTACAGCACCCTTTGAACGGACTGCGTACACTGCTGACCGTGGGTTAGATTCCCGGAAGCAGTGCACGCACTTATATGGGAGGTTGAACGCGCGAACTCCCCGGTACTGAGGCTACGGTGCTGGTTGACGATCGGAATGTTATGAAAGCAATCGAAGCTTTGCGCTGGGACTTCCCTTACTACGACCAGTGGCAAATGCTGAAACCATACACAGCTAAAAATATTGTGTTAGCTTGAGCGTAGATTGCACTAATTTAGGAATTGTTTTTGTTTGTGTTAGTCAACGCAGTGGACTAGACGGCAAGCGGTAGCTGCAGGCTCGGGATAAATTCTCACAACGTAAAGTTTTTTAAAGGCGTATAGACATCTAACTTTTCGGTGCGTGTTTTCTTCTTTGCAATGGTGCGTAAGGCATTATTATACCTGTATTACAACATGCTATTCTCCTACGATCGCTAAATAGTGTACAATGAAATTTTTTTCTTATGCTGTTTCGTTTTCAACAGCCGAACGAAGAATGCGGCATCAAAATGTGGTTATAGGTCACATGAGGCATGAAAAAACTGCAATACAGTCGCTACTCCCATATTCATTGTCCTTCCGGCTCTTGAGGAAGGCCAGCTTCGGCGCTGTGGTAAATTAAAGCGATGAACCAGTGATTAATTATATCGGGGTTTTTCCATGCCTCACAAGGTATATGACCTCACTTTTACGTCACAGTCATCGTTCCGCTGTTGAAGCCGAAACAGCGTGCTAGAAAAATTCGATTATAAATTATTTACTGCTTGCAGGCGAACACCACACGGTGATTCATGCTTAGTAGTGTCTTCCGCATCACTGCGCAGAATATGATAGGCCACCAAAATTAGGTGTCTGTCATCTTTAAAGTTTAGCGATATCCAAGCGCGCAGGCGTTTTAGCATTTTGCTTTCAACAAAATATAGCTGCAGCGACCAGGATTAATTCGGAAGATCCGGAATAACCAGCCAATTGTCACTGCATCCGCACGAACTGGGTTTTGCGTCACTTAACTCCGAAAGTCGGCTGTTTCCAACAGGCGCAGTGTTCTATCCGGCCTCACTCTTACCAAACGCCTGGGAGAATTATTTCTCCTTCTCCAAGGGGATCTTTGCTTCACGCAACACAAGACCGCCGACAGCTTTTTCAACAACAAAAAAATAAATTCAGCGTAATCGGTATTACTATGGTTCCTCAGTGTGTACTTCTGTACATTTATTTGCTAAACGGCAGAAAAAGAGAACGCTCTCCAGCGATCGTATTTAGCCTGAACGCTTCCTGTCCACTCGTATTACCGCCAGTCATTTTCCTCCCTTTGGAAAGCGGCCGTGCAGCGCAGGTACAACGCCCAGCGCACTCGAGAGGAGAAGAGTGAAACGAAGAACGAAGTGAGGCAGCAAGGGAAGCTCGATGGGGAATCATGCATGCGTTGGCTGTGCTGCCACAGGGACGACCAGCACAGAGAAAGAAAAAGACAGGACAGGCCCCAGCTAACTGGGCTGCGCTAAAAAAGTGAGGCGGAAGGCAGGTGTTTTATTTTAGCTGCAAAGAACTCGGCTTCCTTAGCCGGTTAATAACGTATGCATAGTCAAGGCAACGGTGCGCTCATCGCACATAGACTCGTGACCGCCGCGGGGACGCGCTCCGATCGCCCCTCGCCTACTTCACAGCACATTTTCTTTTCCAGGTTTGCATGTCGCGTTTGTGCAAACAGTTTCCTCGATGGCTAGGGTTGTTTTGATCGAAATGGCTGCGCCTCAGTTAACCTAAATAAAAGACGATAGTGAACTGGTCACCTTCGTTTGTTTGAGATTGTCTGCCTCGGCGCTGGAAGCCTGGTGTCGAGAAAACTCGTCTATGCCAGCTTTTACTGAGACAGCCGGCGGTGAACCGCTGCTAGCGATGCTCGCCCTCACACAACGATCAACCCAAGTCGTGGTCCAACATAACATTTCAACTAAGTTGCACAAATAAAAATTGTAGAAATTCTGCCCCCATGGATTAATATGAGGAAGCGGATACGTTCAGTACAATTACCAACCTTGCACGTAAATTAGCGGCCCTAAATAGTCTGGGCAAAGTATGTTTCATGGCGGCCAGTGCCGTTCTGAACATGTGGCAGAAAAACGTTCCCCGGTACGCTTAAGCGAAGCATGAAAAAAAAAGGTATTTTGTAAATGAACTAGCGCTTTACCCCTCAATGTAAATTTAAGCCTCTGCAGGTCGAATGCATTAGTTTCTTCCCTGAAAAGTTGCAAAGCGTGGATGCATAGCGCGACGCGGCGTGTTTGACGCTCGGACCTGGCGTGTGTTTCCTTCCAAGTAGTGGAATACAAGCGGCACTTATTGTGACGAGTTGCCCTTAGGCTGCTGTTTAGTGCCTAGGCAGCGCTCCGTATTTGTTCTTCGTGAATACTGCCACACTTTTTTCGCTTTCTTAATTAGAGCACTGCAGGGGCTCGGGCCGGTACTAAAGCCCGGGTCTGGAGCAGCCCACAGGCCGGGCGGGGTCTGAAAATGCGCCGCTGTTTCACCGTGCCTGGAGTGGGTCCAGGCCCGGGACTGCAGGTGAAGGCACGAGCCGGGCTCACATCCTCACATAAAAAGCCTGGGCCCGACTTTTGATTCATTATTGTAGCGTTGAAGTATACTTGGGGCGTTGTAGCAGCGACACGGATGAAACAGGGCCATTGCGTTGGCTGAGAAAAAAGTTACTTAACCCTTATTTGTTATTCTTTCGTGCCTGCAACACCTAAATTTCCTCGCCTGAAAAAAAAATGCAGCCATTACGGCTTATCTTCTGTCTGCTGCCTGCAACGTCTCGGAAGTGAAAGAATCCCGGCGATAAAATCTGACGCAGAATGAGAAGAGACGCAGAATGAGAAGGACGTCATTTGTAGACCGACTTTCATTTGCGTCACAGTTCAATGTCCTAGTAAATACGGACACGCACGCCTAACCGCGTTGAACGATACTAGGGAAGTTAAACAGCTTTTCTCAGTGATTTAAAAGAAGCAAACTGCTCTCGCTGGTTCTAAAGGACAAAATTCAAGCAAAAAAACGCCACTACGGTGCATTCCTGGAAGGTCCGTAGATGCGAAACATCCAAGACCGCAAAAGCGAAGGCCGCTGATTATTAAAAAAAAAAAGAGAAATCAGCTAGTTGACGACCATGTGAATGAAGTTTTAGTGAAGTGCTTTTCTGAAAAGAAATTTTTGCTCACGTGAGTGCTGCTGCAGCTTCCGCGAAGAAAAAAAAATGGGTTGAAGTTAAAAAATTTTCAGTGAAATGTAAAAAACAGCTTCGAAATTTAGAATATTTACTTTACTTTCTTCTTTAATCTGATTTCATTAATGAAGTCGGGCTAGAATTTTCTGTGTTTTCTTGGTTCAGTGAAAACAGCAAAAAATATGAACGAGTGAATGTGAAATCCGGAAGGAATCTTCTACATAAACGTTGTGGATATTTCCGCCATAATATTTTCTTTCTCCTTTCGCCGGTTGCTGTAGCGAATAATAAAAAAATTTGAAAATTTTAAACAGGGTACTTTTCAGCAAAATTACTACAGAATTTTCGAAAAACTTTCTTTTTCCTGACATTCAGACCTAAATTGAGGATTAAGGCTTTCCAGATAAAGTTACTCGACAGGGCTCATAATGCACAACAAATTCATTGCTTGTAATCTAGAAATTTAAAATCGAGATATATCTGTTCGAGGTGAGATAAAAATTTTCAAATATGCAACCAGCCTTCTCAGTAGATACCGCCGAACTATGTCTTCACTGCAGAACGCGCACTGTTTTGCTCAGTATTAAATGCACCGCACGAGGTGTGATAGCAGCTCAGTTCTCGAAGCACAGCGAAATGAATGGTGCTAGAAAGCGTTGGACTTAGCTGCAGATGCAAGCAACAAAGTACACTGAATGTTTGTGCTAGCCGGGTGGTCTCTGACTTGGGGCATTGATTTACCATAAAGCGGAAACCTCACTGTGTTTCTATCGGACGCGTTGCAAGCACCATTGAGCGCAGCAGTACGTGCCGCCATTTTCATGGCACTAATATGAACTGTGGCTCTCTGCTAAGCGAATATCAGCTAACACATCATTTGTGCTTCAGTTCATTTTGAACCCAATAATAAGTGTTCTGCAGTGAAGACACAGTTCGGCAGTATGTGGCAAAGAGGTTGGTTGTAGATTTCAAGAATTTTTTTTTATTTATTTATTCACAAAACATTACAGGGCCCTGAAGGGCATTGAGTAAGGGGGGCAAAGAACGACAAAATGAACAAAAGAAACTAATTAATACAGCATGCGATACAAAAAATTAAGTAAAAAGAAACTAATGAACAATGCAAAACTTAAAGGCGGAAATATACATAGGTTACAGGCTACTTATTAGTAACATGAATGCCGGACATACGGCCAAACAAAACGCAATGGCAACGAAGGAACAAAAGTGCACTGTGGCAAAGAAAATCAAAGATGGGAGAAAAAGCGATGTCATGTGAGATATTTACGTAGCTGATCATGGAGTGGTTCATGGTTGCGGATGCATGCGATACTGTCAGGAAGATCGTCCCAAAGAGCGATGGCACCTGGCAATGCAGAAGAATTAAAAGCGAGGGTTCTTCCGTGCATGTGTTTATTGCGGTTCTGATTGTGTAGGCGGCGTGAAATGCGTGTAGGCGTTTCAAGAGGAAATAGAGATGGTCTTGTGCTGTAAAGATATTTATGAAATAAGCACAAAAGCGCAATGGAACAGCGAATGCCTAAAGGCTCAAGGCCGATATCAAGTTTTATCGCCGTTATTCGGCAGTGAGGGCTGTACTTGCGTGTAAGGAAACGAGCGGTTGTGTTATGGATGGATTCTAACATGCTAGCTGATTAAGTATTTGTCGTGTCCGGTCGCTGTGTTGAATGCAGCGAAAGACGCACACGGTACTTTAAGACTTCGTTTATTTAAAGCCGATGAGGGTGCGACCAGCGTCGACCGAGGCAGGAGCCGAACTGGCCGCCCGAAGAAAGGAGGGAGCGGAGAAGCGTCCACGGGAGGGAGTGGCTTCCCAGAACAGGAGGAGGGTGCGGGGGCGCACCGTGGGGGGGCATCTGGCGACAGCGTGCGACGAAAGGCAAGTGGTCGTTAGGAGGAGGATGCGAGTGGTCGATAGGAGGAGGACGCGGGGGCGCACACACACAAAAGCAACAAGGGGACACAACACTTCCTTCCCCCTTAGAAAGTTGCCTGGTATCGTGCAGGGGGTCGGCGCTCACGCGTGGAGGCGCGCTGGCTTTGTGCGCTCGGGGGAGAAACACTTGTAGGCTGGCTGTTGTTCGCTGTGTCTCCTAGGTCTGTCCTGGGCGAAGTCTCTTCTTCCGGGAAGAGGTGCCAGGCTATGTGGGAAGATGGTGCACGTGTTCTCTCCGCTGGCGGACAGCTCTCAGACGGCGTCGTAAATCTACGCAGCTGGTTGAGATGTCGGCGTGCTACTGTGCCATGTATGTTGACGAGCCAAGAGCGCAGGCCTATGCGTCTGACAATTGTAGCTTCCTCCCAGCGTGGCTTTTTCAGAAACTGTCGGGCGAGGACGCGCTGCCCCTCATTAAGCGTGCAGCAGCGCGGAATTGCTTTTTCTTCCCGGAACGTCTCTGCCTTTGGCTCGGGGAGGATGGCTGTGAGCTGGGTTCGTATTTCACGCTCGAACATCATTTTCGAGGGGGTCTCGCCTGTTGTGCTCTGAACCGTCGTGTGCTGCTTGAAGAGAAAGCGCGCAAGGCGGCGCTGCAGCGAGCCTGTCTGATCTCTTTCAAGGGCGCGTTTTAGCTCGGCTACGTAGCGCTCGGCTTGTCCGTTTGTCGCTGGGTGGTAGGGGGCCGATGTAACTGATGAGATCCCGTTGTCGCGATAAAACTTGAGGATCTCCGCAGACACAAACGGTGTTCCGTTGTCCGACACTACCTTGCGCGGCAGGCCGAACGTTGCAAATAGTGATCGGAGGTTGTCAATGACTGCTGCCGAAGTCGTCTGTCCCATTTGCCTTATCTCAAGCCACTTTGTGTAGGCATCTACGACCACAAGGAAAGTGCAGCCCTCAATTGGTCCTGCAAAATCAATGTGCAGTGTGTGCCATGGTGTGTCTGGCTTTTCCCATTCTGGGACAGGAGCTTTCGGCGGGGCGCTCCGGCTGCTCTGGCAAGGCTTGCATTTTCGCACCACTGTTTCGATGTCGTTGTCAATGCCAGGCCACCACATGTAGCTTCTGGCACACTTTTTCATTGCAACGATGCCCCGATGTCCGGCGTGGATGAGAGACATAGCTTGTGCGCGTAGTTCTCTCGGCATCACAACTCGGGACCCAAATATGATGCAGCCGCGATGGGTGCTCAACTCTGTAGCTCGCCTGCGGTAAGCGTCGAAGTTGTCCCCTTTGAGTTTATGCACGTTGCCTTGTTGAACAGCTGTGTAAACTAGCCGGAGAGCTGCGCACTTCTGCGTAGATGCTGCAACTGTGCCTGCTGTAAGCGGAGGTTCTGGCAGTGCTTCGAACATCAGAACGTCTCCTGGTGGAAATGGTTCGTCAACAGTTGCGTCTAGTGGCAGACGGCTTAGCGCATCGGCGTTTTGATGTTTACTCCCATTGCGGTAGACCAGAGCGTAGTCGTACGCTGAGAGTTTGATGGAATGCTGCGTCGGCTCGATGACACCTTGCTGCTCCAGTTTGTCCAACTCTTTTTCAACTGAATCTCGGAGAGCAAACGGCACCGGCCTGGCCTTCAGAAATTTGGGTTGCGCGTTGTCCAACAACTCCAGTGTGACCGGGGGCCCTTCGTTTCCTGGAATCTCTTCCGAGAATACTCTTTCGTATTTCTCTTGCAGTTGCTCAACCATGTTCTGGCTCGGCGTCTGGTGTATGCCGCATATCATCACGCCTAGTGGAGAAAACCAGTTTCTCCCTAGAAGGCTTGATCCTGTGCCCTTCACAACAAGCAGAGGTAGCGTATGGGTCTGGCCGTTGTAGTTAACCTGCACGTTGGCAGAGCCCAATAGTGGCAGATTCTGTCCTGACCACGTTCGCAGGTGCGTGTCGTCTTGTTGCAGGGCGGGTGCGTCAGATGGCCATGAAGTTCGGAACGTGTCCTCACTGATCAGAGTACAGGCTGCGCCGGAGTCCACCTCGAACTTAATCAGCTGGTGATGTACGCTTACTTCTGTAAAAATCTTCGGTCGCGTGCCGAGATTCATGGTGTTCAGGTCGTACAACACAGATGGTGTTGCTGATGTTGTTCCATGGAGATCAGATAGCGGCGTATTCTCTGAGGCGTTGACGCTGTGATTAGGCTGGGAAGGTGACTTTATCTTGGCAAGTCTCTGTTTCGTAATGCATGCTCTTTCGATATGCCCTCGCTTGTGGCAAACATTACACGTGGCTGACTGGAATCGACATCCCTGGGGGTTGTGTTGGTCGTCACACCGCCAGCAGCGTTGTGCCTTTTTGACCGATTTTACAACAACAGAAGGCTTGCGCACCTGGTTGCTTGTCTGGTGTACCGGCTCGGTGTTCCGGCGAATCCCTCTCTGCTGGTGACCGGCGCTCTCCGCTCGAACGGCGATGTCGTAAGCTTTGCTGAATGTGAGGTCCTTCTCAGCGAACAGGCGCTGCTGCAGTGACTCGTCACTCAGTCCGCACACAAATCTGTCGCGTAACATCACGTCCAAGGGAAGCATGGTGGTGTTAGCAGAAGAAGCTGCGTCTCCCTCCTGCCCGGTAGCTGTTGTCGACAGCGTTCCAAAATTGCAGTCGGCAGCGAGCTTCTTGAGCGCGGCTACGTAGGCGCTCACAGTTTCTCCTCCCAGTTGATCTCGTCGTTGGAAGCGAGCCCGGCTGTAGACCTCGGATGGCCTTGGGTCGTAGTGCTTTTGCAGCGCTTTTACGAGGTCGTCGTAAGACACTGCCGCTGGTGTGCTTGGCTGAATAAGGGCGCAGACAGTATCGTAGGTCTGCTCCCCGCACAGCGTCAGCAGGTTGGCCCTCTTCAAGGCTGGGTCTGTGATGTTGTTAGCTTCAAAGTAGAACTGAAGGCGTCCAACCCACGATGACCACGATGAGCCGTTGAATTCTGGTAGCTGATTGGGAAACCCTCGCGTAGCCATGGCTTGTCAATAGCGTTGCGTAGCGCGGGTCGAATCCACTTTCTCGTCGCCACTGTCGTGTCCGGTCGCTGTGTTGAATGCAGCGAAAGACGCACACGGTACTTTAAGACTTCGTTTATTTAAAGCCGATGAGGGTGCGACCAGCGTCGACCGAGGCAGGAGCCGAACTGGCCGCCCGAAGAAAGGAGGGAGCGGAGAAGCGTCCACGGGAGGGAGTGGCTTCCCAGAACAGGAGGAGGGTGCGGGGGCGCACCGTGGGGGGGCATCTGGCGACAGCGTGCGACGAAAGGCAAGTGGTCGTTAGGAGGAGGATGCGAGTGGTCGTTAGGAGGAGGACGCGGGGGCGCACACACACAAAAGCAACAAGGGGACACAACAGTATTTTTGATATGAAGACCATGTAGGTGATGCAAATTCTAGTTGCGGCCGTGCGAATGTGAAATATGCCAGTTTTCTAACGCTGTTAGGGGAGGTTAGCAAATTCCGACGCAGGTACCCTTGTAACCTGCAGGCTTTGGCACAGATGGCTTGAATGTGTGTGGTCCATAAAAGATTATGCGTCACATGAATACCTAAATACTTGTACGATAATGCCCGAGACACTGTAGTGCTATCTATGATGTACGAGAAGCTAGAGTTTGTATGCTCGCGGCTGAAAGAGATAATCTTGCATTTTGTCCAGGTAAGCATAATTTAGTACACCAGTCCGAGATAAGGTTTAGGTCACATTGGAGAGCGAAGCGACCATCCATGCAATTGATAGGACGATAAATGATGCAGTCATCCGCAAAAAGTCGCAGGGCAGAAGATATTCCAGCGGGTAAATCGTTAATGCATATTAGAAACAATAACGGACCAAGAACACTGCCTTGAGGCACACCAAATGTTACGTCATAGAGTGAGGAGGTCAAATTGTAAACTGTTGTGAACTGGTGATGAAAAGAAAGAAAGTTGCGAAGCCATGTAAGTGTTAAAGAATCTAGGCAAAGAGCAGATAATTTCGAGAACAAGCTGGAATATGCAATACGGTCAAAAGCTTTAGCAAAGTCCAGAAAGATGCAATCAGTTTCTAGGTAAGCGTCCATGTTGAAGTGTAGGTCAGTCGTGAATTCTAGTAGTTGCGTATCACAAGAAAATCCTTTTCGGAAGCCATGCTGTTCAGGTGGTCGTAATTGTGAGAGGCGATAATGTGCTCAAGTAACTGGCAGCAGATGCATGTTAGTGAGATGGGGCGATAGTTTTCTGGCGAATTTCTGTCCCCGTTCTTGAACACGGGAATGACCATGGCAATTTTCCAGTCTGCGGGGAGCAAGCCAGATGATAATGACTGCTGAAAAATATCGCAAATAATTTGACTAGAATTCGACACAGTGCTCTTTAATATTTTAGAATTAATGTCATCAACACCAGCGCTAGCGGAGAGCTTCAGGTTTATAATGAGATCAGATATACCTGCAGTGGGGATGTTAATAGGAGCCACATATGAATAATCGAGGTCAGGAACACTGGGTATGTTGGAATGATTATCCTGAGTAAATACAGACGCAACAAATCTCTTGAATTCACGCGGGCATTCGCTGTCCGAAAATGGTGTGAGGTCGGCATTCCACAATGAAATATGGTCACGAGTCCCGTCAGGAGATATACGCCAAATTTTTTTCGGATTAGATTTTAAGAGAGCAGGTAGGTCATGATAAAAGTATTTGTTTTTGGAAGCGCGAATAGCAGTACAGTAAGATTTTAGGCATTCACTGTATTTTTTCCAAGCAAATGGCGCGGACACAAGCTTAGCCCTTCTGTACAAACGCTGTTTTTTTTTCGGTGGCGGCGCAGAGACCTGTCGTACCAGGGGTTAGATTTTTCGTTTGAGATAGAAACCAAGCGAACATATTTATAAACTACAATTGTTATAGTGTTCTTAAAAAGCATCCAGTTTAGTTCAACAGACCTGTCCGAAAATGAAGGCAAGAACGTTGTAATGAAAAATTCGTTAAGTGCGATATTCACATCGCTATAATTGGCTCTATTGTAATCACGAATTTGCCTCGATGTAGTACCTTGAAATTTTAATGGGACAGTAAGCTGTAATTGGATAAGCTTATGATCGCTGAAACCATCTAGGAATAGCACTTCGCGAACCGTTTCAGGCGCGCTCCAGAAAAGTAGATCTAGAATATTGGAACCACGAGTTGGTTGATTAATAACTTGAAAAAAATTAAAATCCAACATGAGGTTGATGAGCTCAACTGAGGTTTGGCATGCGGATGACAAACTTGACCGGTCTATCCGAGGGAAATTGAATTCGTCAACCAATTCGTCAACCAAAGTAAAAGATTTCAGCTGGGGATTTCTGGATGGCAGACGTAACAGTATATGAAGCCGTGAAATGAAGGAATGATCGGAATCAGGTGGACGGTAGCAGACACCAACAAAAACTTTCTTTGATGATGTTGAACCAACAGCCCACTCTATTTCAAGGATGGAATCAGTACTGACGAGAAATGAAGGCAATGCTTTCTTGATAGCGATAAGGACACCACCACCTCTTTTTGTAGAACGATCACGGCGATAAATATTGTAATTATCAATACTGGGAAAAATTTCCTCATCCGCTACATCTGGATGCAGCGAAGTTTCTGTGAGTGCCACGGTATCACTGTCAGCATCATCCAAGAGAGAACATAGTTCGTCACGCTTAGGGAGCAGGCTTCGGATGTTTGTAAAAGAAAGTGATAACTGTGGATCAGTGACAGATGATCAGGGCAATGGCGGAATGTTTGTGCTCTGGCCTAGGTATCCTGAGAATAATACAACTGAGTCAGTCGCGCTGTCATACATATGTATTCTCTTGTCGATGCGCAGTTTATCAGCAACAAGCTTGCCCTTCTTACTCTGTTGTTTGGCGAACTCAAGCATTTTCTTCCTTGCTATCCTGGTTGACCAAGAAAAATCCTCCATGAGGGAGTGAGTCGAGCCTTTTAGCTTGTGCGCAGACACAAGAATTTGCTGCTTTCTTTAAAAAAGTGAGAATTTTGCGATGATGGGCCTAATCTTCTCGACGTCAAATTTCCCAGCCGATGGACAAGTTCAAACTGGGCGTTCGTAACCGTAATTCAGAACTTTTCGGAGCAGAAGATAATTATTTTTTGCTCGGAATCATCCCAGCTCTCATTCTCCCCATCCTCAAGTCCGAAAAACAGCAAGTTCGAGCGCCGAAGCCTGTTCTCTGCGTCATTGCATCTCGCGGTAACCTCAGCTAGCTTTGTTGTGATTTCGTACAAACCAGGGTCAGGAACGCTGGCATCGGTTTTACTATACAATTCTGTTATGGCTTCAAGCGTTTTAACTCTGTTGGTCAGCTGTCTTATTGCAACATCTGCAGCATCCTCTTTTTCCCTGACACCCTTGAGTTCATTTAGTATCGTTGTTTGGCCGGACTCAATCCTTTGCACTGTTTCCAACACAGAAGCATGCAATACCTCTTGAGTTATTTGCTCAGGAGGAGGTCCAGGTTTTGGCTCCACATCAGCAGGAAGTAGGAGCAGCAAAGACCGGGCAAAGGAGCAACATCGCGACACAGACAATATCAAGCGCTTCACCTTAACGCGGAAATCTGTTGGGCACGACAAAGCAAGTATACAGTAATCAGAACTCGTAGGACAAGTAGCACCTTCCATGTAACTAACCTGCGTAATCAGGTCA
The DNA here is from genome assembly GCF_055824585.1 of Amblyomma mixtum. Lineage (NCBI taxonomy): Eukaryota > Metazoa > Arthropoda > Arachnida > Ixodida > Ixodidae > Amblyomma > Amblyomma mixtum. The sequence goes on from NC_143014.1 coordinate 294,219,055, forward strand.
GGTAAATGATGCATGCCTGATGCGGCGTTGTGCCCAAATCCACTGCTTGCTCCGTCGCTGTTATATCACCGGCTGGCTTTGACGTGGATCGTTGTCGAAGAAGTATGTTGCCAGATGAAACGGTCGGTGCCCTGCAAATTCAGTTGCAGCGGCGGTGAGCCAGGAGTAGGCGGCAGCGGCGCTTCATGACCAAGGTCACGGTAGTTTGCCGGCCAGCAAGCGATGCCACATAGGAAAGCACCCTGCGTAATCTGCGTAATCAGGACGGGTAAATGATGCATGCGTGACGCGGCGTTGTGCCCAAATCCACTGCTTGCTCCGTCGCTGTTATCTTCGTTTTTAAAGCACGCGTTTGTCTGCAATGAGGGTCATATTGACCGATACAGTAAACATGTGACAACACTATATCACATAGCAAAAGCGTGCGCGTAGCGCCCCAATTTGTGCCTAACCATTTGATCCGTTTAATATGTGTGGCAGTATAGCGGCCATCGAAGTGGGACCGCCCCGGGAACATCATTTGCACAAAGTTTTGAAGGTCGCCCGTTTGACGCAGAATGTTAGAAGTGGTGTCAAATAACTACGCAGGTTCCCGAGGATAAAATTACGAATTGAGATGAAGCCCAAAATGTGTGGGATTCATAGTGACGACCTTTCGCCCCAAAAATGGGCATTCCGATGACCGCTTGTCGCAGGGGTTCCGGATAGTGTCAAACGATTCATAGTTATGTGATGCACACGTTTATAAAATTTATTAACTGATATAAAGAGGTAAAAATTCAGGCCGGGGGGGGGGGGGGCACTTTGTTGACCTAAACTGCGGTGAGGCGAAAGCCTTAAGCGCAGTGTTGCTGCTTGTGTCACTGATGTGTGGTTAAGATGTTAAGCTTCGCCTCTAAGAGTGGAACGCGACAGAGTCTTGCAACGCTGCCAGGGAGTCCACAGAACGCCATCCCCCATTCGGCTCTGCGCCTTGGTCGACGGTAAATTGGTTTTTGAGGAAAGGATTTGTATCTCTCTCGCATATCTCGGTGAACACCTGAACCCCGCCGTAAGGGAAGGGAGGAAGATGGGAGTGAACGAAGACGCCGTATTATCTAGACGCGCCTTTTTACAAAACATCGAGCTGGCATGGCGGAGTGGTTAGCGTGCTCGTCTCGCACTCCGGAGACGCTGGTTCGGTTGTCCAACTCGGCCAATTTACTACTCGGTTTTATTTATTTATGTGGTCTGACTAGAAAGGTTAACTAGGCTAAGTGGTCGTTACCATTGTTCTAACGCCATGCATCATGTACTGTCACTCACCTGTCAAGTGATAGAACTCTCTAGAATGTTCGACACAATCTCTATGAAGCGTCTAGAAATGTCCAACTATTAGTGATGGTTAATGATAGTTAAGCATGACTTGCATATTTCGTGATACTAGTTAATGTATGGTTAGTGACAGTTAACGTGACCTTAACTAGTACACTAATTTATTAGTGTTAAGGTACAGGCGCAGTGCACAGTCCCACATGCCACTTCTTTACTACTACTAATTGCCAATTAGTCATTTAGTCAAGAAGTACAATGATATAATCATGAAATCCCTTTTCATCAAGTTCCGATGCCTTTCGATTGCACCCGATTAAGTTTCGATTGGCTATTTAGTGGCATATGTCCATATAAGGCATGCATCCGGAACGCGGACACATTTGCTAACAAGTCTTGGTAACGAGAGTATGATGCATTAAAGGCTTGCGCCTTAATATACCGGATTAAGGAAAGTGGCTGTAAGTCGCAGTAGTATTGCAAAATTGCTGTGATAGACGGCGCTGCTTGTGTCTTAGAAGGAATGTTTCCGCAAAAGAAAGATCCGCGGATGTTTGGATTTGGTCTTCTTCTCTTAAATGGACCACTGAGACAGTGTTGGCGGATAATTTTTCTTTCCATGAAAATTTACTCCAATTAAAATTTCCAGATTACAAGAAGGGAAGTTTGTCCGTAGTTTGAGCCATCTCACGTATTTTAATCTTCATCCTTTTTAGGTGACAATTTGATGAAAAAGCCACTTCTTGCGCACTTCGGAAGTAAGCTTCCGAAAAAGTTCTATGCTTAAAGGGGTGGAGAGACCAAATTTGTGGTTGGCGCGTTCTTGGTTTCAAACGTTTCTTATTGTTCCGGGAAGCGTGATACACACTCGAAGATTGATATATTCACAGTGAATAATTTAATGTGGCATTTTTAGGTGAACGATTTTCGGTTTCGGTTTCTGAAAGCCGAGTTGGACAGTGACGTTACTATCTAGGATGCTAAACTACTTTCGGCTGAGGCTGTGCGCCGCTCATCGTACGTCACTGTATTTTGGTAAGACGTCAGTAAAACTTAGGTTTATCTGCCAGCGTAGTGACGCCAGCGTTAATCGCGCTAGCGATGGGTCTAGATCATGAGAGTGACCATTTAGGTAATCTTTGGAACCGATTAAAATATTTTTTAAACGTTTTTTGTGTCCAACACATGGCTATGAGTGCCCTTGCGCAAAGAGGAATCTCATAGCAGGCTTTTTATGGCCTCATAATTTGTGTATCCTCCCCTTTAACAGTTTTAATATATTTTAGCTTAACCTACAACAACAGGAGAAAGCAGAAAAAAATACTGCGGCCTTAACGTTAACAATGCTTGTAAAAAGAATTTCTAAAATCGACGCATTTTTGCATTTTCCTGATCCAAGAAAACAAGAAAAGTCCTTGCATAGCTTCATTAATAAAATCATAACAAAATAAAACAAGTGAAACATGCTATAAATAAAATTTCTCATTGTACCCTGTTTCATGTTTGATTTAAAATATTTTCACTCCAGCCAATTTTTCTTGGTCGCGTGAACTTCAAAGGGTGCTCCCGTGGGGAAACAATTATTTCCGTCCCCCGCGGTGGCTCAGTGGTTATGGCGCTCGTCTGCTGGCCCGAAAAACGAGGGTTCGACCCCGGCCGCGGTGTCGAATTTCGATGGAGGCGCAATTCTAGAGGCCCGTGTACTGTCAGTGCACGTTAAAGAACCCCAGGTGGTCGAAATTTCCGGAGCCCTTCACTACGGCGTCCCTCATAGCGTGAGTTGCTTCGGGACGTTAAACCCCAATAAACCAATACACCAACCAATTATTTCCGCCCCACGCGGTGGCTCAGTGGTTACGGCGCTCGTCTGCTAGCACGAAAGACGCGGGTTCAATCCCGGCCGCGGCTGTCGAATTTCGGTGGAGGCGAAATTCTAGAGGCCCATGTACTGTCAGCGTACGTTAAAGAACCCCAGGTGCTCTAAATTTCCGGAGCCCTTCACTACGGGGTCTCTCACAGCCTGAGTTGCTTCGGGATGTCTAACCCTATAAACCAAACAGAACAATTATTATTACACAAGTCATTAAAACAAATGAGTTAAATCTCACCCCCCCCCCCCGCGCCACAAGGGGATATCACAACTGTGTAACGGTGTAGCGCAATTTGTTTTTATAACGATCGAGGAGCGTCATCCAGTGCGCTCACAGATCTTTGTGGCGCCAAGAAGAACACGTCACATCTGATACTGTAAACAAATAAAGCAGTAGAAAGTGACGCCATGGTAGTTGACTGCTGTGCGCGGCCTACTTTTCGGTGCACAAGTCTCGGGATGGTTAAAGGTTTGGTTCCCATGGAGATCTGAAACATGCGCACACACAGGCGCCTGCCTTGATGCAGACGTATACCATGCCCAGAGCAGTTGTGTTTTTGGGTGCACTTGACACGTGGCCGCACCTGCCGGAGAGCCAGCTTCAGCGGTTAGACTGCTCGACTGGCCGCCTTGTCAAACCACAATGACAGAACGTTCACTGCTCGCTTCAAAAAAGTTACCTAATGCTAATCGTGAAATTTTTCCTTCGCTCGATCATCATGCACTCCCTGTTTGGAAAGTAAATACCACAATGGGTTTGCTTCTGAGTAGTGCAGCGAGGCTTTTCTAGTGTCAGGAGAAATGTTGACTTTCCCAGAGGCAGCAGGAGAGTCGTAGCGCAAATCCGCAGAGTATTTCAATCACTACACGAGACACTACTGGACAAATTGCAGGACTCTTCGTCCACTCCTGTGTCGTGTTGTGATTGTAATACTCAGCGCATTTTCACTACAGCTTCGGAATACCATCTAGCCCCAGTTGTCGCGTTGTTAGGAGCAGAGTGTCTCTTAATTTTGAGAGATTTGGAATGCTGAAGGTACGCAACAGTTAAGACACAAAGGATTCCGCAGAATAAAACCTTTTGTGCTCTGTATTTTTTCTAACTCTGTACAGCAGACAGTCACGTGGCTAGAGACGAGGGGAGGGGGGGGGGAGGAACGCCTCATTTGCAGGAATTGAAAAAAATTCGCCCAATATTGCATACACACGTGAAGGTGTTATTATAAGCGCCGGAGTCTGCCTGCGCAGCATGTTTTCGATCAGACATCGGAAAACTGACGCTCACCTTTGCTTCCAGGAAGCCTGCGTCCCGAAGACATGCATCGGCTGGCCGATGGATGGCAGCCGCCCTTTTGTCTTCATGCTTGTGCTTGCGGAGCGCCAGTTTCCGCGCCCTGTTCTCTTCAAGCACGTCGAGCACTTCTACCATTAACTGGATGCCTGTGGATAGCATCCGCAGCATCCGCCGGCGCTCGGCCTCTTCGTACTTTGTGGACAGCCATGTCATGGAGCCTCCTTCCTGCGACAGATCATGGTGTAAGTGCCGGGCGAACTGCTCCGGTCTGACGCCTCGCAGTTCTTGACGGCTACTAGGACCACGGCGCTCCCAGTGAGCTGAAGGTGGCCATTCATTATGCCTCGCACTGGAGCGTGGGATAGCCCCTTGCGCCTCGTATTGGAGCCGATGATTTGCCACAGGCGACTGCTGCAATGGGGTGTATCTTGGTACCATGGGCGGAATATTGCAGCTTGCAGGTGATGATACGAGGAAATTTTCTTGCGCAGGAACTCCATATATTTCATATTCAGCACTTAACGGGGTCCATGGTCGGGTAGTGAAGCCAATGCCATGTAATGGAGTAGAAGTCGTGAAAGCAAAGGTTCTCCTAGGAGGAGACTCCATAGCTTCGCAGATTTTAAGGCTTCGCACCCACTGACAGTTTGGCAGCGATGGCCAGTTGTGGCTGTGGCTTGTCTCTCGTTGCACAAGACTTGTAGGATCCAGTTGATCGTCAACCTGCGTTGCAACCCAGTCGATGGGACTTCGCAGACCACACGTGGAAATGTGATTTCTGTCTCCTCAGGTAAAGTTACCACCTGGATGTCTCCCCAGCAAAGGGGGCCTCGGGATAGTTCGTCACCTTCTCGATCTTCATTCTCATTCCCTCCCGATGCCCCAGGCGTCGCATGTTGTGTGCACCACCAGCCCACTGCAGTCCTTCGTAATATTCATCTTCTCTCCAGCGTTGATCAGCTCTGTTGACAATCGTCTCATTGGACGAAACTCGGATCGGCATGAAGTGCTCGTTTTCAGTGCTATTAGTAGCATAATGCTCGTGGCCTAATTCATCATAGTGCTGCTGACAAGGCTCTGCTACTCCTTGCTGCTTGTTTTTCGAAGCACTGCTTTTGGTGTCAATTCCAGGACGATCAGCCGATTCTTTCTTACATTGTTTTGTCTTCTCAGCCGTTGTTAGCTGGCCGCAATTGGCCTCAGCTGTCGATTGAACTTTGCGATCTAAATCGCACACAATATTTTCTTCTCCAGCAAGCACATTGCGATCTACAGCATCTCTGTGTGTTGATTTCACGGGATATGATCGTTGATTTATCCCGCCCTGTACATGCCGTCGTACAGTTTTAGGGCGAAACTTCGTTGTCTGCTCGCAGTGCGCTGCGGCGGCTGCTGTAGTGGTGTTGTTGCCCACAAGTGGAGTCTTTCCGCCGCAGTCATCGCTGCGTCCAGGTTGTTCATCCCGAGCAGTGTCTGTAGCTGGCTGTCATGTGGCACTCTCAGCTCCACGAGGCCAGAGTGCTTTCAGCGCAAAACTACCCGATGAAGCCTCACTTCCGTTAGCGCCACTTTGCTCACACCGGCGTCCCGGGTCAGTGAGATGTGGGCTTAAAGGATGTTTATGGAGAACGTGTGCACCATGTGGTGGAGTCGATTCCCCGAAAACGCTTGGAATCAAAGCGGGCAGATCACAGACAACCCTTAATAATGCGTTCCAACGAGCAACCACTTTGAAACGAGATGTAGTTCTTAAAAAACGAACAAAAGCTAACATCAACGACCTCCTGCACTTATAACGAAATACTCAAACGCGCTTCCAAACATAAACAATATCCTGCGGAAATACCACCCCATTTTAACTGGTGACGACCGTCTCAAGAAAATATTTCCCGACGCACCAAGGGTAACATAGAGACGCCACACAAACCTGAAGGCCATCCTGGTGCATGCTGGGCTCGGTAAGAAACCACCACCGACAGTAACTTCATGCTCTCGACCTAGATGCAAGACATGCAAACATTTACAAAGGGACACTACGGTTAAAAGTACGGCAAGTGATTTCAGTTTCGATATAAAGACCAGTTTTGACTGCACATCGTCCAATATTATCTACATGCTCCAGTGCTCCTTCTGCCAGAAACAATATATCGGAGAAACCGGGAAAACAATGAGTGCCAGATTAAACGGGCACCGGGCTGACACAACACGTAATGAACAGAAGGCAGTGTCGACCCATTTTAATCAACGCCATCACAAATTCGACGAACTCAAATTGTTCATTCTTCAGTCAGGCTTCAAATCGACTAGGGACAGAAAATACAGAGAAGCATTCCTAATCACCAAATTTAAAACACTGCAACCAACAGGGATTAGCCTGTCCAGAGGAAACCTGGAATCTCTCAGGTACATTCCAGGATTAGCATAATTTTAAATTAACAAATGTCTTGCACGTGGTCAGACCATTTCCTAGAACCTCGCAGAGTATATTATCGCTCTTTGCACCCTTCCCACGTCATATCTTCCACCACATTTCCGGCCTTCTCACCCTCTCCCTTTGTTCACCCTTTTTTTTTCTTTCTCCTAATCCCCTACTATCAGTTCTCGGAAACCATGACATTCCTGTTACCGCCTCCGCCCCCACCTTTTGGCTTTCTCTGAACTCGAGCCATTCCCCCCCCCCCCCTGCCTTGTCCTTCCTTGGAAATGTCCCCCCTTTCTTTCTCCTTCCAGTACCAGCCTATGTTGTTTGCCTTCTTCTCATTTCCCTTTACCACGCTGACTAATCTTCTTATCTGAGTTTTTCAGGTCCACCCAGCGCCAACCCCCCGTCGCAGCCCCTTCAAAGCCTTTGTTCATTACACACCCCCGGGATATAAGTTTTTCCACTATTTCAGCTTAACGAATCAAGATTCACCTTCCCCCCCCCCTTCCTGACACGCATCCCCTCTCACACCACTTTCCTTCCCCACCCCCGGGGCCCTCCTCCTCGGAGCGAAGGCCCTATTTAATCCCTACTGATCAATTCGCGCTGCAAGGAACATACACACGAAAACACAAACGGACGAAGCGCGTTTTCGTGTGTATGTTCCTTGTAGCGCGAATTGATGAGCATGAAGCACCAACTATCCCCCGCTCTTGCATTGTTAACTATTTAATCCCTGCCAATGATGAACGCTTTGCCCAGACGAAGACAAGTCCCCTTGTCGAAACGTTGGCTCAAGCAACCTGAGGTTTTCCCCTCCCTTGTTCATTTTGTGATCGCCAAGGACCATCTACCACACCCTCTCTCTACCATGAATACAGTAGAGTAGGTAAATGTGCCATGATGTAAAATATAAGAATTTTACTGTATTTTGCTTTATTACATAGGGCAGCTATAACTCCTTTTTGAGAAATGAACCGCAGTTTGCTACAACCTCGAAGGTTACATTTCGAATCACCAGAGTTGAAAGGCACCCACAGAAATAACATTCTTGAAAGTGTGGCTGTGATACCCTGTGCCTGATGGCAGGTCGATGCAAGGTACGTGTCTGCAAGAAATGTGAAGTTGTACCTGAGTTTACTTACCATTGGCAGTTGGCCAGTGATTCATAAGTGATATGACCTCGAAGAACCTAGATGTTGAGAGCTGGTGCACATAATTAGGTGTAGACCTCATATTTAGTGCAGTTTTCTGTGTGAAAGAGAACATTAACTAGGTACAGCTCACTAGATCACAAATCTAGTTATGTTGCGCTGTGAGCATGTTTTGTCAAAGTACCCGCACTTTATTAACATTTTGTTTTGCTAAAAGTTGCATTAAGATTTCTTTACCAAAAGCAGGCCGGACTTGCGGCTCTGCACTTCATCGTTTACACTGTTTAAGCGCTAAAATAGAGCTCTGCGCTGCTCTGCGTATTTATATACAGTTACTGTATATGCTACCAAATTTATCCTTGGCATAAAACTTGAAAGGCAAACAATTTTCAAGCGATGGAAACCATGTTTAGGCATCCAATTGTTTACTTCAGATGCTAACATTCATCCAGTTTCGAGTAAACTGTATTCTGTATTTTATACTGTTATTTTATAGTTCGGGCTCGTAACTTTTTGTAGGAGCTTCAGATTAAATAAAGGCGACTATAAACAGGTTTTTAACGCATGTCCGGCGATTAAACGTTTCCGCAAAGATGAACGAATGCTGCATTTGTACGGCGCATCTAAAATACTGAGTCTACCTTTTAGTTATCACGTAAAAAGTTCGGGGAACGAGTCTGTGTGAATCGCCTGCGACTGCAGCTCACGCCGCGCGCTAGAAAGAGCAGCGCTTCTTCTAACAGGTTCCTTAACGCAGATCCGGTGATTAAACGTTGCCGCAAAGATGACTGAATGCTGCATTTGTACGGCGTATCTAAAATACTGAGTCTGCCCTTTAGTTGTCACGTAAAAAATTCGGGGAAGGAGACTGTGAATCGCCTGCTACTGGACCTCACACCGCGCGTTAGAAAGAGCAGGGCTTCTTCTTTTCTTTACTATAATTCTTAATTGTGTTAAACAGACAGCTGTTTCGATGCTCTTTGTTTGCGATCAAGTGAAAAAGTGGCTTACAAACTTTGGAAAAGCGCCCACGGTCGATCGGTGATGCGCTAGGCATGTCGCCCGCGGAAACAGAGTGCGGCTTCGCTGCATAACTTCGGTTGCTTGACAGGCAAGATGGCGGACCTACGCGCAACTCTGCTGCCTTTGGTAGCATATACAGTAACTCTACAGCTGCCGGGTATGTGACGCCATCTGGCGACGCCCAGGACATTTGCGCATGCGCATTGGCTGCGTGAAATCTCCCGGTACTCCGGTACCGGTAACACGCTACACAGTATGATAAAGGTGTCTATTGCCTCCGAGTGACAGCTTCCGCTCTGTTGAGAGATTTGTGCGGCAAGGGATATTGCATTCCTCTGCCTCTATAGTTTTCTAGTATGGCCGAGTATTCTTTGGATGCTGGCGCGAGTTACACGGTCTCGTCGGATGCTAAGTAGTATATCCTCGAGCTATCCTGTCGGACTCTTGGTTCCCTGCCACCCACGTGTGTCCCGGTACTCACACAGTTTTGTGTGTGGTCTTGTCGCTTTCTTCTTCGTGGCTTTTAATTCTGTCGTTCGCTGCGAGGAGTATACGGAGAGCAGGAAGACCTATCCTGTCATTCATATAATTTCGGATGACTGTTTGAGAATCCGTGAATATTGTTAGCGACTGCACGGTTCTATAGCCCTGGCCACCGCTAAAGCTACGGCTACTTCCTCGGCCTTTGCTGCCGTGAAGTCTCGGATAGACGCGCTGGTAATTTCGCGTAGAGACTAATCAACTACCGACTGCTATTTTGGTGCCTCCTTTTTTCGAGGACGCGTTTGCATGCACGGTCGTGTATTTAGAGAATGTTCACGTAAGCTGTGAGGAAAAACCTTTATTGGTTCCGAAAGGGACATTCAATTCTAGGCATTTCGGCGACCTGCAAAGCCTGTCATCTTCTACTTGCTTTTGCCGCCGCGGTGGCCCAGTGGTTATGGTGCTCGGCTGCGGACCCGAAAGACGCGGGTTCGATCCCGGCCGCGGCGGCTAGAATTTCTTTGGAGGAGAAATTCTAGAGGCCCGTGTACTGTGCGATGTCAGTGCACGTTAAAGAACCCCAGGTGGTCGAAATTTCCGGAGCCCTCCACTACGGCGTCTCTCATAGCCTTAGTCGCTTTGGGACGTTAAATCCCCATAAACCATAAACCTTCTACTTGCTTTGTCTTGCTTGTCTGACGAAAATGGCGTCAGGAATAGATAACATTTTAGTGTCAAGTATAATAATAATACAGATGTAACTAAAGGTTAGGTTTTACTGGGGTTTTACGTCCCAAAGCGACTTTGGCTATGGGGGACGCCGTAGTGGAGGGCTTCGTAAATTTAGACCACCTGGGGTTCTTTGACATTCACTGTCATCGCACAGTACACGGGCCTCTAGAATTTCGCCTCCATTGAAATTAGACCGTCGCGGCCGGAATCGAACCCGCGTCATTGGGGTAAGCAGGCAAGCGCCATAGCCACTGAGCCACCGCGGCGGCTCGATATAGGAAATTCTCTTATGTAATCAATGTTGTCATTCCAATTTAAATATTCCTGACATACAATGCCTAAGCATTTTAGAGAAAGTTCACTGAAGTCGTGAGGGAAAACTTTTTTTGGCCCCGAAAAAAGACGTTTTGTTTTTTGACATTAAATTCCAGGCATTTATGCAACCTGCAAAACGTGTGGGCGTCTATTTCTTTGTCTTGCAACATGTCCAGGTTACACCCTGCGAAAATCGCACCAGCAATAGATAACATCTTAGTGTCGACTATATTAATTATACTGATGTAACTTAAGAATAGTGCGACGTAATGTAGAGCCTGGTGGTACACAACGTACAATGTTGCCCATTTTGAGAGTTCGCACTGGCAGTTTTTGTATATCGGGATCTGGTAGCCAGGAATAACTCTAGGCTAGAGGCACAACCCGAACTTTTCAAGAATAATAACGTGTTCAAGAGATTCAGATGTCTTTCCTAATTATAGCGAGAATTCTACCGTGAATTTCTTTTCGATGTTTTTCTGTAACTGTTCCTTCTTTCTGGGTCTCACTGTAGTCTTTAACAAGTGGCGACACGCATGCCAACCCGCAGCTTCACCACGCGTTCATTCTCTTTCCAAGGATCTGTTGGCCTAGAATGAAGGAGTTCCTTATTTCAGACGACTGGGTGCGCAGACAAGGCCCAAAAGCATTCGTCTGATTTCGCATTCCGTCTCCATGTATTTAGGAAGTAAGAACAATGAGCGTACGCCGCTGACTGAGAGGAACGCGTTTACTTCGTCGTCCGGTCATCCGCAGTGCCCTCGTCCTGGCATTTCCCTCTCTCACCGCCAGCTATCACGTCGAAGAATGCAGCGGTGACATGTATTTATGCGAAGTGGGAGAGCAGCGCGCCGTCTTGTTCTCAACGCATCCCGTAACGTGCTCGTAGCGGACGCGCACTCTGCGCACGCGCATTCATTACCCTCACAGTGCGTTTGTAAGTACACTGATAGCGTATGTAGGCGTACACAAAGGGATAGCTTACGCTGAAAATTGCGTGATGCTGAATAAACTCGCGCTAAACGCTAACCGAGACCGAGCTTTTGAGTACGTTCTGCTAGCGTACAGGAAAATTCCCTTATGTACGAAGGAGATTAGCGTTACAAGATGGCGGTGTCAAGGTTGATCGCCCGCTTCAGATTGCATTCGACGTTGTTAGCGTTTTTTTTTTGGCGTGCTCATACCTATAAATGACGCATGGAGCTTTCGCTCTGCCTCATCTCACCTAGAGCACAAATAATTAGTAATGAATTGGCCTTGTTTCTCATTTTGTTTGACGGCTACCGTATGTAGCACACTATACTCCGTTTCATACATCAGGTGCAACGCTGCCAAAGCTAGCGCTCTTTTTTGCGCAGCCTGCATCCGTGACAGAAAATAGTGCGTTGCTTGCGATGAGCGAAAAATAACAAATGCTTTGCCGGCAGGCTTCGTGGATAATACATTTGTCATCACCGTGACAAAAAACGCTGTTATTGCGAGTAAATCGATCCACATCTGTGATTTTGTATTTTGCGTTTGTCGTCTTTTTCCATTTCACGTTTTCGCTGTCCCCGCTGGTCGCCGTGTTTACTCTTTCCGTCCGGCTCCCTTTCACTTTTGAGAAAATGGCGTCCAGCTCAGCGGCCGCGGCCAGCTGTCCTGTACGCATTTTTCCGAAGGTTCGTGCATTCAAGCTCTCAAGGCACGCCAAGCAAGTAATTGCGAATGTGTTCTGCCGTACCAGGATCCGTTTTCCGGAGAAGTCTGTTCGGGAAGTACTGAGTGCTGTGAGCGAGGACACCGGAGTATCTTATCTCCCCGTACCGTTGCCAAAATCAAGGCGGAGTGGAGCGTCTGTGCGGACCTGTGGCGTCTCTGAAGAAAAGACCTCGTGACGTGAAGATTTCAAGCTCGCGAACAGTCAAGAATGACAGCTTCACAGTCCATGCCATCTATCTGAAAGTGCACAGTATGTACGCGAAGAGGGAAGTCCCAACACTGGGCAGTGGGCTAAAGGCCGGCTGTCATTGAGGACGACGACTTGCCGAACTTCAAGAAAACGACGTTGTGGAGGTTGATGAAGGACATCGGATTCACATTCGAAAAACGAAAACGGAACCTTGAGCTCATCGAGCGAAGTGACATCATTGGCGTCGCAGGTTCCTGCGGGCGATTAAGAAATTCCTAGGATGGGGCAGGTACGAGTCGTTCCTTGCTTATTTTCTTAGCAGCACGTTTAGACCGGCTTCACATAGAGCTTGATGTTAGCTTTGCAACCTCGTAGTCGTAACAGTGAGTGTTGCTTCAGAATAACATATTTATAAGAAATCGTCTTAACCACGTTGCTGTTGCCGATCTTTTGCGTGGAGGTGACGTTTCACGATCAGTTTTGAGCTACGTTTGGGTGGGGCACGTGTCTGCACGAGCCAGATATAATCACTACATTCCAATTGGTTCGGCAAGCAAAAACAACAAAACTGCCAAAAATGTAGCACTGTAATGTAGCACTGTAATGGGTAGTGCCATATCGTCGTCACCGTAGGAACGAATGGACACCCACTGTACACTGCCCGTTGCTCCGGTGGTGCGAGTTACTGGCGCTACTGCTGCGAACGTTGGCAATTTTTGTTCGCAGTCGCCGCGAGTGAAGAGATTTCAAACGTGGCCGAATTAGTCAAGTGCTCCATGCAAACATACAGTGAATATAAACTGGCTACCAAATGGCGCCTAGGCGTCAAATATAAGCCGAACAAGGGAGCAATTAAACCGAGATAATTCTTTTTCTCGAGTTACTTTGAGCGGCTATTTGTCACACAGTGGTCAGCAGTGTGTTTGTTGCAGTGCATTGCCTACTTACATGCTGCAGTGTGTTTGTTTACTTACAAGCATTAACTCGTGCACTCGGTTGTTTTGCATTTACAGGTGCATCATCTACCTAGATGAAACCTGGGTCAACGCAGGGCACACAAAAGAATATGTCTGGCAGGACAAGACTGGAAGTCATCTCAGGATGCCTTCCTGAAAGGTTTAACAACGGGATTGGCTGCGCCTTCGGGCAGAGGGGCCCGTTTGATCCTTGTACATGCTGGGAGCAGTGCAACACGATTCGTGGAAGACGCTGCTGACTTCTTCAGACCAAAAAAGGGAAACCACGCTGACTACCACTCTGAGATGGATGGCAACTACTTTGAGAAGTGGTTCACCGACAATTTTTTGCTACACATTCCGGCCAATAGCATTGTCGTCATGGACAATGCTCCATATCATAGCGTGGCTCTTAAAAAAGCACCTACCAAGTATACGCGCAAAGCTGACATTCAGATTTGGCTCACAAAGAAAGGTGTTCCGTGGTCAGAGGACCTGGTGAGGGCAGAACTGCTGAAGCTCTCGCAAAAGGTACACACACTCAGCGTTGTGTACCGCATCGACACCCTGGCGGCTACCCATGGCCACGAAATGCTTCGTTTACCACCATACCACTGCGAGTTCAATCCCATAGAACTTGTTTGGAGCCAGGTGAAGGGATACATCGCAAGTCGCAACAAATGTTTGACTTTGGCTGAAGTGGAAAAGCTCCTGCCGGAAGCACTGGCGTCTGTAAGCCAGGAAAACTGGTAAAACTGTTGTGTTCATGTGGAGCAAGTTGAGGCTAAAGCATGGCAACGCGATTTGATTGTTGACGCTGAAAGTGAACCGGCTGTCTTCCGCATTTCTGACTCGTGCAACTCCTCCTCTGATGAGTCGAGCACTGATTTTAGTGATGAAGATTTAAGTGGCATCGAGGAATTTGTCTGACTTGAAATTTATGTGTAATACACATGCTACAGAGGAAAGAGAGAGGACTCATCGGCATGCTGTGATCACCTTTGTGCGTGTGTGGGTGGAAATGTGAAATATCTGTGCATGTGAGTGTGTGTGTGTGTGTGTTGACCAGTCTTCCGAGGAAATTGTAAGATTTCCACCAAAAATTGTAACATTTCCATCAAATCATTGCATCAAATTCTATCGGGCAGTAACTTGTAGTGTAGGTGGTGAGGAGGTCGAGTTAATAGTGTCTGTATAGAAGTTGAATTTGTAAGGGAGTGCAAATAGTATTTTTTCCAATTAGAACATGAATACTGGTACACGTCGTCAATGTGTGCCGTTTTTGAAAGATTCATTGCAGAAAAATACGGTGGAGCTTAATCAAGCGTTGTGCCAATTATTCGAAAAGTATCTGAAATTTTAGAGCAAATTGGATTCATTTAAAATAATTTTGAACATGTACTCTTTGATTCGTTCAACTAACTGAACAGAAATTTATTCAATGTGCTGTCCAAAAAGTTCGAACATTCGCAAACCCCTAGGAATGGGCCCCATTTTGTGTGTGAGGGTTGTAAATGGTATGTAGGGGTGTCTTATCTTGATGTCCTGAAAAGGGAGTCCTGGTTTGGCGTTGTTTTGCATTACTGTCAATCTCTGGTCGTTATGACATGTTATGCAGTACCAGTGCTGAGGTAGCCAGTACTGTGTGTTTTGTTCTTAATTTTTCTGAAGTGTGAATAATTTAAAGCTGGCTCTTGCTCAGTTCAGTGTGAATTTGTTTCTTTCGAGTCATGTCTTTGTTAATACCTTGGTCAGGTTTTCGTTTTATCAAATTGTGTTGTTCGATGGCTGCACATTTTTTTCCAATTTTGGAGCACTTCACTCATTGTGTGTTCGTGTACATCCACTGCACGTGTCCTTTAATTTGTATACACTGTGATCCATGCCAGTGGCTGTTTCCAGAATAAACCATTTGTCACAAACACTGCGAGGTCAGCATTCTTTATTGTCCTGTCTCATTTATTGTTTGCTCTTTCGAAATATTTTTTCCTGGTGTTGTGCAACTTTTTCTGCATTCTTATTTGACGCTCCTACAGCTTGGAACTCTTTTTACCTGGCTGCAGGAAAATCCTGCCTGAGCAGCTTCTGCTCTTCTAAGAGAGCAGGGAAATCGAGACAAGCTGACTTACCTCTGTATTGCCTTCATATACATTTGTGCACGACAACAAATCTGTAACTCTTAAAGGGCAGCTGCACCACTTTTTTGACAATCTCGCGATATTCAAGGATTCAAATCTATATAGGATGTAGGTAAAGCATGCCAAGTGTTTTTGCACTAGCATTTAAAATAGTGATGTAATCGACGATTGAAATTTGCGCTTCTCCTCAATGCACCGGAGGAGTGCAGGAAAACTCAGCGTGACGTCACGGAAGGTATGATTTCAAATTACCGCTGTCATCAGCCACACCTTGCCCTCACACGTTAGACGCTGCCAAACAACTCTCAGCAGGGTTCGCCTTCGGTGGCGTTGGTTTTTTTTCTTCAAAGCAGGTGTTTGTCCGTTGGAAATGTACCGATACCTTCGATGACGTCATCATGCGCCCCCACTTGGCATTGCGTGCTGCGCAGAAGCTTGAAGGGCGTCCGGATTTTAATCGGCGATTACTTCACTATTTCAAGTGCTAGCCCAAAAAGACTTCGCATGCTTTACCTCCAAGTTTCACACATTCGACCCTCTTAAGCTCGTTGATTTCTAAAACCTATGATGTTTCCCTTTAAGGCAGTACTGTTTTCTGTCACTGTGTGAATCAACACTATGTTCTAAATTTAACACAACACAGGAAAGAGGCCATATCGAGGTGGTGTGTGTAAAAATATTTTGACCGATCAGTTTAAATATACTGCTCTTTTTCCGCATATATTAGCCAAGTTATATAGCTATCTTCAATGACAAAGGAAAACGCGCTTTGCTTAAAAACGAAAGATACCTTTACAAAAACATTAGAATTGCAGATATGCACAAGAATGTTACGCATACACAGTCAGAAAATAGGCGATTAAGAAGTCTAGATTATGTTTTCTGCGTTCCTGTATTCTAAATTCTAAACCAGCATTCTAAATTAACAGACATCTTGCTTCTCAACTTTGCGATCAGTAAAAAATAACTGCTCTCGCCAAGTCCTTCGGGCAACTCTACAGCACAGTGCCAAAGTCGGTCCCAGACTCTTTTGGCGAAGACTGGATCAGCCGCTAACCGGTTGCTCAGAACAATTCATAACATGCCAGATACCTTAAGAGAGGCCAACAAAAGAGTGGGCTCCTCGGCAACGGCGAAATCGAAAGTTGCAGACGGCCACTTGTTAATCGGGCCACGGCGGAGCACTCACCAGTGTGCTAATTAATTAAACCCGAAGAATGAACGTCATCTTTCGCATAAACCTCTCGCTTGCATCTAAAAAGTATAGTCACAATGCTGCAGAATCGGGAAGATAACCGCCACTGCTGACCAAAAGCCGGTGCGAGCTCATTGACAACGAATTTCGGACAGCTAACATTACCGCGGTATGCATCAAATGAACAGATGCATGCAGTTCATTTCAGAACACGGCATAATATTCAAGCGATTCTGAACAAAACGAGTTTTCTCATTCAAGTCACGCGAAATTCAGCTTGCGATGACAAAAAAATGCGCGAAAAAAAAAAGTTCCACCATGCGGGATTTGAACCCACGCACCGTCATTGCCTGTCGACACTCCGGAGCGACGCTTTAGACCACACAGCCACCGAGCAGCGCGGAGTGATACACCTCTCTTTATTTTTTTTTTGCGGACTATTTCCGTAGCCCTCACAGCGTTGCACATGATGTATGAAACGGAGTATATAGCTGCGGCGTCTCTAAGCCTAAAAAGCTCCGCCGTTTTCAAATGGATTGCGTTGGATCGGATTCGGCAGAGCCGTCCCAACCATCGGCCTGCTACGAATTGCCTGCTCCTGGCCGACGTGGAAAAAAAACAAAACAAAATAATACATTTCCTTATTTAGTCACCAGTAGTCGTTATTGCGTTTTGCGAAGTGCCGGTAGATAGATAGAAAGTGCCGGTAGTTAGAGTGGAAATCGCATGAACACTTTTAGTTTATCGTATGCCGACCCAAACGCAACGATAACGCAGGCCGCAGTAGCGCCGTCTGGTGTTAAGATGTCATAATATTTTGCGACATGTTTTTCGCACTTAGCCAAGGTTATCCAATTCACATCGCGTAGATATCCAGTTCCATGGCCAGTTCAGTCGGGCCAGGGTCTAATTTCTGTTAGATAATAGAACCGAGCAAGGTTTTTAATAACATCATGTCTAGTTCTTTCGGACCTCTCTTTCTACCGCCGAAGCGGCTACCTTTTTGGCAAGACCATGACTACCTCGGCGTAAAAATCCAAATAAAGCCAATCCACAGTCGGCGGTGTCTTGTTAGGGTTAAGAACGGCAGAATCGTTGCACAGAATTGAAAATATGGCAATTTTATCCCTCATTCGTTCTATTTAAACGCAATGAATATGCCTAGAAATCCAAAACATTGATGAATTCCCTCCGAAGCGGGTGACGTGGGCGCCGCCATGTTGACAACGCTATTTTTCCTAGCGTAAGCACGAGCACGCGCACTAAATTTGAAAAACAGCGTACGTAACGCGAACGTACGTTAAACATTGATTTGGAATAGCGTTTGGCGCATGGGCAGTACGAAGGACGCTATTTTATAGCGTTCGCTATGCCTTTGCGTATGACTGCGTACGCTCTACTAAAAGCCTCTATGGGCATAGACATAGAGGAAAAAAACTAGGAGGGAGCGTGACGTCAGAATCCGCAGCGTTCTGTGGGTTCCGCCATTTTCTTGCGACGGTGGCGCCGTGGTGCGAGCATTGGCAGTGGACTGCGGGAACCGCGAATCGTTGCACTGGCGGAAGCAGGAGCGGTGGCAATGGCTTGTTCTCCAGGCTGTCCGTTGACGATAAAAATCGGTAAGTCGTTGTTTTTTTTTTTCACTATTGCATTATGTACGCATGACAAACGCAGTAGAACATTCATATGATCGATATATTGCTTGGTTTTTAGTAAAGTTTTGTGTTATCGCGACAGCAATGATGCCGGCGCATTTTGTATACATTGGTTTCCGCGCGTCATAAAGTGAAACGTTTTAATAGAGTAAGCGTCCTGGCAAGTTCCCAGTGAGCAAGATACAGCTGCATACAACGTCGATGTGCGCTGTTACCACGACATGGCACTGTGCAGCGACGCACCTTTTGTTATTGCTTCAAGTAAATCTCTACCTGCTTATCGCTAAAAGGTACCGGTTTTTAAATACCTTTCTCTGTGCCCCTTAAGATCGGATCAAACGGGTAATGCTATGAAGATTGTTTCTCTTTTTGTTTATCGCCTTTGGAAGCTTGTCTTATCGCCTTGTTGGCTGCACGAGACGTGAAGAGGACGCACTGCTGTTAGGGATTAAGGATCGGATCGAGCGAAGAATATTGCTGTGAAGCTCATTTGTGTTTGTTTTTCGTTTACCGTCTTCGGAAGCTTGTCTTATCGTTTTGTTGGCTGGGCGAGACCTGAACGGGGCACGCGTCTGCTTATTGTCTGAGATGCTTCTCAGTATTTTAAGCACCTTGCACAAAAGTTGGCTGCTAAATTGAGTCCAGCCGAGAGCGAAAGTCATTCTTCACTGATGACCGTGCAGTGCACTTGCTGCTATCGCGCCGCCATCCGGTTAATGTCTGTTTGTGGGCACATGCTCGGCCAATAAGCAGTTTGTCGTCAAAGCTTTGTTCTATCTATCTGCGTGTTTCCATGTATAATATTGTTACGTGGCCCGAAGTCTATGTCGGCACAAGGACGACCGAAGCACAGGGTCCAGATCACAGCTAGCCCCGAGCGGCAAGCGCGCACACACCGGGCACTTCCTCTGCGTCGTCTTCACGGAGATTATCCGTTGCATGGCCCCCCGGTCGGAAAGGCACCGTCTCGGTGCTCATCAGGGCAGTGAGGGGGACTGCAAGACGTAGGGCTTGAGGCGAGAGACGTGCACAACATCGGTCTGATGCTGAGAGGACGTGGCACCGGGGAAGGCCGGAGCGATCTCGTAGGTGACTGCGGTGACTTGGCGCAGGACACGGTACGGGCCGATGTAGCGGGACAGAAGTTTTTCAGAGAGCCCCACGCGGCGAGATGGCGACCAAAGCAAGACGAGGGAGCCAGGGGTGAAGGAGACCACACGGTGACGGCGGTTGTAGAATTCCTGCTGAGAGGTCTGGGAAGCGAGGAGCCGGGAGCGTGCGAGTTGGCGAGCGTGGTCAGCGCGGGTAATGGCGTCGTGGGCGTATGCAGACGGCGGAGCAGTAGAAGTGGGAAGCAGCGTGTCCAGAGGCAGCAGGGGCTCGCGGCCATACAAAAGATAAAAAGGGGAGTAACCGGCAGTGTCATGGCGGGAGGAGTTGTAGGCGAAGGTCACATAGGGGAGAGCGGTATCCCAGTCGCGATGGTCCGGAGAAACGTACATAGCCAGCATATCGGTGAGAGTGCGATTGAAGCGTTCTGTGAGGCCGTTCGTCTGCGGGTGGTAGGCGGTGGTGAGCTTATGTTTCGTAGAGCACGATCGAAGAATGTCAGCGACAACTCTGGACAGAAAGCATCGGCCTCGGTCGGTCAGAAGTTGACGGGGAGCTCCATGATGTAGGATAAGGTCGGTCAAAAGAAAGTCGGCAACATCAGTAGCCGTACTGGTGGGCAGTGCGCGTGTGATCGCGTAACGGGTAGCGTAGTCTGTGGCAACAGCTATCCATTTGTTGCCCGAGGCGGATTCCGGAAATGGTCCCAAAAGGTCTAAGCCGACGCGATGGAAAGGTTCGGGTGGGACGTCAATGGGCTGAAGCAGACCGGCTGACAGAGTGGTGGGGCGTTTCCGGCGCTGGCACTCATCGCAGGCAGCAACATAGCGGCGTACACAGCGGTAGAGGCGCGGCCAAAAGAATCGACGACGCACGCGGTCGTAAGTACGGGAGACACCCAAGTGACCAGCAGTGGGAAGATCATGCAGCTCTTGAAGGACAGCAGTGCGAAGGTGCTCGGGGACAACGAGAAGGAGGTCTGGGCCATACTGGCTAAGGCTCCTGCGGTATAAAACTCCATCACGGAGCACAAAGCGCCGCATCGGAGGGTCGAATGGGGCGGTGTTGAGGCGGTCGATAATGGAGCGCAGCTCGGCATCGCGGCGCTGTTCTTCGGCCATGTTAGCGAGGACAGAGAGGGAGCACAGAGCATCCACGCTGTCAGTGCCAAGATTGTCACACGGGCCAACGGGGTAACGGGAAAGGCAGTCGGCATCGGCGTGCAAGCGGCCAGACTTGTAGAGTACAGAGTAATGGTACTGCTGCAGGCTCAGTGCCCAACGACCAAGCCGTCCTGTAGGGTCTTTCAAGGAAGAGAGCCAGCACAACGCATGGTGGTCAGTGACAACTGTAAAGGGGCGGCCGTATAAATATGGGCGAAATTTCCCAACAGCCCAGACAAGAGCTAAGCACTCGCGTTCGGTAATTGAGTAATTCCGCTCCGGGGCAGAGAGGAGACGGCTGGCGTACGCGATCACACGGTGCTCTCCGGATTGTCTCTGTGAGAGGATAGCGCCGATGCCGTAGCCACTGGCGTCGGTGCGAACTTCAGTGGGAGCGGTCACATCGAAGTGGGCGAGAACTGGCGCGGTAGTAAGCTTCGATATCAGGTTGGAAAACGCTTGCGCCTGGTCGGGTCCCCAGATGAAGGTGGTGTCTTTCTTCAGAAGGTTAGTTAGGGGGCGGGCGATGTCGGCGAAGCCTTGAACGAATCGACGAAAGTAGGAGCAGAGCCCCAAGAAGCTTCGGACGTCGTTAGAAGAACGTGGCTGGGGAAAGTCTTTGACGGCTCGGATCTTCTCAGGGTCAGGGTGGACCCCCGTATTGTCGACGACATGACCCAAGATGGTGAGCTGGCGGCGCGCGAAACGGCACTTAGACGAGTTGAGCTGCAGGCCGGCATAACGAAAGAGGGAAAGGATCTGGGAAAGGTCAGTGATATGAGCGGAAAACGTGGGCGAAAAGACAATGACGTCATCGAGGTAGCACAGGCAGGTGGACCACTTAAAGCCGTGCAAAAGGGCATCCATCATGCGCTCGAATGTGGCTGGCGCGTTGCATAATCCGAAAGGCATAACTTTGAATTGGTAAAGCCCATCAGGTGTCACAAAGGCGGTCTTTTCACGGTCCTGGTCGTCTACAGCAATTTGCCAGTAGCCGGAGCGAAGATCAATGGAGGAGAAAAATTTGGCACCATGAAGGCAGTCAAGGGCGTCATCGATACGCGGCAAGGGGTACACGTCCTTTTTGGTGATCTTATTCAAGTGCCGATAATCAATGCAAAAACGCCAGGAGCCATCCTTTTTCTTCACAAGTACGACGGGTGAGGCCCAGGGACTGTGCGAGGGTTCGATAATGTTTTTCGCGAGCATTTTAGTAACTTCCGCATTGAAAACTTGACGCTCGGCGTGAGAGACTCGATAGGGGCGGCGGCGGATGGGAGGGGCATCGCCGGTTTCAATGCGGTGCCTGACGGCGAGAGTTTGGCCCAGCGTCGTGTTGTTGACATCAAAAATATCCGAAAAAGATTCGAGAAGGGCACGAAGCTGGGCAGTTTGGTCGGGACTGAGGTCGGTGGCCATCATGGTCGTGAAGGCGTCGGGCGACTGAGGAGACTGCCGGCGCGGGGTGGCAGTGTCGTGAACAGGGGTGTTGGCCAACTGAGCGACGTGGCAAGGAGCGAGAGGAGATAGGGTAGCCACGCAGATGCCGGACGGGAGCACTTGAGAAGAGACGCCGAAGTTGAGGAAAGGCAGAGAAAGGGCGTTAGCTTGGATGGTGGCGATGGTATGAGGTAGGGCAACGTTACGGGTCAGCAGGAGGTCAAGGTTGGGCGTAACGAGATAGTCGCCATCAGGAACAGGGCGAGATGGGGTCAGTGGAACGAAAGAGGCGGTTCGGGATGACAGGCGAGCATAATCGGTACTGTACAGTCGCAGGGATATATCGACGGGTTCTGAATCCAGCAGTGGAAGTTCGAGGTGTAGGACGCCATCTGAGCAGTCAATGAGGGCGGAATGGTCAGTCAGAAAATCAAAGCCAAGAATGAGGTCATGGGCACAGGTGGTCAGCACGGTGAATTGAACCGGTATACTGTGGCCGCCAATGGTAACGCGCGCGGTACACGTACCGTCGACAGCAGGCGTGCCACCATCCGCGACACGCACACGGGACATTGCAGGCGTGAGGACTTTGCGTAGGCGACGGCGGAGGGCAGCACTCATCACTGATATTTGAGCACCGGTGTCAATCAGGGCGCGCACAGGAACACGGTCGATAAAGACGTCCAGGAGATTTGGTCGAGAGGTCGAGAGAGGATTTGTGGTCCGGGTCGTTGATGCAGCGTCACCTCCGGGAGCTGCATCATTTAGTTTTCCAAATGGGAGCGGCTAGTTGAAGGCGACTGTGGGGAGCGAGAGCGGCGGCCCTGCGGCGACGGAGAGCGGGAGAATCGGCGTGGAGGGGGAACGGCTGCTTCAGATGGTTCGGACGGGGCTCGGGGCGAGAAGGTGCGGGTCGAGGTAGAACTGTAGAAGGAGGGGCAGACGTTGCGGGCTGGTGAAGACCATGGACTGCGGCAATGCCGGGCGATGTGGCCAATGCGAGAACACCGGAAGCAGATGGGGCGGTCGTCTGCCGTACGCCACTCATTTGGATTGCGAAAACGCTGCGGAGAATAATAGGTGCGACGATAAACAGAGAGAGGTGGCTGGGGGGTGTCCGGGCTTCTGATGGTGCACACAGCCGGAGGAAGGTTCAGGTTAGCGAGTTCCTGACGCACGACGGCCTGAATCAGCGACACGGTGGGTAGAGAGTTATCAGGTGCGGTCGGACGGGGCAGAACAGGCGCAAGGGCTTCCAGTTCGCGGCGAACGATGCGGGTCACAGTGCCGGTAACGGGGTCATCATCGGAAGAGGCGCGGGACGGTAATCGGTGTTCCTCACAGGAAGAAGTAGCGGCAGTATTAGGGAGCCGAGAGAATTGCTGTGGAATTCGGCGGCTTTTAACCTTTTCGAAATGACGGCATTCTTTTATGATTGCGTCCACGGTGGTGCAGTCTTTGCAAACCAGTAAGTTAAAAGCATCATCCGCAATCCCTTTCAGAATATGGCTCACTTTGTCGGACTCGGTCATGGCGGCGTCGACCTTGTGGCAAAGCGCCAAGACATCTTGGATATATGCCACATAGCTTTCGGTTGACGACTGGGCGCGCGACGCGAGCTGCTTCTTCGCGGAGAGCTTCCGGTCATCGGGTCTGTCAAACAAAGTACGGAGCTTTTCTTTAAAAGTGTCCCAGCTCGTCAGTTCTTCTTCGTGGGTTTCGTACCAGACCCGGGCCGTGCCACTAAGATAGAAGATCGCATTCGCTAGCATCACGGTGGGATCCCACCGGTTATAGGTGCTCACTCGCTCATATAGGCTGAGCCAGTCGTCGACATCGGTGCCGTCGTTCCCAGAAAAGGTACCAGGGTCACGGGGAGGAGCCATGACCACGAAGGGAGCAGAGGGAGCAGAGGGAGCAGAGGGAGTGGTTCGTGACTCGCCGGGTGGAGCCATGATGGTAGTAGCCCCGGCCTGACGACCGCTTCGGAGCTGCGTGGCGTGGAGATCGTTTACCCAGCACCTCCACCAAAGATGTTACGTGGCCCGAAGTCTATGTCGGCACAAGGACGACCGGAGCACAGGGTCCAGATCACAGCTAGCCCCGAGCGGCAAGCGCGCACACACCGGGCACTTCCTCTGCGTCGTCTTCACGGAGATTATCCGTTGCAATATTGCGGTTAACTTTGCGCGTATTTTCTTGTTTTGCTTCCACACCGTAGGCGACCGGGTTCTGCCTCATCCCCTCTCCATCGCGGCCAACCCAGTCAAAAAAAATCAATGGGCCCAATTGGGAAACCAATTAGAATGAAATGGTGCCAATTGGGAGATCAATGGGTTCAATTGGTAGGTCAGTGGGTATAATTGGGCGCCCAATGAAACCAATTGGGCAGCCCGTTGGTCCAATTGGTTTTGTCATTCCCAATGGGTCACCCAACTCACTCTAGGCAGCATTTCAAATCAGACAGGTGGTCAAGAATATTAGACACAAATAGCCAGCACACGATTGCATTTATTTACGTAGCATATAATGTGGATCCAAAGAATGATGTGTTCACAAGATCATAAATTTGATACCAAAGAATGTCAAACTGAAGTAAAACATGAAAGTGAAACAATAGCATATATACATTCAGCAATAAATCATGCAAAAGCGAAAACTACTAACATAGTAACAGCACTCAGATTGAAAGATATTTACAAAGAGGCTGCAGACAAATAGAAATCAATTTGTTTAACAAGAAATCTGCCCCATCCAGTTTGCAATACAAGATTAACACAATTTATGGCCAGACAAATGGTGTAACCGATGAGTGAATTTCTTCAAACTTCTGTATCAGAAGCAATGAAAATTTGTTGCAAAAATTTCAGGTTTTGTAGCAGAAAGGATCGGTGCAGTGAGATGACTGCGCACAAAAGATCAGACGAAAATGAAACTATGCAGCAAAAGAAAGTGCACAGGCAGCACTCTATGAAATGCACAGTTAGCAAAGGATGGCTTAAAGGCTTTTGCTTGTCCTTTCCTTTGCTTGTCCCATCCGCCGTAGTGGCTCAGTGGTTATGACGCTTGGCTGCTGACCCGAAAGACGCGGGTTCGATCCCGGCCGCGGCAGTCGAATTTCAATGGAGGCGAAATGCTAGAGGCCCGTGTACTGTGCAATGTCAGTGCGCGTTAAAGAACCCCAGGTGGTCGAAATTTCCGGAGCCCTCCACTACGGCGTCTCTCATAGCCTGAGTCTTTTTGGGACATTAAACCCCATAAACCAAACTAAACCAAACCTTTTCTTATCCCATTTCACCTAAAGGACCACAGTCCACTCTGCTAGACTATATGCGCGCTACAACTTCGCTCACTCCACTGTTCCTTGCCAATTATTCTGTGTGTACCGAGCATCATAGAGATCACAAGCTATCGTACTATCATGCAATGATGCACTGCACAGCCCTTAACTTAAGTTTCCTGAACCACAAGTGCAGAGCAACCCACGGAGGCTCTTCCTGGTCGCTAATTCCTTTCATCAGGGTCTAGCACTCCCATACATGTGCTTTTGCCGCTGTCCGGTGATCTGACATATCAAGAAGGCAGAGGTCAATTTATGTGAGCAGTGCACGATTGTGCAAGATAATTAGCACTGTTTAGAAATGTCACAATTTCAGCTTCGAGTTCAAAAGAACACAAAAAAATTTCATTTTCCAAACACTGCCTCATTACTCTGAATTGAAAATATGTGGTAAGATTCAAACTGAACAATACATTCTATTGAACTGTTAAAAATTTTTAATATTTCTGCACTTCTACTTTCCCCAACGCTGTAATGGAAACAGTTTGTACAAGTTAAAAATGATGGCTGATTTTGATTATGCTAATGTTTTTAATGATACTTGTGCAGTTGTGGCACAAAAATAGAGCCAAAAATTGATTTTGTAGCAGCATGTAGCAGGATTTGCCATTTGGAAAAGCAGCTCACCACTGCTAGATTGTTAGCAAGTTGACAATGCATGAGACTGCCTTACATTCTTTTGTCAACCACAGGTAGTCTTAATTCACTGAACGTGCACAACATAGGACACATCAAGCACTCTGAAAAAAAAAAACATCTAAGAGTTCACTGACAGATGTTTGTGAGTTGACTAGTGACAGTGCCAATAAAAGAGTTCCAGAACTTTACAGTGCCAGTTTATGGTCACATGACAGGGTTAATTGGAGAGACATGGGAGAGGCCTTTGCCCTGCAGTGGGCATAGTCAGGCTAATAATGATGAATTTGGCCACATTTAGGTTAAGGAAACATACAGAATGCCCCTGTGTGATGTCAGCGCACGTTAAGGCTGCAGGTGGACCCATCCATGAAGCATATGTCGTCGTCTGCAAATGGAGAACCCCAAGTGGTCCAAATTTATCCAGAGCCCTTAACTGCAATGTCTCTCATAGCCTTAGTCTCTCTGGGATGTTCCATAATTTGATTTTTAAGAGCATTAGCTCTTACTACTTACGTTTTCCAAGAATGCGTCTGTCTGTAATGGTCAAATTGATCAAAACAGTTATCATGTGACCACACTATGTCACATAGCAAAAGATAGCAAAAGCGGGCGCGTAGCGGCGCCTCATTTGATAACTATACTTTCGATCCGTTATATATGTGCCAGCATAGTGGCCACCGATATGGGACTCCCCGGCAGCACCATTTGCATAAAATTTGGGGGCCACCCATTTGACGCAGAATGTTCCAAGTGGTGTCAAATGACTTGGCATGTTCCTTAGGATAAAATTACTAAAAGATGAAACTCAAAATGTGTGGGATTCACACCGACGACCCTTCTCCCCCAAACCGTGCATTCCGACTACCTTCAGACGGCCATTACGGCCGAACCGTTTGTCACAGGGGGTTCCAGATAGTGTCAAACAATTCGACGTTTTGTGATGCACACGTTTGTAAAATTAATGAACTAATATAACGAGGAAATATACCAGATACAGCTAAGGTAACTGGAAGCTGCATAGTAGTGCAAAATCCATCGGGTAGATGGTGCTGCTTGGGCTTTAGAAAGGACGGTTCCAGAGAGAAAACATCCATAGATTTTGGATTTCACCTTCTCCTCGTTTACTGAGCACACCGATGTAAACACTTGAAGCTGCTGTAGCTAATGCCCATAAGTCGAACAATGAGGCAATGTTGGCAGATAATTTTTTTCTTCTGCAAAAACATTTAAAATTTTCTCAAACCGTTAATGAGCTTGGAACTGCAGCTACATATGTGTTATGAAGTTCCATGAGTACACAAACTCTCTCAATATTTGATGCTGGCAGAACAAGCACGTCCGGCTCTTCTGCCACAACCTTCAGAAAATGCCTCATAGTTACCATCGAATATTTTACTGGACTGCACTTGAGTTTCTTGAGGAGGACGTAAGTTTTGGAGTCACCACCACAAACCTGTTTTTCAAGGATGGCAAATGAGCCATCAGTCAATTAAACAACAGAATTATTTGTTCGCTTATTCAGCGCATACCCCCTGACAGTAAAAACTGATCCTTTCATGAGCATTCTAGCATACTGATTAGAATTTGCAGGTATACTGAATTCAGCTCCAACTTGACGGCCTGGTTGTTTGTATTCAGTCCCATTTCCAAAGAAGCGGATGCCGTCACTGGAGCAAACACTCTTTTTAGTAAATGCTGCGTCAAGAGAGGTGCAAAACTGCACTACCCGTTGGTCAACAGCAAGCTGGGTTAGCTGTTGAGCTACATCCTCCATTTGCAAACGACGACACACTTGATGAGGGATTCCATTTGCTGCCTCCACAACCTCCTTTAGGCTGCCATTCCCCGACTCAAAAGGGAAGGCTGAATGAGCCCACAGTGGCCCCCAGTGCCGAACACTCTTCACAATGTGTGTGAGCTGATGCATATTGTAAGTCATAAATTGTTTCCCATATAGAATTTCCGCACGTATGTGGAACTCCATGAGAAGCTCCGCTGCCATGTCAATTTCAGAGGCCTCAATGTTGCATTTTAACATAATATGGAGGGCTTCGACTAAGCATGCCCAGTGTTGTAGATATGTTTTTGACAGAATGCCATCAAGCACTGGGATGCTGTAGAATAATATCCAGTTTTCAAGTTCTTTGGCTTTCCACCATCTGCGCTCTTTGGTCGGTCTCTGCATGCGTCTGACTATTTTCGGAGGCTGTATGGCCATTAACCTTTGGTCAATTCTCTCTTGCTCATGGCTGATTGAATGCTGGCAGTTGGATGACTGAAGCCATATATCTAAAAACTGACGGCCGATTCCGAGCAGAATGCAGTGCATATAGTCTGGAACAAAACTTGACACTATGTCAAAGTATGGCAGAGCAATCAAAGGCGATATAGTTTTTACACCATGGATGGGCTTATTTTCTTTTTCTGCAGCCTCCATGTCGATTAGCATTTGCGTTTCAGTGCGGTCAATAGGATCGACACTAAGTACAGGGTACCGCATTGAGCCCCCAGCCCATTCCCCTTCTTGGGGGCACCAACTGCAACCAAAATACCCATTGAATTGGGTAACTTCTTGCATTAGTGCCCGCGCAACAAAATCGACAGCACAGCACACACAGAAAGCCTTGAATTTCTTAGTTTTTCCTTGACGCTCTAGGGTGAAACCCTCATTACTTAAATGATTCATGGCATCAACAAATGTACCTTGGAATAATGCCATGTCTGGCTTTTGTTTCCCAAACCACAAGGCGGCTAGAACAAGCTTCGCCATCCTTTGCTCAACTGGCACTTCATTGACAATTAGCTGAATTGGCCAAATAGAAGTACCACTTGATTTAAAAAGCGGTGCGCCATCTGCATTTAATGAAAAACTAATCTTCGGTGCAACTTCTGCAGTTTTTGTAACAAAATCGCGGTACAGCTGTCCATCCCATATATCTGAAAGAGTGCTATTTTGGGGCAGCGATTCTGTCAAGTCTAATAATTCACAATTGTTCAGTAACTTTTGTAGCTGAGACTCAATATCTAAGAGTACAAAGAATGGTATGTCTTCAAGTTTGGAAACATTGATTACATTGCTGCATTCTGGGCACTCAAAAGATGAATTTGTATCAATCTTGCTTATATGTGCAAAGCAATCAGGACAAAAAAAGTGAAAAATCATTGATGTCCCAGACTGCTCAAGCAGTTTGATAAGCCTGTACTGGGAGTGAGGCAAGATTGGGCGCTCAAAGAAACTGTTGATCATTTCTATAAGGCTTGTGAGCCCTGTTAGGGATAGCTTATTTTTTAAGGCATATTTCAGCACCATCAGAAGAGCATCCCCCTTTGTCACGACTACTTTTTCATTGATGAGCTCTTCAAAAAGATGGCTAAACAAAGAGTTTTCGCCAGGCCCAGGTTCCTTGTCAGGTTGTTCAGGTAGCGACTCCTGAAATGAAAATTATGATTTAGAAGGTCTGAACAAGCACCCTTAGCGATGCTTAAATGGTGCCTGCTCAAACAAGATAAAAGGAACTACACCTTTTAACAACATTTTACCCGAAAAAGCCGACAAAAGTTAACAGCAGGTGAAATAACTTGAACAGCTAACAATGCCTAAACAGTACAACTGTCTACTACAAGTGATTTCCAACCTTTAAGAGCTACTTACTGACAGTGGCAGCAGCTTTAATTTTTTCAGACAGATCCCCAAAAATTGATGTGATCGCTTCTGGAGCTCTAAAAAGGAAACTCTAGCCCCTATGTCACGGCCTCTGGATGGAAGCGGGTGCGCTTCCACTGAGCGATCGTGCCCGCGGTTTACTCGAAAGCTACTAACCTCGCTGTCATACACTGACGAAGATCCACTCGTATCCTGTTCTTGTGGAGTTTCTGCACATCTACTGCCATCAAGAGATGCAGGTTCACCCCCATTTGTGTTGCTGCGTCATAATCGGCAGCATCGGAATCTGTTTCTTCAGTCCCGCTACTGTCGCTGCTAGCCAGACCTGCGGGAACACCACCTAGAGCGGAGTCTTCTTCCCAAGGCGAGGGGTCATCTTCAGACGACAAGGCTGCGTCTGAAGTTCCCTGCGACAATACAAGCATATGTTTAAGTCGCGCGTGTACGCTCTGTCCTAAATATTGTCTAAAGACATACAGAATGAACTTACAGCACGTTGGTGGCGGGCGCGCGCGGTAGACCGAGGAAGTTGAAAATCTGCAGCCGGGCTCAAGTAGGCTTTGTAAGGTCCTCGCTTTCTTCGTTTTCGCGAAGAATGCATTTCTGTTGTCAAATTTAGTGGCGACCAGAACGCATGAAAACTTTATCTACTGCATTCCAAACTGCCTTTGACAGCAGCACACAAACACAAACACAGCTGACAGCTGCCATCTTGAAAATAATTGTCTAGCTGATCCAGTCGATGTTATTGCTCCGCTTCGTATTCATTGTAGAAGTGTTTGTATCTTCGATATGCGTTTCTTTCTCCACAAAAAAATGAATGAATAAAATGTTATTTTTTATAACATTAAAACACATTAAGAACAAGCTTTTGTTGTGTTAAAGTTTGTTACTTTATTACTTGTAAAGTGGGAAACTGATTGCTAAATCCTGAATGCTGATATGCAGCGTAAACAAAAGATGTGCAGGCCACGTGTTTTCAGTCGGCTCTCTCTCTTGTAGCTCGCAGCCTGGTTGTACTAGTTGCTCCTTGCTGTTTCATAATGATGGTGAGCCACGCTTACGTGCGCTATGAAGACGACAAAAAATATGCCATCGTCTCCATTGATGACATTGAAGACTTTCAGCGCAATGAAAAAGACTTTTCTCCAAGGGCGTATTATGCCGTGAAGTGGACAGCGGCGGACGGCAGTTCGGATTTTTACCGCTCGCGCGTTTTAATCTTGGGCGGTAAGTTCATTTCAGCTGGCTTGTTGAATATGTATAGATTTATTTTATGGTGTCTTGCATGACGGCAGAGCCGAATTGTTCCCCAGAAAAAAAAAGTGCTGTTAGCGTCACTTGTCAGTAAGCTAGTGCATCGATCAGCTTCGCGAGCAGGTTTTACTTCACACGCACTTGTAGCGCCTCAATCGATTATTTCTCTTTGACGATCTCAATGCAAGGTGCATATATGCGATCACATTAAATCAGACATTTGCAGAAGTACCTTTTGAAGGCCACTTGGTTCATTATCACATGGAGTAAACATGGCTAAGAACGGAAGGAAAACAATGGGAATGAAGCCGGCTCCCATGTTGCAGGGTTTTTTTTTTTAAGTTAGTTGCACGATTTTTTCTTGACTGCATATTTTGCTGTCAGTCGCCATCTCTTGTATGACAGTGCTGTATAAAAAGTGTGTTCCCACGAGAGGTAATTAGTAGTCGGCACTCTTCATTGTCTTCGTTCTTCCCGTATCTTTCGTGCCTTAATTGTTAACCTAGATGAGAAGATTGACAAAGATTATTTTGCTTTATTTTAATCTTTTTTTTAGCGATGCTATTATAGCTCAGAGGTGAACTGATCAGCGAAAAATAGGCCATGGGGAAACTTGTTCTGACGAGTTTCATTGTTATTCATTACATCATGTGCATATTACATCATTGATGTAAGTTTGCTATATGTTACAACTTCTTTTTTATCCTGGATTGACATAATTTTCAGAGTCAGAAGATGATGTGGCTTCAAAGGTTGCCCGCAGTAGGGTGAGAATAAATAGATTGCTGGACTCGAGTGACAGTGACGATGATGTGCTCCAAGAGGTAAGTACCTGGTTGCATGTGTTCTGTCTGGTGCCTGTGACTTATGTTTTCTTTCGGGGAGTTGAGACATAACAAAGTGATTTTTTCCTGCACAGCCTCCTCCAAAAAAAAAGAAGAAGGATGGGCCTAGACAGCATCTTCTGGAAATTCTTGACGCAAAGAAAAAGCAGCTTAGGCACGCAGTAGATGACGAAAACTTGCATAAAAAAAAAGTAGGCCTGAACATAGTCGCACAGCCTACAAAGAGAATACAATGTTGAAAGAAGACGTAAAAACAAAGATGAAGAAATCAGGAACCTGAAATCAAAATTGCAAATACAAGAGGAGGAAATCCTGCAGCTGCGCAGGCTAAATGTGGGCCTGCAAGAAAAGATTTTGGCCAGGATTGATGTTGGGGAAGGTATGTGGCTGAAAGCTTTTGGCACTAATCTGAAGCAGTTAGTGCTGGCATGTTAGATGCTATATATATGACATGTGTATAACGAAGTTTGAAACATGTCATTAATATAAGTACTTCATGTACTCTTTCGAGAGTTTCCATTCACAAAGGCTGGTTGCAGGCCTAAATGTCAAGTACATAACTGTTTCCATTAATGAAGTGTTTCATACTTCACTACACACACACACAAAACTGCTATGAGATCAGAGTCAGCGTTCAAGCGGAGATATTGTAAGTGCCAAATTTTGGTTCTCTAGCTTTTAACAATGCGTAACTCACATCAGCATGCCCAGGTGCTCTTTTATTTAGTCTGGGTTTTGAAACAGGTTGTTCTGATTGCTGAAAATTAAAATGGTGAAGCACCGACATGGTCTTAGCATGCCTTACCATCGATCACCTGTTGAAGCTTCAAAAGCTTAAAGCAAGAAATTTAATATAAATTATTTGCATACACTACACAGTCATCTGCAAATTTTCTGCCTGAACTTCTTTAAAATACAGTTGGATGTAAGATAAAAGGTAGTCTCAGGAACGAGTTATGAAGTAGGTGGTAGAACATTTGGACTGCTTTTAGTTTTTGTAGGATCCAGTTGTGCTGTACTTGGCAGCTTTCTATCCGGTACCTAGCCTGCATACTGCAGTTGCAGAATAACTGAATTTGCCAAATTTTTCAGTGTGTTTATGCATGTGCTAATACCCAATATAGGCATCTTGGTCACCCCTCCTGCCACTCGAGCTGCACCAACCACATCGGATAGCAGCAGTGGCAGATCCCTGCCGCAGCATGCATCCTGTAGTGCAGCAGAATCATCAACAGAGAGTTCACTTCAAGGTGACGACATGGTAGGTTAAACTGCATTTTAATCGACTGCATGCTGATCCGTCTTGACAAAAGGCTGAAAAACGTTCCATGTACATGTCAAGAGATTTTTGTTTTCTCTAGGTGGACATCCGCCAAGGGCTCTACATACAACGAGAGGCCTGGAAATGTATTCAGGGCCAACAGAAAGACTCTATATTTGTAAAGGAGTTGATGATGGCCATATGGAAGAAGGAGGACTTAGTCAATAGGTCGCTGCAAGGTAAATTAGCATGCATTGTATCTTATTTCTAAATCATAACTGCTATTTCTCATCCTTGTAGATAACTGAAAGCTTCAATCGTTATTTTGTTTGTATGCAGGCAAAAAATGTCCGCGATTTCCAGACAAGGCAGTAAAGAGCCAACTGTCCCCCTGGAAAGTTGACGTCATGCGAGGTAAGAGTTAAATGATGTAGCACATGATGCAAAATAGTGCAGCTAGTCATAGCACTGAGGGGCAAATAAGGACAAAGGAACTGTTTGGCTGGTATTTCTTATTTTTGGGTTGGGGGGGGGGGGGGGGTTGGGATTTGTCTTTTGATGTAAAACGTCCCCTACATGAAGCTTTTTTGGTGGGAAACTTGATTTCAGAATGCTACAAGGCACGGCTGACAAGGCAGAATATACCGGCAGGGCTGTTGCCAGCTGCCACAAAGAATCTCAACCACTTTATTGTGGAGAAGCTGGCAGATATTGATAAGGGATTCAAGAGGTAAGCTGCTACTTTACAGCATGAATTTGCAGTGAAGCCCCACCTACATTTAGTCTCGCCACACACCCCTACGACAAAGCCATACTCTATTGTTTTTACTGAAACAAGGACCTAATAACAAGGTGTAACTATTAGCTCTAGAGTTTTGAGTCGTCTGGTTTGACTAGTATAGTCAGTCATTAAAATTGTGATTCTGTTTACCGTTATGATTCTGCCCCGAAAGGGTGTCGGCAGGGAGTACATTTACTTAAAGGTGCAGTGAAGAGGAATCTGAACTCGTCTTTCAGCCGCAGGAACTCAATCTGCACGTTCCAAGCATTCTTAGAAACGTCAATATATTGCCCTGTGTGGTCGATTTCCCTAATTAAATTGAATTAACGTCCGGATCCTGCCTTTTTTTTAATTCTCCCCGTACGGTGGGTGGAGTCGACCAATGCGTGGAGTGCCTTTCACCCAGTCCCGTGGCGGCTTGCCAGTCTGCCATCGGCGGAGTAATACGTAGTAATCCGAAGTAGCAAATAGTCCGCGCGTATTTTTATTTCTGCGGGCTTATTTTGTGGCTATATTACCATCGAATGAAACTATTTATTCATGGAAACCTAAAAAACAAAATAAAGCGAAAGCAAAGCCGCCACGGAGCTGGCTGAAAGGCACTCCCACGCGTCGGTCGACTCCGCCCACCATACGGGGAGAATTGAAAAAATGAAGGCGGGAGCCGGATGTTAATTCAATTTAATTAAGGAAATCGGCTACACAGGGCGATAAGTCGCAGTTTCTAAGAATGCTCGGAACGTGTGGATCGAGTGCCCTGCGGCAAAAAGACGAGTTCAGATTCCTCTTCATTGCACCTTTAAAGCATGCAGCGACTGCAGATCTCGAAATTAAATAACTTAAACATTCAGCTATGATGCAGGGATTATTGCTTAAATACATTCTATTTTTTGGGTAGTTTGAGATCCTTGAACATTGAACTTTTTTTTTCGCTTTAATTTTTCAGGGCATCAAAGGATAACCATGACCACTGAGTGGACACAGATGACGTGGAGGCTGATGTTGGTGGGAAAGGATTGGCAGTGCAATAAATATGATAGTGCACCCTCTTTGTGGCCAACATTTCTACAAAATTATTGGAACGGAGTCTTCTGTGCGTATCGCAAGTGGTTGATATGAAAATCTGCCTGTCGAGCCATATCACTCGAACTAGTGAAGTCTGGGCTAGTTTTGCATCAGGCTGTGTGACCCTACAAATCTATTGGGTCGTTAGTCAATATAAATAAATTTGGTTTGGTGGCATGGTTAGACTAATTCGACCACCATTAGGTCCAGTTGGATGACCACTTGAAACCAACTGGTGTACCCTTTGGTATGATTGGGAAACCAATTGAAACCAACTGGTCTACCAATTGGTCTCCATGGACAACCAATTAAAGCCAACTGGTGTACCATTTGGTCTGCTTGGGCAACCAATTGAAACCAACTGGTGTACCAATTGGTCTTTTTGGGCAACCAGTTAAAACCAACTGGTGTACCATTTGGTCTGTTTGGGCAGCCAATTAAAACTAATGGGTGTACCGTTTGGTCTGCTTGGGCAGCCAATTAAAACTAACGGGTGTACCGTTTGGTCTGCTTGGGCAACCAATTAAAACCAAATGGTGCACCAATTGGTCTGCTTGGGCAGCCAATTAAAACTAACGGGTGTACCGTTTGGTCTGCTTGGGTAGCCAATTAAAACCAACTGGTGTACCAATTGGTCTGCTTGGGTAACCAATTAAAACCAAATGGTGCACCATTTGGTCTGCTTGGGCAGCCAATTAAAACCAACTGGTGTACCATTTGGTCTGCTTGGGCAGCCAATTAAAACTAACGGGTGTACCAATTGGTCTGCTTGGGCAACCAATTAAAACCAAATGGTGCACCATTTGGTCTGCTTGGGCAACCAATTAAAACCAACTGGTGCACCATTTGATTTCTATTGGAGAACCAATTCATTTCAACTGGTTGGTGCCCAATGGGTGGCGAAAACACAACTGGTTGACCAATTGGTTTCAATGGGAAAATTTCCAATTGGACCCATTGGTTTTTTTTGACTGGGAACGAATGGAAAGAAGATATGAAACTCTGGCCTTCCCTGCAAGAAAACCACATTACATATTACCTGCTCAAAACAAAAGCCTGCGATCTGGAAGACGTCCAAGCCATCAAGAGTTTAGACTCTTATAACTTTGTAATAAGTGGGAAAGTGGGTCAGCTTCTCATTTACCAAGCTGACAAAGAGACTTGTTTCATTAAAGGGACAGTCTCACCTTCGCAAGCTGACTCTGACCGACCGTACCAAACATGGGTTTGCATTACAAGTGATTGCCGCATTTTATCCGGGTCCTGCTCCTGCAAAGTCGGCTTGACTGCCGTGTGCAGCCACGTCGGTAAGTGCAGTCATCGGCATTATTAATGCGTCAGCGTTACAGCAGACGTTCGAAGGAAAAGATTGAGTGTTGTCACTAACGCGGAAATTTGAGCTAGTTGGTTCACGTGTTGTCACTAGTTCAGGATTGGCCTAGAGGGTTGTCACATCACAAGTTGACCTGTGGAATGATAGTGGCTAAATGTCTAGTTAAATTGTGACTATGAGGCCGTAACATGACTGAAATGTCAATATGACATGAAACAGTATAAGGTAAATTAATTATGCTGAAAAGATAATTGGGGTAATCGTTGGGAATCGAGCCCGTGACCCATGGGTTGAGTCAGACACACTACTCCTATGCCATTGTGCATGCCCCTCCTACACTTAAAGGGGACATCGTGTGTCTTGTGGTGCCTAGCAGGACTGCTGATGTATGGTAATGAGTGTAATTAGAGGTACTAACTAAGAAGGTACCAAATAACCATTAAAGCTATTGCATTATACATAGCCTTAAGGGGGAGCTTAAATGTCCTCTTAATTTTTGCACTCCCTCCTGTTCCTAGAGATAGCTTAAACTACTTGTCTCATAGCTGTAGCTTGTGTCAACCACAATTTTGTGATCGAAATAAACTGTAGATCATTTATAACCTGCATGTGGTGCATGCAACCTCTCAGCTACCTCAGCAAACGACACTAAACCATCGTCATGCATTCTTGTTGCAGCTGCTTCCATTTATTAGCAATACTTTCTTCATACAGCTGTTTTGTTGAAAAATGACTCCTAACTGCACAAATTTGTCTGAGTAACATGCTATGCACATTTATGCTTTTCTGCATGTGTAAACAAGCTGTGTGGCCTCTACCTTCATGAAAAACTATGCAGGCTGTACATCTGCACCTATTACGTGAAAAAAGAAAAGAAGGTTGTGTAGAAGTGAGTGAGCCTTATTATGGACTCATCATCATCATTATTTATTGTCCCTTAAGGGCCCTGGGTAGGGAATTACATAAGGGGGGAAGCAAGAAAGTATGTTAATGGTCACATTTTGATACAAATGAAAGTAAACAAAAATGCATGGTAATGTTACACATCACTAGGAACCATACATAATGAAAGTACAATGTCAAAAGCAAATGAGCGACAAGAACACTCGTGATTCATGTCCGTATACGCTTACAAAACAGTTTTACAAGCACAATATGCACAAAATAGTATATAAGCGCAGAACAAAAGGTAGTTTATAAATTACACTAAAAGGCAGCAACAAGGCAGCACATCCTATAAAGGCTTCTTTGCCTCTCAAACAGTGATCCTCGTGTTTCCTCTCTGGGCTTTGTCTTGGGTCCGAAAACTATGAACTCACTTTCACATGCAGTAGCATTATTCATTGTAGCCACTGGTTGCTTTCAATTTTTTTCTATCTGCTTTTTTTTTCATATAACAAGGTGCAGTCCTGTGGAAGGTGGAGTTTGCCAGCCGAAAAGGCCTGACCGGACAGAGCTGCACTGACAAGAGTGCCATGTGGAACCAGGGCACAAAGAAAAATGTTAAGCCATCACAAATAGATGCCATGGATTTTAAGATGCGAAAGGAATGCGAAGACATGCAGCATAAAAAGCAGGAGGTTAATACAAAACATTATGAGACCCATGAGCAATATGTGAGAGAGATGCAGCAGTCTCTAATAGCACCCCTTCTTGACATAAAAGGGAGCCTCCTGCATCAGACTGTTGTTGCAAAAGTGTCGCCCACTGTGCTGGCTAAAAATATTTTAAGGAATACAGCCCCTGAGCTCACTCATGGTCGACATGATGATGACGAGCTATTGGCGTGCGACACCTGCTCAGACTTTTATAGTAAATGGGTATGTATTAAAGAGCAAATCAGGTTAAGTCTCATGGAGCTCACGCGCCAGCAGACTGGGAAGCTTTGGGAAGCTAGCCGCAAGCTGCGTCTCACAGCTTCTAATGTGTCAAAGGTTCCACGGAAGAAAGAAACGCCACCAGATAAGTTTGTCACATCATGCCTTTTCAGCCAGTTTCGGGGCAACAAGGCAACAAGTCATGGACAAAGGTTTGAGCCTGTTGCCAGGCGGATGTTTGAGAACCATCGTGGTGTCCATGTTGAACGTTGTGGCACAGTTGTTAGTGCCACGCATCCATTTTTATCGGCAAGCCCTGATGGCTTAGTTGGCACAGAGAGCATCCTAGAAATTAAATGCCCGTATGTAGATGACTGTCGGCCGCTTGTAGACTCCAACAAGTATGATGTCAAGAAGGACTCGAATGGAGTCCACTTTCTTGATATGAAAGGAAAAAATGGTTACTACTATCAGGTGCAGTTTATTATGTTCTGCACAGAGCGTATACACTGCTACTTCTATGTGTGGTCAGCCATGAACTCTATTTTAGTTTAAGTGCCCTATGATGTAGATTTTGTTTGCCTTCATATTTCAAGGCTGTCAGAATTCTACTTCAGGCACTACTTGCCCAGGCTTGTTGATGCTGTTCACAACAACAGCTTAGACATATCTGAATACAAGGCTATCGCTACACCAGCAGAACAGACTGAACAATAAACACTGAATGACCCGAGTTTTACTTTTTGTGTTTTGAGTTTTATTATTACTGCTTGAGACGTTGATGCAAAAGAAATATCGCTGCAGCAATCAGTGTATATCTATATACGAAATCCTGCAAATATGACCTGTAGCACTCATGTCCGTGTGCTTGAATACACAAAAACAAAGTTCCAGAGCATTACTTCTCAAGCACTTGAAAGACCAAACAACACAGTGTGTAACCTTTAAAGAGGTACAGACACAAAATTTTCCCACATAGTAGCGAATGATTTGTTTCATGGGTGCAAGGAGATGCCTTCTAGCAAGTTTCGCTCGCAGGCGTTGAGTGGAACATATGATTTTGAATGGTGTCTGATGAGCCGTTCGGCCTTTCCACTCGTATCCAGTGACATCAGGGTGCACTTGCCCAATTACTGAGACGTTACCAAACCTCGTAGTAGTTCACAGGAGCAACCAGTGCTTGCCAGCGGCACAGTCGTCATCAGTAATATAGTAGCACAGGTTGTCCAGTCGACTTGTACGTCAAGCTGCAGTTCAGTGCTGGAACTAACAGAAACAGAAGCTGCAGGTACAAAATTGTTTGTAATTATAAACTCTGTGCACAAGAGTTTTGAGCTCATTTTCACGATTACTATGCGTCTTTCTAGGCAAAAAAAAACAGATACTCGAAAACTTTGTGTCTGTACCCCTTTAACATGATGTAATAAAGTGGAACAAAATGGTGTACAATACTCAGACAATCCATCCAGTCTCCTTTCACAGCATCAAAAATTTTAAGTGTGCCCTAATGCTTGTCATGGAGCAATGGTGCCTTGGATGTCGCCCATTTCATTCTCACTGTCATTTTCCTTCTCTTCCTCTTCGCCGTTCGGATCAGCTATTAGTGGCCCTTTCAGATTGCACAACCCCGCACAAACTAGAACAATGCTGTTTATCAACTTCTTGTGATGAATAGGCAACGAATTCTTGAGAATTCTGTACACCTTAATACGATTAATTGCACGTTCAACATGAATTCTAAGGTGTGAGATCCGTCTGGACACCGTAGCTTCTGCTTCAGGAAACTGAAGCCTGCCTTTCGAGAAAGCTGGAGTGTTTAGTTTCACGCCCTTTTCCTTCATGGCATTGGTCAAACTAAATCCTCTGTCAGCCATGATTACGTGGCCTTCAGACAAGTTGTCAATAAAACCTGAATCTTCAACAATGAACTTGTCTGAAGCCCGTCCACCATAGGTGCCAGAAACAAACATTACGAAGCCACTCGGTGCAACTGCGACGAGAAACTTGATAGTGTTACAGCCCTTGTAGGAGCTGTATGTCTGCCCTATTGGGTAAAGTTTCTTCGGCCGCTGCATATACACTTCAGTGCAGTCTACAATAACAGTAGTGTCAGCATATTGGCTCTTGGCAAACTGTTGTGGCATTGTTGCTAAGATTGTATCAATTGGCAGCCATGCAACAACATTTGTCATAATGCCATGCAAAATTCCTATCATTTTACGAAATATTCTCCCTGTTTGTGCCACAAATGTGCCAAATCTCAGGGCCAAGTCAAAGTACAGGAGTCCCAATCGCAGTCGCATGAGAGTTAGCAAGACTTGGTCGCCAATGGTCATGTTTCCACAAACCTTACCAAGACCAGCCACTGTTGTCAGGAGTTTCCTAAAGCCATCGAGGCCAAGGCCTGTGTAAAAATTGCACACTGCCTCAGAAAGGTCCTCAGAAGCTGGTCTTGGTATGGTTTGTGTTCCTGAGCACTGAAATTTGGTTTCCGTAGCTCCATATGAGTGCTCAGCATGTATGAAGGAATATGGGTCTTCCCACTGAACACCAACACTGCAAACTTGCACCTCTGCTTGGCAACTCTTGTTGGTATGGTTTGTGTTCCTGAGCACTGAAATTTGGTTTCCGTAGCTCCATATGAGTGCTCAGCATGTATGAAGGAATATGGGTCTTCCCACTGAACACCAACACTGCAAACTTGCACCTCTGCTTGGCAACTCTTGTTGGTATGGTTTGTGTTCCTGAGCACTGAAATTTGGTTTCCGTAGCTCCATATGAGTGCTCAGCATGTATGAAGGAATATGGGTCTTCCCACTGAACACCAACACTGCAAACTTGCACCTCTGCTTGGCAACTCTTGTTACACTTTTGACTTGCTATTTCTTCTTGAGTCGAAGCAGAACCACGGTAGCTGAGATCAAGGACACTGTTCTCGGACTCATCCGAGTCTGGAGTCTGCTGCGAATGGTCTGCTGTGTCCCAGGTTGAACTTGAGTTAGAAGATGTGGCTTGTGCAGGTGCCACTGCTGAGACAGGATGCTCTGTGGCCTGCACATAAAAATAAAACAAAGCATTGAAGGAAATACCAGACGACATATAATGCGTTCATGCTCTCAAGCCTCCACTTAACGACACATTTTTTTTCATGGTATGGAAATTACAATTTATACCACATTTAGGTGAGTTGATTATGTTTGAGTGAGACAGCTTGACTACTTGGATGAAGACAAAGCAGAGACATTACCTGGCTATCCATTATTTGCACTGATGAAGGATTGGCCTCTGGCTGAAGGGTTCTCAGGATTGGCCTCCTTCGACGTGTCACCTATGTAAATGCACAGAGATTGTTCATGAGAACCGCCAAGCTCGAAAAAATGGTAACAATCCGGCACTTTTCTTATTTTCTCAGTATCCAACGTGTACATTCTTTACCAATTTTCAGATGTGGCTTGTTAATTGCAACCACATGTTTTGAACCCCAACACGTTAGTAACTCTTCTACAATTACAGCACAAAAAGCCGCCGCGGTGGCTCAGTGTTTATGGTGCTCGGCTGCTGACCTGAAAGACGCGGGTCCGATCCCGGCCGCAGCGGCCGAATTTCGACGGAGGCGAAATTCTAGAGGCCCGTGTAGTGTGCAATGCCAGTGCTCGTTACAGAACCCCAGGTGGTCGAAATTTCCGGAGCCCTTCGCTACAGCGTCCCTCATAGCCTGAGTCGCTTCGGTACATTAAACGCCCATAAAAAAACACAATTACAGCACACTAAAACAAGCTAAAAAAAGTCTGTGTGTGTTGTGTCTGTGACGTAGCGCAAGTCGTACGCGGTGTCATACGCATTTGAGCTTGCCTGTCACTGGGCGAAAAG
The DNA here is from genome assembly GCF_055824585.1 of Amblyomma mixtum. Classification (NCBI taxonomy): domain Eukaryota; kingdom Metazoa; phylum Arthropoda; class Arachnida; order Ixodida; family Ixodidae; genus Amblyomma; species Amblyomma mixtum. The sequence goes on from NC_143014.1 coordinate 294,261,079, forward strand.
CTATGCAGGAATCTCGAATGCGTCAACGCCAGCGCTTGCCGCGCCCATATCTAAGTACAGCGCACCCGGTATCTGTTTGACGTCGGTTATCGCTGCGTTCTAGCTCCGTAACGCGCACGCCTGTAATGGGTTGATAACGCCAATGGGCATATGGTTCAACGGCAAGACAGGCATCGGCAGCCTTGAGCTACCAGTTAATTTCTCGCTCTGTACGACCACGACTTCCAGCACTCGGTACGAGGCGTTCTTGGCACAGCAAGATCGGTTGCGGGTAAACGCGAGGCCCACACGCATCTCGTGTAAGAGCGCATTCATCACGATTTCAAAACAGCCATTTCCACCTCATGAAAGCTGATCTTCACGACGTACTCACCTTTTTCGCGTAGCCAAGTTCAAGCATTGGGCACGGATTTAGGGCGGTAGGTTTGCCGTCAATAAAATGAACGGAACAGACCTGTAATAAACGAAAAAAAAAAACGTGCAACGGCATCAGTGGCGCGGTGTCTCTCAGCAGAATGTTCACTACCACAAGTGGGATAACACTTACACGTGCAAGTTTGCTTGGCTTGAAGTTTTTGCGGTTGAGGGCGATTTCCCATTCCCTACACTTCTCAGGCGCAGCCGGAAACCTGTGCAACGAGTACACGCCGCACATACACACGCGCCTCTCGCACTGATGCTCGGAGCAGTTTTCGTCCATCAGAAGCTTGCGTTTACGTTGGTTGTTCTTGCAGTCAACGACGGCACAGTGCCGCCCCGACGAGTAGCTCTTGTACATCGTAGCTACTCACTCAAACCACTAATTAAAGACACAATCAAACGCCACGCAGAGTAAACACGAACATTCGCCTGTACCACACCGCTTATCCCGCAGTCCACGTCGAGAGGCGTCCTCTGGTGTCGAGAGTAGGAGCGCGCCTGCAGCCTGCGTGCGAGGCTAAAAGAATCTGGTCTATAGACCTTTGCAATGAGGCGCTCAAGGGAGCCGCCATATTTGGACTACTGGCGCCGTCTAGCGTCTGCTTGGCGGCGGCACCATGTTGGACCGTCGTTGCTCATCCTGGCTCAGCGCCAACAGCCGGCTCAGCGCCGCTGTTGTTACTGTATCGCTGTTTTCTGCATCTTCCGTGTTCACAGCGTCGTCTTGCAACTTTTGTGCTAGCCTCACCAGTGTCGAGAACCATCGCCTACACGTCGAGAGACACTTTCTGGCTACCAGCGTCCGTGCGACTGCCGGATCGCGTCGGCGCCGGCAAGCGTTGGCTCAGCGCTGCTGTTGCGGTTTGCATTTACGTTTCCCTGTGTCGTCTTTCTCCGCAGCGTCGTTGTTTAGCTTCAGTGCTAGACCTGCCAGTGTTGAGAGGTGTCGGCTTACGCTTCGAGGCCAACACTTTCTTGTTGTGGGCGCCTGAGGCTGCGAATCCGTCCGCGCGGCTGCCGGATGGCGTCGGCCTGAGCCAGTGTCGGCTTGCCGCCGGACTCCGAGGCACCCGTCGATATCGGAGGTAAGTCGTAGTTTAAGCCATCCAACGATTGCTACGTGTGCGGCATTGACGTTGAATATAATCAACACCGTTCTGTACAGTGGTACCGTTTTTGACATGCGGATAGTGCATCGAGGGTCGTGGTTGTGTAAATTCCTGCCAGGCAGTAACGACGGAGAACTTGTGGGGCTAGTTCGTTCATAACAGATTCAAAGAAAGAACTGCGTGAACGAGACATGGACGGTGAAGGGAACTACGCTTTTGTTTGCCTCTTCACCGTTCATGTCCGTCTTGTTCGCGCAGTTTACTTTGAATCAGTAACATCTGGCTTTCGAAGCATTGTGTCACTGCACGATATGCACCGCAAGGAGCTACTGGGATCTATGATCATGCTCGCACAGTGCAGTTGGGATCCAGATTCACCGACTATGTGTGACGCTCTGCCGTCTAGAGCAAAGCGCTGCCGCAAAGCAAAGCGCGGAGGCCACACGATCGCTGTTTCCCTTTAACAGCGGACTGTACTGTACTTCGTGTAGGCTACAAACACATCTAAAACACGCTTAATGTTTTCGGCCGTCCCTTCTCAAGTTACGTGAAGATAGCACGCGGAAATGCATTCAGATCAGTGTTTGCGCGTACGCCGCGGCTGAACCTGACCTCCCGACTACCGCTGCCAGGTCAGCATACGCGTTCACTCAGAATAAAGTGCCAAATCGAGGGAAACTGTCGAGTGCAATAATCTGGCGCGTATTCCGTTCCTTCCTTACAAAGCATGAATTCCCGACACTTTTAACAGCAGGCAGATGAGATTCTTAAATGTTATTGCCATCGCATATGCAATCTGCCCTGCTACATTCAATACTCAATTTTGTTTTTTCTGTGTGTTCGCATGCAGGCCAACTTACACCCAAATTTGCTTCACTTATGAGTATTTTTCTATGTGTTTTTGTATGAAAGATTGAAACTGATTAACATTGGAGGCATTTGTTTTGTTTGTTTCAGACAACCGCACATACAGTCACCCTGATGCAGTCACTGCGTGGTCAGAGGACATTCGTGACTGGCCATGTGTGAATGCTGCAGACATCATCTTCTATCTTGTGGACTCGAAAGCATGCGATTTACAACAGATGAAGAACTTTCGGTCTCTTGAGTCATACAACTACTTTCAGAGTGGATGGGTGGGGAAAGTTGTTACACACAAGATATCCAGTGATCTGTGTTACGTGAAAGGCACAGTAAGCCCATCTCAATCTGTGAGTGCAACACCAAGGACTGCTTGGGCGTCTGTGAAACAACAAGGTGAAATCGTAATGGCTGGTTGTACTTGCATGGCAGGAAAAGGGAAAGCATGCAGCCATGTCGGTGCAGTATTGTGGAAAATCGAAATGGCTGTTTCGAAAGGCTTAACCACAACATCTTGCACTGACTAGGGCTGCATTGCGGAACAGTGGCACAAAACGCAACGTCCAACCAGCCATGCTTGATGACATAACTTTCAAGGTGCAAATACAGGTTGTAGATGATCCTCCCTCAAAGCGCCAACGACCATCATTTATGCCAATGACCCGGGAAGAGATCCGCAAATTTCATGCGGAGTCACCGTTCCCCTACCTGTTTGATACCCCAGGTAATTAGAATTGACAATATCCTAAATAGCTTTAACACTTTCTACATTTATTGTCAGTATCTGACTTGTCTCTACACGGACTTGTCTCTACACGGCCTTGCAATTAAAAAGCTCGAGCACTGCTGAGTGATACCAAAAAGCACAAGTGCAAGCATTTGTCCTTTCTTGTTCTTCTTTTGATATCTCTGGCCGTCATAGAAACTGAACTCTGCATGATAAATTTTGTAATAGTTGCTGGTTGAGGTCTCGACAACTTTGTTGTATGAAAACAAGAGTGCTTTTTTGAGAACTGGTATGTAAATAAAATATATCCTGTAGTTTCATGATCACGTAATACAGCAGGAAAAACATTCACCCCACTTAAGGCTAAGGGGTATAAAGCGCCATAAGAACAGTATCTAAAATTGATGTGAATTGCACCTCAAGAGTTGCTCCACTAAAAATTATTGGGAAACGACACTCAAACTGGTTCCTTGACATATGCCTTGACGGACAAGGTGGAGAGGAAGTGAAGTGGTAGGCTGCTGTATAATTTCAACCACATAGATAATTTTATGTGCACTAACACTGCACAGCACACGGTGCCTTTCTGCAGTCTGACTCACCACAAACTAGTTTTAGGGCATGTTTTAAGGCTTAATCTACAAGAGGATGAAACTAGTTGCATGTAGCTAAGTCTCCCATATTGACGATTGCTTGCCTGTTTGAGAGGAAGTCTTTAACGTAGTTGTATGCTCTTTTGCCCGGTTTGATAGCCTGTAACTCCGCTAGCATGGCTTCGTTTTCTAAATTGTCGAAGGCTTTGGTCAGATCCGACGGCTCTAGTATCTTTAGCCGGGAGTATTGGGGACCAGAATGTGTTCTTTGAGCTGCAGCATGACGTCCTGCGTAGATAGATTGGGTCTGAAGCCTACCATGGTTGCTGGTAGAAGCTCGTTTCCCTCTATGTGCTTTGTGAGCCTGTTTAACACGCAGACGACATTAAGCTATGGATAAAGAAAGGCAGCGACGCGGAGGTAGAAGAAGCGTTAAAAGCATTGGCCAACATAGTAACCGAAGTTGCTAAAAAAAGCTGGACTGGCCTGCTCTCCTTCCAAATCCGAGCTGCTCATCATCCCCCCCCCCCCCTGGGCAGGGAAAGTCATCAAAACATCAAACTAAAGATAGACAACCTTGGCATACGAATGGTCAAAGAAGTCAGGATCTTGGGAATGCGACTGCAAAGCAATAGGCAAAACTCTACCTTCATCAGAAATATGACTAACAACGTTGACCAAACAGCTAGGCTCATCAAGAGGGTCACCAGCAAAAACAAAGGACTAAAAGAAAAAAGAAACGATAATGTTAGTGCAAGCCTTTGTGCTCAGCCGCATATGCTATGCACTCCCATATCTCAGACTCACGCAAAAGGAAAGAAATAGGATAGACGCTCTAATACGCCGGGCATACAAAACGCCTTTGAGACTACCACCCAACACCCCAACAGCTAGGCTCATGGGTCTAGGCGTAATAATTACGGCGGAAGAACTCATTGAGGCGCACTTGACAGGGCAGATAACACGACTCTCCAAAACTGCAGCCGTCAGAAAAATTCTAGAAAGTGTCAACGTGAAATGCAGGCCGAACTCACCTCAAATCATGGATCTCGATGGGGAAATAAGGGAACGTATTATAATACCACCCCTTCCAAAAAACATGCATCCCTCTCACAACAGCAGAAGGAAAGCCCGTGCGGCAAATATGCACAATAAACTTAAAGACGACAGGTCAGCGCTGTATGTCGACGCTGCCGAGTACAGGCACAAAGAGGCATATGTTGTGGCTATAGCTGACCACAAAGGAGACTGCATAGCAGCTGCGACCATACCAGCGAAATGTCCGGAGAAAGCAGAAGTAGCAATAGCATATGCCATGTGCATAAAAGTCTCGCCGGAAAAGACCATAATAAGCGACTCAAAAACTGCGATAAATAACTTCATAAAAGGCAGAGTACATTCCCCAGCCGCAAAACTAATTAGCAAATACCGCCCAAAAACTCGAGTCAAAATAATATGGGCCCCCGCACATTCAGGCCTCCCAGGAAACGAAAAGGTCAACAACATAGCCTGAGAACTAACTATCCGGGCAGGACCAGACGCGTTCTCAAACCACGGGGCCAGCTCAGCCAGGGACCATCTACTCACTTTTAGGGAAATCACGACTTTCTATCAAAGAAGCAGATTGGAATATCCCCCTCCCAACCCCACGCAAGAGCAAGCAACCACTCTCAGGCAGCTCCAAACGCACACATTCCCATGCCCCGCAATATTAGCCAAAATTTATCCAGATACATGGTCTGTTCTGAAAGTAGTAGGACTCATTTTTTAAAACAAAATTTATTCAAGAGAATAGTAAAAACGATTACAATTTTTCAACGTAGCACCCTTCCGCACCTACACGCTGCTGCCAATGCGTTTTACAATTTTCGTACGCCTCCAGGAACGCCTGGACCGGTATGCTGTTTAGCTCCCTCGTCACGGCCTGTTGAACCACCTCAACCGATTCGTGATGTTTCCCCTCGAGCGTCGATTTTATTTTCGGGAATAGAAAAAAGTCTGGCGGGGCCAAGTCGAGGTTGTAAGGGGGCTGAGGCAGCGTTGCCGCCTTGTGCTGGGCAAAAAATCGGGGTCCTCATTCACATGAAGAAGATCCTACCGGTTGGCCTTTTCCTCCTCTGACAACACTCCCAGCACCAACTTCGCGCAAGCTTTCCTCATGGATAAGTTTTCTGTCACGATCTCAAAAACTTGGGTTTGAGGAATGCTCAAGTCATCAGCAATCATTCTGATACTCATCCTACGATCACTGTTAAGTAAATGTTTCACTCGCTACACATTTTCGTTGGTCTTGCTGGTCGAAGGGCGTCTGGAGCGGTCGTCTTCCTCCACTCTTTCCTTACCTTCTCGGAAAAGCTTGTGCCACTAAAAAACACCTGATCTACCCATGGAAGCGTCACCCTAGGCCTCCTTAATCATGTTGTGAGTCTCTTTGCCCGTTTTACCAAAATTTACTCAAAATTTGATCGCGTATCGCTGATCCAGTAAACTCTCGACGATTCTGCGTGACGAGACGTTTCGACAGGGGTTCACAGTACAAGCGACCTCCTCTCTTCAACGGCCGAGAGCCGACTGCCGATTTTCCCCAGCATTCCCAATATCCCCCTTCAACGATCCTGCACGCGCAGACCACCTCTCGTCCGCCCGTTCGCCCAGGAAAAAATCAGTCCTACTACTTTCAGAACAGACCCTGTATATACTCTGCAGAATGCAGAAGCTGCGGAGAGTATGCTACCCTTAACCACATCATGTGGGCCTGCAGTAAAAACCCTTTAAGCGGAATAACCACAGAGGAGCAGTGGAAGACCGCGCTGCGCAGCTCGGACCTGTGGCAGCAAAAGTTACTCACAGCGAGAGCTGATCAGGTCGCCGAGATCCAAGAGATCAAGGCCACTAAGCGACAGTATAGCCCGCCTGCGCCAGAAGAGAGCCTTCCTCTTCAAACAATATAGATAAAGTTTATTCTTCTCTCTCTAGTTGCATGTAATTGATTTGTGATGTCTTGTATTTTATGCAGGCACTCTTATGTACGAGACATTTCATCCACAAGTACAGGAGCAAGTGCCTCCACCACCAGCCAGTGATGGAATTGAACATGGGGATCACGGTAGCGAAAGCTGCACGGTGTGCAATGATTTCTATAAGAAGTATGTGGTGCTGTCACCCCGTGGTGCTGAGGTGCTACAGACAGAAACTGCTACACAAGCAACGCCGCTGTGGTTTTTTTCCCGCAAGCTGCGTTTAACTGCGTCCAATGTCAGCAAAGTTCCGAAAAGGGAAAGCACAGGATGCGAGAAGGCAGCAATGAGGATGCTTTCGCCCAGTTTTTCTGGCAATGCTGCCACCAAGTATGGCAAGCAGATGGAGCCTGTTGCCCGTAAACAGTTTTCAGAAAAGACTGGGCTGATTGTAAAACAAACAGGGACTGTGGTGAACACTGAGCTGCCGTGGCTTTCTGCCAGTCCTGATGGAGTTATTGAAGGCATGGATGCCATTCTTGAAATCAAATGTCCCAACATGAATGACTGCGTACCACTAATCAGCAGTGGCAAGTATGTACGTCTCAACAAAGAGGCAGAACTTGTGCTCCAAGACAGTGGGCCAAATGGCTATTACAGCCAGGTCCAGTTTCAGATGTTTTGTACAAAGACCCGGGTATGCTTTTTTATGTATGGAGCGTTGAAAATGACGTTATTGTTGAAGTGCCTTTTGATGACAAGTACATAACACAGACTTTACCACGGCTGAAAAAATTTTATTTTTCAGAGCTCCTTCCTCGATTGTCAGATTTGCACGCCAGTGGTAGAATGGATGTACTTCATCGGTACAACCATATTTGCTCACTCTAGTTAAATGCATACATCTACACCCTTTTTAAGGAATACATGGCCCAAGGGGTTTGCTTCTAAGCCATGTTTTGGGCTGTCTAGCACATTAAGGCATTCCAGGTTCTTGGTTTGGTTTATGGTGGCTTAACATCCCAAAGCAACTCTGGCTTTGTGGGACGCCATAGTGAAGGGCTCAGGAAATTTCAACCACCTGGGGGTTCTTTAACATGCACTGACATTGCACAGTACATGGGCCTCTAGAATTTCACCACCATCGAAATTCGAACAGTGCAGCCGGGATTAAACCCACGTCTTTTGGATCCGGAGCTGAGGGCCATAACCACTGAGCCACCGCGGAGGGCCAACCTCTTGAGGGGCGACGACAAGAGGTCCTCTCCCATTTGAGCGATTTGTACCTCTGTCAACGCAAAACAAGTCATGTTGCAATGTGCAGAAGCAAATATATTTTGGGCCGTGTTTTTTTTCTTGAGTACTGTGCATGGCCTTAGCAACTGTAATCAATTTTTAGATCCGCCGGTCTGCTTTGCTTCTCTAGGTTGTCAGTTGTGTTGTGCAGTCCATCTCCACTGTCAGCATGCTTTTGAATCAAAAGGTTGGATTGGAAGTGCTAACCTTACCAAATGAGATGCAAACACCAAAATAATGGCTACTGGTGAACCAATAGATACTAGTTTTGTTAGCAATTCTGTGTGTTGGTCTATGTGTTGTGAAACTGATAACAAATACTCTGCTTATTCAGTCTGTCTGAAACGAAATATTGTTTCACTGTTTGCACTTCAGTTGTTGAGCCCTTTACTAAGCGGCACCATGACAGTTCACTCCGCAGTTTATTTCCTTCAGTACCAGCTCATGAGCTGGCTCACAGATATGAAAAAGTGTGTTTACATCTCGATGTAAACAAATGTAATTTAGGAAATAAAGGAATTTCCATTAGACAGCATGCACTAAAATTATGCTAGCCTGCAGAGCATTGGAAGAGTGTGCAGCATACGGTCAATGCACACCTGGTATGACGTCTTGTCTACCCTAATTTAGAAACTGCCACTGTCAATGCGATCAAGCAGGCTGATAAGAACCGAATAAAATCAAACAGCAATAATTTTTTCAAGTTGATTCTATAATCACTATATGCTTTTTGTCTACTGCTTACAAGGAGACTTAAAAGGCCTAGTCATTTACTGATGAAAATGCGCAGAGAGGGCTATCACATTCTTGCTTCTAATGTGTACACACTATCAGACGTCTTGGCTCATATTTAAAGCAGATGGTGGTTCCACAGTGGATTCCTTGAGGCCGCCGCTCTAGTTCCTTACGGTGCTCACTTTGATGAGAGTCTAAATTAGGGTAGACAAGACGTCATGCCAGATGTGCATTGACCGCATGCTGCGCACTTTTCAATGCTCTACAGGCCAGCATAATTTTAGTCCATGCTGTCTAATGGCAATTCCTTTATTTCCTAAATATTGTTACGGGGAAATACTATCTACATTTATTTACAAGCCGTAGGTGAATAGTTCCTAGCAGGGAGCACCAACGCGAACAAGAAGCACCATCAACCTCTTCTTCTTCGTTCGACCCTTTCGCGCGCGAGTTCACTTCGTCTTCCACTTCCACTTCGTCGTAACATGACCCCCGGCGGCACAAGCGCCGTCCCGGCGCTAGGTCGATGATAGAGGAGCTGCGTGGTAGGGCTTGAGGCGCGTAACGTGAACAATATCGGTGGATGGTCTACATGATGAGGATGCAGGTGTATGAGGAGCAACTTCATACGTGACGTCGGTGACCTGACGCAAAACACGATAAGGACCATGGTAGGGGGACAAAAGTTTCTCAGAAAGACCGACGCGGCGGGAAGGGGACCACAGAAGAACGAGCGACCCCGGTTCGTACGTGACATGGCGATGGTGATTATCATACAGAGACTTCTGTGCTTGCTGGGACGCTTGTAGCCGAGTACGGGCGATTTGGCGAGCGTCTGCAGCTTGAGCAATGGCGTCACGGGCATAGGCGGTGACTGGACGGTCAGCAGATGGGACGAGTGTATCCAAAGGCAGGACGGCGTGTCTCCCGTATAAGAGATAGAAAGTAGAGTAACCAGTTGTGTCATGCCGCGAGGTGTTGTAAGCGAACGTGACGTAGGGCAAGGCGAGACCCCAGTCTTTGTGGTCGGGGGAGACGTACATAGACAACATGTCTGTCAATGTTCGGTTCAAACGCTCGGTTAGCCCGTTGGTCTGCGGGTGGTATGCTGTGGCAATCTTATGCTTGGTGGAACATGAACGCAGGATGTCGTCAACAACTCTGGACAGGAAATAGCGTCCGCGGTCTGTGAGTAGATGACGAGGGGCACCATGTTGCAGAATGAGATTGTGCAAAAGAAAGTCTGCCACATCGGTCGCGCAGCTCGTAGTCAATGCACGGGTGATCGCATACCGAGTGGTATAGTCTATGGCTACTGCCACCCACCTATTTCCGGATGCCGAGGTCGGGAATGGTCCAAGGAGGTCGAGCCCTACACGGTGGAACGGTTCCACAGGCACGTCTATAGGATGCAGGAGACCAGGAGGTGGTGCCGAAGGCTTCCTCCTGCGCTGACAGAGGTCGCAAGTGGTGACGTAATGCCGCACTGTACGGTATAATCCTCGCCAAAAGAAGCGGCGCCGTATCCGGTCGTAAGTTCGTGCCACACCAAGGTGGCCAGCGGCAGGCAGGTCATGGAGTTCTGCAATTATAGAAGACCGCAGCTGCTGGGGATGACTAGAAGGAGGGAGGGCCCGTCAGGACGGAAGTTGCGGCGATAGGGGATGTCCTTTTCGGTAACTAAGAGCCGCAGGGACCGCTTCGAGCTTCCAGATCTGAGGCCCTCGATGATGGTTTGCAAATAAGGGTCTTTGCGCTGCTCCTCGGAGATGTTGTGTAGATCAGAAATACCAAACAGGGAAGGAATATCGTCAGTGTCACTGAGAGCAGGTGGCTCGACAGGGTACCGAGACAGGCAATCAGCGTCTTGATGGAGACGTCCGGACTTGTACACGACAGTGTACGAATACTCCTGAAGGCGTAGCGCCCAGCGGCCAAGACGCCCGGAAGGGTCTTTCAGCGAGGACAGCCAGCAAAGGGCATGGTGGTCCGTGACAACAGAAAAAGCACGCCCGAACAAGTATGGCCGGAATTTAGCAACAGCCCAAACCAGGGCGAGGCACTCACGTTCGGTAATGGAGTAATTTCGCTCGGCAGGTGACAGCAGGCGGCTAGCATACGCAACCACGCGGTGTGGGCCCCGGGAGCGTTGAGCCAGCACGGCTCCGATCCCGTAGACACAGGCGTCCGTGCGGAGTTCAGTAGAGGCCGCGGGATCAAAATGTGCCAGAATTGGGGATGATGTCAGCAGGCGGATAAGCGTGGAAAACGCGTGTTGTTGATCAGTGCCCCAGGTAAAGTCTGTTTCGGTCTTCAGGAGGTCAGTGAGGGGACGAGCGATAAGAGCAAAATCCTGAATAAAACGGCGAAAGTAGGAACACAGCCCAAGAAAACTGCGCACGTCTTTCTGGTAATGTGGACTAGGGAAGTGTTGCACCACTGCAATTTTTGCTGGATCAGGACGTACACCGGAGGCGCCGACGAGATGTCCAAGAATGGTGAGTTACCGGTGGCCGAAGTGGCATGTGGACGAGTTGAGCTGTAGCCCAGCCGTACGAAAGACAGTCAGGATACTCCTGAGACGGTCAAGGTGCGAGGCAAATGTGGGCGAGAAGACAACAACATCGTCAAGGTAGCACATACATGTAGTCCACTTAAATCCGCGAAGTAGTGAGTCCATCATCCGTTCGAAAGTAGCTGGTGCATTACAAAGTCCGAACGGCATGACTTTGAACTGGCATAAACCGTCAGGTGTGACAAAAGCTGTTTTTTCACGGTCCTGCTCGTCAACGGTGATTTGCCAAAAACCGGAACGAAGATCAATGGAAGAAAAGTATTGAGTTCCGTGGAGGCAGTCGAGAGCGTCATCGATCCTAGGGAGTGGGTACACGTCTCTTCTTGTGATGCGGTTCAGGTGGCGATAGTCGACGCAGAAACGCCAACTGCCGTCTTTCTTTTTAACAAGGACGACCGGAGAGGCCCAAGGACTGGACGACGGTTCGATGATGTCCTTAGCGAGCATCTTTTCGACTTCCTGTTGTATCACTTGGCGTTCGGAACTGGACACCCTATAAGGCCGGCGGTGCAGAGGAGCGGCGTCACCGGCGTTGATACGATGCTTCACAATAGTCGTACGAGCCAAAGGGCGGTCATTGAAATCAAATATGTCCTGAAAAGATGCCAGAAGATGGGTAAGCGCCTCTGCTTGGTCGGAAGAGAGATCGCAAGCGGTCATATTGGCAAAGTGGTCAGGTCTCGAAAGAGCTGTGACATGATTGGCCGGAGAGGGCGATACACAGTTTGTGATTGCGGAGATCACGTAGTCGTCGGTGGGGGACACCGTGGCGAGGCACATGCCTTGAGGAAGCGTCTGGACGTGCGTACTGAAGTTGAGAACAGGCAGACATGCGCTGTTTGCCGAGACTGTGACAACTGTATGGGCAAGGGCAACATTCTTTGTGACGGGCAAATCAAGGACAGGAGTGATGATATACTGGCCATTAGGAAGAGGTGGAACAGATTTAAACAATACGTAAGTAGCGGCTTCAGGTGGCAAGCGCATGAGCTCGGCAGTACAGAGACGGTGCACAACTGGGGCAGGTGGGTCTGAGAGGAACGGTAGGTCCAACTCAACAACACTTGTAGCACAGTCAATAAGGGCTGCGTGCTCACCAAGGAAATCAAGGCCGAGTATGATGTCATGAGGGCACTGATTCAGAACGGTAAAGAGCACGGTGGTTTGTCGGTCAAAAATCGTCACACGAGCAGCACACAGGCCGAGGACTGGGGATGTTGTGCTATCGGCAACTCGAACAACGGCTGTAGCAGCAGGCGTCAGTACTTTGCGAAGGCGGCGTCGTAGGTCGGAACTCATCATAGAAATGTCGGCGCCCGTGTCAACCAGAGCAGAGACGGCAACGCCATCGACTTGTATGGTCAGTAAATTGCGCGGGGCACGAAGAACTAAGCGAGGATTTTGGGCCCGGGTCGTCACTGCAGCATCACCTCTAGACGCTGCAGAAACTAGTTTTCCGCCTGTGATCGTCCGTAGGGGCCTGGAGAGGAAGCGCGTGGTCGTTGCGGCGAACGGGACTGGCGGCGCTGTGGGGATGGTGAGCGGCTGAAGCGGGGCGGCGAGACGTCGGTGGTGGAGCTTGATGGGTCCAGGGGTCGCGAGAAAGAGCTTGAGTCTGCAGCGTCGGGGCGATAAGGTGGGGTCGAGTAACGGGTCCGCTGGGAGAAATACCATCGACTACGGCAATGACGGGCGATGTGGCCGACACGGGAACAGTTGAAACAGATGGGCCTGTCGTCAGGCGTACGCCACTCGGAGGAGTTGCGCGGTCCAGGAGCGGTGTAAACGGGCCGGACAGGGTAGAGAGGAGGGACTTCGGGTACTTGGGAGGGATGAAGAGCGGCGACAGAGTTTAAACCTAAGTTAGCGATTTCCTGGCGCACGGCGGCTTGAATAAGTGGAAGGTTCAGGGGCTGGTTGGCTACGGGTGTTGGTAAGGGAGCCGGAGCAATGGCTTCCAGTTCACTGCGCACAATACGGGTCACGGTCTCAGGTGAGATCGGCTGGTTACGAGAACAAAGATCTTGGCAGGACGAAGACGCAGCCGTGTTGGGCAGGCGTGCGATATGCTGACTGATCCGTCGGCTTTTGGCGTCCTCGAAGCGGCGGCATTCTTTTATGATGTCTGCAATCTTGTCACAGTTTTTGTAAACCAGCAGATTGAAGGCGTCGTCTGCGATGCCCTTGAGCACATGTCCAACTTTGTCAGCCTCACTCATCTCTGTATCTACCGTGTAGCACAGAGCCAACACATCCTGAATATAGGAGACGTAGGACTCCGTGGATGACTGAGCGCGACTTGCGAGATCTCGTTTTGCGGCAAGCTGCCGGCCGAGCGGTTTGCCGAAAAGGTCGATACGTTTCTGTTTAAAGTCATCCCAACTGGCCAATGTCTCTTCGTTGGTATCGTACCACTTGAGCGCCGTGCCCTTAAGGTAAAAAACGGCGTTCGAAAGCATGAAAGTTTGGCCCCACCGGTTGTTAGCGCTGCAGCGTTCATACTTGCGAAGCCAAGTCTCGATGTCAGCGTCGTCGTCCCCAGAGAAGGGTCCAGGATCACGAGGGTGAGTGAGGACGACGGAGGACAACGATGCTGCCGAATCTGGAGGAGTTGTTTCCGTCATTGTCGGCCGTGGAAGGTAGGTCGGGGGGGGAAGGTAGCGTCCACTGCGTAGTTCCGTCTTGTCGCACCTCCAACAAAGATGTTACGGGGAAATACTACTTACATTTTATTTATAAGCCGTAGGTGAATAGTTCCTAGCAGGGAGCACCAACGCGAACAAGAAGCACCATCAACCTCTTCTTCTTCGTTCGACCCTTTCGCGCGCGAGTTCACTTCGTCTTCCACTTACACTTCGTCGTAACAATATGCAAATTTTCCTCTGTTTTAGGTCTACAGGTCGCTAGACACCCTGTTTAATGAGAGCAGGCTTAAGATTGCGCAGCCCTGCGCAAACAAAAACCATATCACTAATTGTTTTTTGTTTATGTGATTGGGAGCGCCTGTTTAAAGATGCTGTAGTTCTTGATCCTGTTGATTGCACGCTCCACATGAATGCGGACAGATGCAATGCGTCTTGTGGCGGTAACTTCCTTCTCGCTAAACTGTTTTTTTTCCTGCAAAACAAACAAAATGTGGCATTGTATTTGCTGAAAACTCTACCATGTTGCATGAACATATACCTTTTGTGAAGGCTGGCGTGTTTAGCCGGACTCCTTGAACAAGTAGCTCGTCATCAAGGGAGAAACCTCTGTCCGCCATGATTTCATCTCCTTTCATGAAGTAATCTCCAATGTCACTCTCCCTTGTGATGAGCTTGTCCGAAGCACGTCCGCCATAAGCCTTCGAAACAAACATTATGTGCCCATTAGGGGCAATAGCCACGAGGAACTTGATGGTGTTGTGTGCTTTATAGCTACTGAATGTCTGTGCTCTGGCCATTAGTTTCTTTGGACGCTGCAACATGACTTCAGTGCAATCAAGAATGCATGTTGTGGAACCATACCCACTCTCCACAAAGGATGCTGGCATGCTATCCTTGATGTCTTCTGTTGGCAACCAGGTGACAACCCACTTAATCACTCTTCACAGCACTTGAAGCATGTAGCGGACATTGTTCCCTACAGCAGAAACTGACATCTGGAAGATTCGTCCCAAGTGTCCATACAGGAGGCCGAGACGAAGCCTCATAAGGCACATCAGCAGCTGGTCAGCACGTGGCAATGTGCTCGTCTTCTTTGCAAATGCCGACACTGCTTTCACAAGGTTGTTGAATGCTGTTTGGGAAATTCCTGTATAAAACAAAATGTCTTCAGCAGAAAGCCTCTGCACAAATGATGGCCTGTGTAACCCAATCATGGGCAGTTGTGCATAGCAATGGTCCTCATAGGTCACATTCTCCCACTGTGTCGACTTGCTGTGTTTTGGAACCTGAATAAAGAAAGGCAGGATGTCAGAATCAAGGCACCAAGCCGCCAAGATTGGTGTTTTGAGCTGCAGCTGAACCATGCTCTGAACAGCTGGGTCCAAGTGATTAGCATTTTTGTAGATATCAAACCATTGCTTGTTTGAAATACATGCACCTGTGCACCAAGCCATGTTTACTCTTAATGTGATAGCTCATACTATGACCCAGAGTAAATCAATTGTTCAAATGGCTGAACACATGTGGTGTATTATGGTTTGTTTCTCCTCTTCAATCTTTTGAAGCAGTCAATCCCACAACTTGAAAGTTTTCAACTGATTGCTAAGCGCAAATAAAAATGGTACGCGAATGTTACAGCAACTTTTTGACAAAAGTTGTATGTGCTGTTGTGCAACACATTACTGTTAAAAGTAAAGTGTAATAGCAAACGGTTGTGAAGGCACTGTATTTTCTTAGTGATGCCAGATAAATGTGGAAAGTGATGTTTCACCCACACTGCTTGTACACTGTACTTGAGGTCTTTTTGTGACATTGAAGTCAGCAGCAGCCACGGTCTGTGTTGCCTGAAAATGTATTTTGGTCATGGATGCTGAACTACCATTACAAGACTCAAGAAAAATATGAGCAAAATGGTGCAGTATGCCTTTACCTTGTCTTTGTGAGTCATTGGCAATCCTACTTCTGCTTTACTGCTGGTGACATCTGTTTGTACCATCTGAAAGAAGAAAAAAAAAGCCAGTTTGTTTTCCATCTGTTGGCACAGAGAACTTCTAATTACTCTCACAGCACAGAAATATGTCTGCATTCCCAAATTTGTGAGTTTAGAAGGATTCATGCCGCCATTACTGAACTCACCTTGACAGTCTTGAAGCATGCTTTTACCTGCAGCATAAGACAACAGGACTGTCCTGTTGTGTAACCCATGGAAGCAATCGACATGATGTAAGACCTTCCAAGTAAAAAACGGCTTTTCGTAGTATAGTCTAAGGATGTGGAGTCCTTTCTTCGGGTTGTTGACTGCTATGTTGGCACTCGGCACTCGTATGTTGCATGTTAAGCTGTGCATACTCAGGAGCTTATATGGTTGGACGAAATACTGTATGACTGCATACTGCCAGAATGCAACGAAGCCATGCAGAGAGGCGTGCCTAACTGCAGCTGCTGTCATTAACTGTTCTGACCGTGGTTGCTATTCTGTTCTTTCTACCCGTCTTCATACTTCTGTGAAGTATAATGCTAATAAGCATGTTTTTATTTTTTACCACCTCAGAATACATTTTCTGCCCTTGTTCAATCACCATCATTATCATAGCTTTCCAAGCTACACTCAACGTAGAACAAAGGCTTTTTCCATTTCTCCCCATTTAATGCTGTCCTCAGCCAGCTGTGGCAACCTTGTCCCCATAAACTTGGCAGTTTCATTAGCTCACATGACTTTTTGGCACCCCTGCTGTGCATGCCTTGGTTTCCTGGAACCCAAAGCTTGGCCCTTAATGACGAATAGTTTCTTGCCTTCATATTACATGCCCATGCCCATGCCCATTTTTTCATCTTGATTTTCAATGGGGTGATAATAACTTCCATTTGTCCTTGGCCCACTTTTCTCTCATCCTGTCGCTTAAGATTGTATGTATCATTATCCTTGCCACAGCTCGCAGCATTGTCCTCAATTTAAGTGCAACCCATTTTTTTATCGTCTGTGTTACTGCGCTGTAGGTGAGCACCGGTAAAAGAAAGTTGTACAATTTCATCTTGTGCCATTCGTGACCTAATACCTGCTATATGCACTCGAGCCCATTTGGATCTCAAGTCAGCAGGCCCTAATTAAACGTACTCCTTAACACTCCCAATGTTTCGATGTGCATTTTAAACTGTCGTTGACTCCTGAGAATGTTGAACATTACTTTTTCTGCATGTTTAGACCCTTCATTTTGCTTTGCATGTATGTTCTCGATCACACTTTGCAGTTCATCTCCTGCATTACTTAACAGGGCAATGTCATCAGCAGTATCGCTGATTACTAAAGCATTCTCCATTAACCATATACATAATCCAGATATTTAAACACCTCTTGAGATATGCAGTGAAAAATACGAGGTTGTCAGCCTTCGTCCCTAATACCCTTCTTTTTTGGGATTTTGTTACTTTCTTTGTGAAGGACTACGGTGACTACTTGTGCAGCTGCTGTGGATGCTTTCCAGTACTTTTACACGTGCCTCTTTTAAACTGTAGTTCCCTACTGTTTGCATGACTACAGAGGTTTCGAGTGGAAATGCGTTGTCAACAATTCTTTGCAAAAGTTGCCAACACAGGCCTCAAGAATGGAACGTCCCCCTGTACACGTTAAAATCACAAAATTATTTCACTCACCGCATCAGCGTGTGCCACTTTGTAGCCTATGTCAGGGTCAAAGGCAGCTTCTGCTGTCTGTGTTGTCTGCAACAAAATGATAATGCAACTCTATTTACATGACAAAAGTGCCTTTCGATCCTGCACAAATGCGATAGGCTGTAAATGTACCCAGTTCTAGGTTACAGCTGTCTACTTACTGTGTCTCTGTGCTCAAGTTCGAGGATTTTCATGACAGCTTTCATGCCATCATCATCCTGTGGCACCTGCAAGAAAAGTGTTTTATTTACCAGCACTGCACAAATGCTCTTTTCTGGGCACACGGCCAGTTTGGGGTGACAAATGTCCTCATACTGTGTCTGTCTGCTGCAACTCCAGCATTGCCATGGCAGCCTCCATATCGCAGTCGTGCTGTGATGTCTGTGATGGAACAGAAGATGCTATGTTATTTTTTCTCACAATAGTTACAATTTTTTATGCCATGGTAAAAAAATACACAGCACTTACTAATGATGAAAAGTTCCTGCTTTGAAACAGAAAGTTCAATATAGCTTTGAAGCACAGAATGCGAGCCAATTATTGAATGGGTTCATTGGTCGTCATTTTTTAGACATATTATTGTAGCTGACCGATCTACAAGCTGCAGTGCAGACACACCAACATCATCGGCAGTTTTATCTACAGTTGTTACAAAAAAATCACTGCAGCACAAGTCAATGTCATTAATGTCTCTAGAACTGAAATAAACAGTGCATGAGGTCAGATAATGGGTGTTGAATCTGGCAAGTTATAATTTAGCTAGGGCGTTAACTTTTCATCCCACTTCAAATTCGAGTGCCTGATAAGTTTGGCCTGCCTTGTTTCGGAAAGTTACCGGTGCAGGCAGCAGCACAGATGTTCTTATGGGTGGTTTAACATCCCAAAACTGCGCATGGGTTGCGAGAGATGCCGCAGCGGGGGGCAGGGGGCTGAGGGGGGGGGGGGGGGGGGCGTCCGGATTATTTTGCACCATACGGCATTTCATAGCACTCGCCTCCTTCGGTTCGCGGCCGCGATTCGATTCCGAATCCTCGGACACCGCAGCCAAAACGACATGGCCGGTAAATTGCCGCGGCGGGCCCAGCAGCACAGAAACCGTTTGAAAGACCGCATCAAATTTTACACCATTATTAATGAGCCGTGGGCACATACCTTCGGAAAATCAGCAGAGCAAAGGACTTGCAAGCCAGCATCGTGACTGGAATTGCAGTGCTGTGACTGCGAAAAACGCATTTTGTTAGGTGAAACACTTGGCGATAAACATAAATGAGCATTAAACGTGCGGAGCGTGTTTCGAGAAATCAGTTTGACAATTGAGCTTACATTCGTCAGATGAGGACTTAGAGACCGGGCTTGTGGTGCAAGGTTTTCTTTTGCTCTCTGGAAATGAACGAGGAGCACTTATTTCCGATGTCACCGCGCCAACACATGTAAACCTACCTTCTTCGGTACTCCAATCTCGTGTTTCGTCATAAGGGAGTAATTACTCATTGGCATCCACACAAGCGCAGCCATACGGCTACAAAGGAAAGCTATACAGCTTTCTCAGAAACTTCGTAGTTAAAGAAAAATTGGTCCTGGTCCGGGGTTCGAACTCGGGACCACCGCTACACCGGGGCAGTCGCTCTACCAATTGAGCTAACTGGGACGGCAAGCTTATGGTAGGGCGAGAGCGAATTGATCAGTAACCCAAAGTGGGAAGTATGTTGGTCAAATGTTTAGGGGAATCCCCCAAGGTGGAGTAGATTTGTAATAAGGGAATAATTACTCATTGGCATCCACCCAAGCGCAGCCATACGGCTACAAAGGAAAGCTATACAGCTTTCTCAGAAACTTCGTAGTTAAAGAAAAATTCGTCCTGGTCCGGGGTTCGAACCCGGGACCACCGCTACACCGGAGCAGTCGCTCTACCAATTGAGCTAACTGGGACGGCAAGCTTATGGTAGGGCGAGAGCGAATTGATCAGTAACTCGAAGTGGGAAGTATGTTGGTCAAATGTTTAGGGGAATCCCCCAAGGTGGAGTAGATTTGTAATAAGGGAGTAATTACTCATTACTCGTGATGCGCCGTCGCCCCTTCACGACCTACGATAAATTTCTGGTGTCAACAACGAAAGCTATTGGGCTTGTCGCGCTAGTCAAAACTAGAGCTTTTACGCTCATATTTGCAGAGTTGTAGCGCGTCCAAAGACAAGGGCCGAGGATGGGGACACACAAAGCGCATCTTACCTTTCTCGCGTATCCAAGGTGCAGCATCGGCTCTGGATTCTCGGATGTCCGCTTCCCGTCGATGAAATGAACGGAGCAGACGCGCGAGGATTCCGTAGGGACGAATTCCTTACGATTGACAGCGCTAATCCCCCGTTGCCTCAATCCCGGGTCGGCTGGAAACCGATGCAACAGGTACATGTTGCAGCCGCAGTCCTCTTGCAGAACATTGTGCGTGTCGCAATGCTGTTTTCTTGCTGCATTGCGCTTCTTCTGGTTGTTTGAACAACCGTACACAGCGCAGTGCTGCCCAGATGTTAGCATAGACATCGCGGATACGTCGTGCAACCAATGTGGTAACCAGTGATAACTGCAAGCACGACAGTCCAGCGAGAGAGGGCAACCATGAGACGCTAGTTACTCTCGCTACCGGGCGCCTGATATCTGTTTCCGACGCTTTGGGTTCGAGGCTTCCGTTGCAAATACATCATGTGAAACGTTGTGAAGGCTACGGAAATAGTCCGCAGAAAAAAATAGAGAGGTGCATCACTCCGCGCTGTTTTGTGGCCTTTATTGATTGTGGCCGTGTGGTCGCAGAACTTTTCGACCACATTCGTAGCTTCACGAATGCTGTCTCTGTTTGTGCAAAATACCGCTATGTCGTCCGCGTATGCAAGGATTTTCACTTCGGCTGCCTGAAGCTTGAATCCAGAAATGCAGTCACTGTTAAGAATGGCCAAGCACAACGGCTCGAGATATACTGCAAAAAGCAGGGGAGAGAGCGGGCATCCTTGTTTCACCGACGAGCGTACTATGAGGCTGTTGGTAAGTTCGCCGTTAACTATAAAAGTTCTGCGACCAAACTGGATGTCAGATAAACTGGGGGAAAAGCTCAGGATATTGGCATGGGGAATGAGATATTTCACCAGATTTTTTTTCTCGACTGCAATGAACTGACTTACCGACGCGGTACCTTGGGGTGCCCCTAAAAAGTTATCGCGATCCCAGCACACACTGGAACGAGGAGACGTTAAAGGCAAGAGAGAAAGCGGACGCGTGGCAAGGAAGGCAGCTGTCAATCTTTTCACGTGCCTTCGTGTGCAATGTTTTCTTGATTTCTAAGATATGGTACGTGATGAATGTGCTCTGTGCGTCGCGCAGCAATATTCAAAAAATCCAACGAGTGTTTGCAGTTTTTTTCTTTGGGCGTCGACCTGGCAGAAAACCAGGCGAACAAACTTGTTTATTTCGGTGAAAAGCGGTGGCGTTGGACTGGTTCATTTGTTTTTGCGTCAAGTGGTGTCGCGCTTTATTTTCCTTCGTGATCAAAATGACATATTTTGAGAACTGTTATGCAAATACGGTTGCAAAGTGTAAGGAGATAGCGCCACCCAGCGTCGTTTGTGAGGAGAAGAAGAAAAAGCACGAGGAGCGCGTGCGGAGGGGAACGCCGGGACAGGTAGAAGAGGATTACGTGGCAGAGAAGAGAAGAGCGCGGTGGGCGACGGACGTGGACGAGTTCTGCTGGCTCCCCGAGTTCCGGGCTTGGGCCTCAGCCGCAGACATCCGGGCCACCAGACCTGGACATCCGTCGTCGAGAGCCTCAACCACCAGGCCCAGGCGCCACTCTTCTCCGTCCATCCGTCAGCTGCTCCACACAGGCCGCCTCTGGTGCCTACGTGGCCTTTCCGGGATACCAGACCAGGGAACCGTGCTGGGAGCCCACAGACGCTGACGCTGCGGTAGCGTTGCATCGACATTGGAACGCCCAGAGACTCCCTGACTGCCCGACACCCAGCCAGTCTTCCCCGCTCGTTGCTCGAATGAGAGACAAGTAGTGTGACTTTCCTTTTTGACTTTCTTTTTCCTGTATTTTTCGCAAGCACTTTGTTCTGTTCCCCCGTGTGTTTTTTCCCGTGTGTTGTTGCGTTGCTCTCTTGTTCCTTTCCTTTTTTCACTCCCATACTGAAATTGGTTTCCTTTCCTATAAAAGCCGCCTCGTTTATTGTTTGTACTTTTGTGTTTGTGTAAAATAAGACCTGCAATCTCCCACGATCCTCACACAAAGGCTGCTCCCCGGAATCATAGTGTCATCGTGTGAAAACATGTGTGGTGCTGTAAACGGATATTTGCTTGAGGTTGTCCTTTTCTTCAGGTTGTTGGAAGTGCGTTTTTCACTAGAATACCTGTATAACGATCCCAAAAAGAATCTGTATAAGGATCTGGTTGATATTATGCTGCCGCCACCTTTGTATCGTGCGCCTTACCGTGGAGGCCCAGGGCAGGATATTTTAAAACGGGTGAAAATGATGCCGGTCGGGCCGACAGTGAAAACATTCGTTTTCAAATTGCACTCTAATACACTACCCGTTAAAACCTGGCTCCATGAAAAAGGAGTCTTTGTCCCATGGACAACAAATTGCCTGTTACGTAAGCAGCCGGAGACAATTGAACATGTTTTCCTAGACTGCTGGGACGCCCTACTTTTCTGGGATGTCCTGCAGAGAACCATCAAGAAAGAACTACCACTGCACCCTTATGGTATCAGATTTCTACCAGTTGATCGCAAAGAGGTACCCTATGACTTATTAATGCTTCTTGGCCTCAACAGCTTGTGGAAAACGCGAATGCAAGTAAGGCATGCGGATATAAACACTCGTAGTACACGTGAGAACTTTGCTGAAAGTGCTGTTTATCTGCGGGAATGTTACCAGGCGCAGCGTGACCCACCCCAGTGGGTAACACTACTAGATGATCTAGTGAAACTTAAGAAATTTTAACTTCACCCGTATCAGCTCAAGTGTAGCTGAAGTGGTCTTATTGTTTTCATGTCAATCTCGAAAATAAAGAAGAAAAAATTGTGGCCGTGTGGTCTAACGCGTCGCTCCGGAGAGTCGACAGGCAAATGGGGTGCGTGGGTTCAAATCCCGCATGGTGGAACTTTTTTTTTCGCACATTTTTTTTTTCATCGCAAGTTGAATTTCGCTTGACTTGAATGAGAAAACTCGTTCTGTTCAGAATCACTTGAATATTATGGCGTGTTCTGAAATGAATTGCATGCATCTGTTCATTTGATGCATACCGCGTTAATGTGAGCTGTCCCAAGTTCGTTGTCAATGGGCTCGCACCGGCTTTTGGTCACCAGTAGCGGTTTTCTTCCCGATTCTGCAGCATTGTGACTATACTTTTTACATGCAAGCGAGAGGTTTGTGGGAAAGATGACGTTCATTCGTCTGGTTTCATTAATTAGCACAGTGGTGAGTGCTCCGCCGTAGCCCGATTAACAAGTGGCTGTCTGCAACTTTCGGGTAAAATTATTTTTACACACACCACCTCGATATGATCTGTTTTCCCGTGTTAATTGTTAAATTTAGAACTTAGTGTTGATTCACACAGTGAGAGAAAATAGTACTGCCTCAACAGTTAGATTTGTTATCGTGCACAAATGTATATGAAGGCAATACAGAGGCAAGTCAGCTTGTCTCGATTTCCCTGCTCTCTTAGAAGAGCAGAAGCTGCTCAGGCAGAATTTTCCTGCAGCCAGGTAAAAATAGTTCCAAGCTGTGGGAGCGTCAAGTAAGAATGCAGAAAAAGTTGTACAATGCTAGGTAAAAATATTTCGAAAGAGCAAACAATAAATGAGACAGGACAATAAAGAATGCTGACCCCGCAGTGTTTGCGAGAAATGGTTTATTCTGGAAACAGCCAGTGGTGCTTTTTCAAGAGCCACGCTATGATATGGAGCATTGTCCATGACGACAATGCTATTGGCCGGGATGTTTGGCAAAAATTTGTCGGTGAACCACTTCTCAAAGTAGTTGCCATCCATCTCAGAGAGGTAGTCAGCGTGGTTTCCCTTTTTTGCTCTGAAGAAGTCAGCAGCATCTTCGACGAATACTGCACTGCTCATACCATGTACGAGGATCAAACGGGCCCATTTGCCCGAAGGCGCAGCCAATTCCGTTGTTAAACCTTTCAGGAAGGCATCCTGAGATTACTTTACAGTGTGGTCCTGCCAGACGTATTCTTTTGTGTGCCCTGCGTTGACCCAGGTTTCATCTAGGTAGACGATGCACCTGTAAATGCAAAACAACTGAGTACACGAGTCAATGCTTCTAAGTAAACAAACACGCTGCAGCATGTAAGTAGGCAATGCACTGCAACAAACACACTACTGACCCCTGTATCACAAACAGCGGCTCAAAGACACTCGAGAAAAATAATTATCTCGGCTTAATTGCTCCCTTGTTCGTGCTTATATTTCACGCCCAGGCGGCATTTGGTAGCCAGTTTATATTCACTGTATGTTTGCATGGGGTACTTGACTAATTCGGCAATGTTTGAAATCTCTTCACTCGCGGCGACTGGGAACAAAAATTGGCAACGTTCGCAGCAGTAGCACCAGTAACTCGCACCACCGGAGCAACTGGCAGTGTACAGTGGGTGTCCATTCGTTCCTACGGTGACGACGAGATGGCACTACCCATTGCAGTGCTACATTTTTGGCAGTTTTGCTGTTTTTGCTTGCCGCACCAATTGGTATTTAGCGATTTAATCTGACCCATGATGACACGTGTCCCACCGAAACGTAGCGCAAAACTGGTCGTGAAACATCACCACTACGCAAAAGGTCGGCAACAGCAACGTGGTTAAGACGATTTCTTCTAAATGTGTTCAACACTCACTGTTCCGACTACGATGTTGCAAACCTAACATCAAGCTCTATGTGAAGCCAGTCTAAACGTGCTGCGTAAGAAAATAAGCAAGGAATTACCCGTACCTGCCCTGTCCTCGGAATTCCTTGATCGCCCGCAGGTACTACCTGCGACGCCAGGAAATGATGTCTCTTCGCTCGATCAGTGCAAGATTCCGTTTTCTTTCATGAAATATGAATCCGATGTCCTTCATCAACCTCCACAATGTGGTTTTCTTGAAGTTCGGCAGGTCGTCATCCTCATTGCCAGCCTTTAGCACACTGCGCAGTGTTGGGACTTCCCTCTTCGCGTACATACTGTGCACTTTCAGACGGATGGCATGGACTGTGAAGCTGTCATTCTTGACTATTCGCGAGCTTGAAATTTTCACGTCGCGAGGTGTTTTCGTCGGAGACGCCACAGGCCCGCACAGACGCTCCGCCTTGATTTTGGCAACGCTACGGGGAGATACTCCGGTGTCCTCGCTCACAGCACTCAGTACTTCCCGAACAGACTTCTCCGGAAAACGGATCCTGGCGCGGCAGAACACATTCGCAATTACTTGCTTGGCGTGCACGAACCTTCGGGAAAATGCGTACAAGAGAGCTGGCCGTGGCCGCTGAGCTGGACGCCATTTTCTCAAAAGTGAAAGGGAGGCGGACGGAAAGAGTAAACACGGCGGCCAGCGGGGACAGAGAAAACGTGAAGTGGAAAAAGACGACAAACGCAAAATACAAAATCACAGATCTTGACCGATTTGCTCGCAATAACATCGTTTTCTGTCACGCTGATGACAAATGTATTATCCACGAAGCCTGTCGGCAAAGCATTTGTTATTTTTCGCTCACCACAAGCAACGCACTATTTTCTGTCACGGATGCAGGCTGAGCAAAATAGAGCGTTGGCTTTGACAGCGTTACGTTACACTTGATGTCTGGCATGATGTCTGGCGCCCCCAGGTGGCTTGGTGTTATTTCCGCTCTGATGCTCTCCCTTGAAAGGTCTACATTCGTTAAACTATGCATGCCTCGATTGAAATGCATAAACTGAAGTGTGCAGTAGCAATATAGCTATAAAAGTAGTTCTATATTGAATTATGTGCACTTAAAAAGAATGCCGCTATTCGTAAGAGACGTCTTGGCCCGGTGGCGCAACGGTAGCGCGTCTGACTCCAGATCAGAAGGTTGCGTGTTCGAATCACGTCCGGGTCAGGTTTTTTTTTACATTTTGACTTTTATAATTTGGTATAGAATAAGGAATTCAAATCAAAGTTGTGAATTCCTCTTCAGTATGATTTAAAGAAAGAAATTACAGTTTCTGCATTTCGTTTTGCAGGCCACTGACCCTTCTCCTTTTGTGCAAAGCATTCGTGGCCCCTTGTTACCTTTTTTTTCGCGCGGCACACATCACAGAAACGAAGATTGACATCCTTGTTGTTCTTCTGTCGCCGGCGGTGAAATGGTTGCGAGTAGCCTTAACGGTGCAAGCAGGAAAACGTGTTTTTGGCAGTCTTCCAGACTTTTTCATGCGAAAACGGTAACAACGGGCTGTTGCATTCGGAACAAACTGTCGTCAGCTGTTAACGGCGTAATGTGGGAAACCACAAAAAGGAAGAGATTAAATAGCACCAAGGAATGCAACTGAACTGAAGACCATTAACACAAACATGACGTGCAATATCTATCCAAGATGTCCTATTCACACTTTCGTGTTCCTGCGTGTTCCAATATAGTCCCGAACCTTATGCTAATTAGAACATTCCATTTTCTCCTGCTCCCTTATTTTCAGCACGCTTCTCCTCCAACGCGGCGGGCTTGGCTAGCCGAGGACCAGTTAGCTTCGGTGACCTCGGCCCAGGACATTCTCGGCGCCTAATATTGCGTTGAAATCAAGTTTTATCTCTCGCCTTTGTGGTAACAGACAGTCACCCCGGTGCACTGGACTGGAAAAACAGTGGCTGGCTGGCTGGCTCAGAGCCTGACTGGCTCATCACAGAGCCTGGCTGGCTCATCGTTTTGCTGTGCCGAGTGGTCGGCACGTCTGGCGATGATATTAGTTATGCTGTTGTGTTGTGTTCGGTTTAGTGAAGCATCTAAGGCCAAGCTCAAGGAAGCTGATGAAGACGACGATATGCACTGCACAGCACGATAATGTGTTGCTGTTCCACACGAGGAGTGATCGGCTGCGGCGATTTCATAGTGCTTTCGTACAGTGGCCAGCGAGGCTGTTTTGTTCGCGCTGCCGCGGGACCGAATCCCAGTCGCGGCACCCAGTCAAAAAAAACATTGAGATTTCCAATTGGAACCAGTTGATTTTTGGGCACCATTGGAACCAATTGGCTAGAAACCAATTGGAAAGACCAATTGGTTCCAGTTGGCTTTTGAGCCAATTGGTCCCAATGGTTTTTTTGACTGGGTAGTGCCAATCAACATTTTTCTACGGAATTGAAATTAACATGCTTTTATGGAAATCAAAGCCTACAGACACACATACATCACACACAAGCAACACTGCACATTCAGGCACTAGTAGCATACATTAGCTCAATATGTGCATCCAAAGAACACACTTCTGCTCCAACTTATATACCCAGTTCATGAGGCTCTCATGCTGGGGCCGGTGGCGCTTGCCCACTGAGCGCAAATATTTTATTTAATTTCAGCTCCAGTGGTGGTGTAGGTGATGAGTACAATTTATTAGGCTAAGCTGCTGATAGCTCTTATTGTAAGTACAATATTAGTTCTACCGTTTTCGTCAAACATGCAAACATTCATTGGATAAATTGGGTGCAGTTCGGCGGACCAATTGGATGCAATGGGTAAGATCAATTGGGCTCACCAATTGGAAACCCAAATGGTCCAATTGGATAGTCCATTTGGACCGTCCAATTGGACCACCATTCCAATTGGAACCAATTGGAAACTGAACTCGTCCAATTGGAACCAACTGGAACCCATTGGAAATCCAATTGGTTCCAATTGTTTTTTTGACTGGGCAATATTGCTTTTATTCATTTATTTGCGGTTTGGCTACGGTCACCCTCAATATCAGGCTTCATACAAACTCGGTGAGCCGGTTAGACGTCCTCAAGTAGTGTTTTCGCACTAAAAGAAGCCCTGTTCTACGTGGGTATATACAGGGTCGATCAAAAGATCCGAGGCCACAGGGTATGCTTTCGGGCACTATAGTCGGGCAGTTAGGACACCCACGAAGGCCAAAATCTCAGTAGAGGATAGAACAAGTATCATTCTCCCCTCTGAAAACCTTGACAGCTTTATTGCCGTCATATGCGACAGGATACGACGCTGAAAAGCAGAGCCTGTGGCCTGGGAACTTTTGACCGACCCTGTACGTATGTTAGCCCTGACCTGTCAGCACAAAACGCGCTTTTAGTGCGGAAGTAGTACTTCACGAGGACTAACAGGCTCACCGAGTTTTTGTGAAGCTTGACTATGAGGAAGACTTGGCTCATATGCCGAAATGAAATAAATATAAACAAATGTTGCCGCGACTGGGTGTCGAACCCTCGGCGGTACGAACAGCTTCGCTGGCCACTGCGCGCGAGCAGTATAGATTATCGCGTACAGTTCACCGACCATGGCGCAAAAGTCCCCAGGGAGCGAAGCCCGACCTTGACGGGTGGAGTCGAAGTGCGGAGTTTAAGAAAGAAGGTTTTTGCATTTGATTGAATAACAATTGCCGAACTCGCATCAATACACTCTAATCCATAAAACCAAGGTAACGCTGCCGATACACGGGCACAGGGAATATATTCTATGAATACCTTTTGTCATCTGCTTTGTTGACAGGTCGAATAAATATTGCAACGAGAAGCGAACAGTCAGAAAATCAAAGGTTTCAGCAACCTCCTTCAGGAAACCCCACAAAGATCCCTCACGGCCATGACCAGTGAAAATCAGCAGGTACGGCAGACGACAACTCAGTCCGCTTCTAAGCACCGCTAGCAGAAAGTGGTGGCTTGCAACTTTGAAGAAGAAAAACAGTAAGCTGGTGAGCACACGCGTGAACAAGGCCGACTCCTCAAGACTTGAGAGAAAGAAACAAATTGTCTCTACGCACAGGCTCCTATTGAGAGCGCCAAACAAAGGTCGCGAGTAGTCTATGCAACGCTTGTACTTTTCTTCCTCGCATAGTACATCACTTGCAACGCATAAGCAAAGCTTTGAAACCAAGAAAATGCTATAAACGTGGGCCCGAGCAAACATCGAGAGCTCCCGACCCATCCACTCCTGCGCTTGGCGCCTCACAGAGAGAATTTGTGACTCCCAATAGGACCGATTATTCTGGATCTGATGACGGGGAACCCCTAGATACTGCAGGGAATCAGAATCACAGCTTAACCACTAAAATGGATAGGTTTCGTACTCCATTAATCCGATCAGAATCCTTTAGGTTTTTCTATATTTAGAGTCTCGCCAGAGACGTCACATAACTGTTCTGCTAAATGCAAAGCTTTAAGCTCACTCTTTTTATCAGAACAGAAAAGGGCGACATCATCAGCATAGGCTAAAATCCTAATTTCTGACTGATCAAGTCAAAATCCTCGAATAGATTGGGATCTGATGATACTTAGGCACGATATGGTTCGAGATATAACGCAAATAAAGAGGTGATAATACGCGCGACCCTGCTGGACAGGCGAGATTAGTTAAATTTGTTTGGTAAGTTCATGATTTATAATCAACCTTGTATGGGACAGTTTGTACCGTAGTCCAATGCCCTTAAGCAATGCATCTTTAATATTTGCATGTTTCTAGACTCCAAACAAGAAATCATGACGCACCTTATCAAAGGCCTTAGAAAGATCAATCTGAATTATAGCTTTGACCAGCCTTATCTGTTACAGACTGCAACACCGAACGTGCATTATGAACCTGCATCGTGCAAGATACCAACTAAACTACGACGGTTGCTGCATCGTGTACTGAAGTGTTGTTAGTCTTCTGGATGACCGGTGTGATGTTCACTTGCACCAAACACCTAAAAGAATATTGCAATATTTTTATTCTTGTCTCAGTCAGTCCGATCGATGCAGGATTCCTCTTCCGGCAGTCAACTGGTATAAGGTAACCTGGAAGCATAGCTCACCAGGTAGCTCTTCAGGCTGAAAACAACATGGTGAAAATGACATGTCACATTTTCTGATGTTTATCTATTCTAGGCTACGAAAATAAATGGGCATTTTTCAGAAATTTGCAACTTTTGCAGAACATTCAAAGTTTTGCACCGATAACGAGAGTAACACGGCGGTGAGAAAAGGTAATATTTTTTTTGTTACACGAATGAGAATCCATCAGAGTGCGCTCTTGATTGTGAGAAGTTTTGCATCCCTACCTTTAGTGGGCTTTTATTGCACAACAAAGGAAAAACAATAGCTAAAAGTGAGAACAAAATGAAGGCTATAAACAACACTGGGCGTCCTCCCTAACGCCACGAGTTTCAATCGTTCTGGAACGTTTCAAAGTTCTGGAACGTTGTCAACGGTTCAGACCAGCCATCAGTATCTCTTCTCGATGCACAATCAAATCCCATCCCTATTAGCGACAGTGCTAAGGTACTTAATGAAACTTTTGCTAAGGCGTTTTATCTCTCCTCAAGCACATCACTGCCGAATTATAATGGTCACATCACATTCCCAATGGATCCCATTCATTTTGATTTTGAAGGCAACATTAAACTATCATAGATCACATGAAACTATCCTCTTCTTGCGGTCCAGATAATATCAGCAGTAAAATTCTGAAAAACACTAAAGTATATTCTGCCATAATACTGTCAAAATTATTTCAGCAATCCCTACAAGACGGTGAACTCCCAGATGACTGGAAATTGGGTAAGGTCGTTCCACTCCACAAATCAGGCGACAAACACCTTTCACTCAACTATCGACCAATATCATTAACCAGCATTCCTTGCAAGATAATGGAGCATGTCATCCTGTCTCACCTAGCTAACTTTCTTGAGTCATCTTCGTTCTTCAACTGTGCACAACATGGTTTTAGAAAATACTTCTCTTGCGAAACACAATTAATAAGTCTTACGAGCAATATTAACTTCACACTTGATCATGGCAATGAGGCTTACTGTATTTATTTAGACTTTCGCAAAGCATTTAACACAGTGTCGCACAACTTACTTCTTTACAAACTAAGTAAACTTAATATTGACCATAATGTACTAAGGTGGATTGAGTGCTTTTTGTCTAACCGATTGCAGTATGCACACGCTAATGGCTTTAACTCGTCATCCATTCCTGTGACCTCCGGCGTCCCACTAGGTTCTGTCATAGGTCCTTTGCTGTTCCTTGTATATATTAATGACCTGCCTAACAATGTAACATCTTCAGTAGGACTCTTTGCGGGCGACTGTGTCGTTTACCGCGAAATACAAAATATGAATGACGTTGAATTATTTCAGGCAGACCTAACCACTATCTCTAACTGGTGTTCACAATGGCAAATGACTCTTAATACGACTAAATGCAAAGTAATGCGCTTTTCCCGTCGCGAAAATTCAAGTCCCGTTGCCTACACTATTTCTTCTTCCTTGCTAACACCCGTGGAATCTTATAAATATCTCGGCGTCATTCTAACAACAGATCTAATTGGAAAGCACACGTCAGCTCTATCATAGCTTCCGCTAACCGCATGCTTGGATACCTTAAGCGCCGTTTTTACTTAGCACCAAGCCCTGTCAAGCTTCTTCTGTATAAATATCAGAGAAGCCAAGAGCCAAAGAAACCAAGGGACAGAGGGGATTTTTAATTAATTTATTTATTTTGTGCTGTTGTTAGATTTAGAATACCACTTAATATGTTATCGCTTAAAGCTAATTGATTAGAAAAACAGAAGAAAAAAGTCACCTGTGCGCTCAAAATTAGAATACGCTAACTCTGTATGGGACCCTTTCACTAACACACTCATCGACGCCCTAGAAGCTGTGCAGAAAAGAGCAGCGCGTTTTATTGTGCGCAACTATGGTCGTGCTTCCAGTGTCACAGAAATAAAAAATAGTTTATCGTTAACCCCTCTTGCTCTGCGCAGAAAAGTGTCCCGTCTGTGTCTGTTTTTTAAAATTTACAGCATGAACTCTACTCTGAAAGAAGCATTGATCACAACACCAACATATGTTTCATCCCGCATCGATCACTCACGGAAAGTTGGCGTTCCTGCCCAGCAAACCACAAACCTCCCATAGATGTCCAGATTAAGTCTGAACGTCTATGTACCAAAGCAAAATCTCTCAGACGTCTCATCTACCAACCTTCTTTCGTGGAAAAGCTAGAGACGTACCCACGACATTATATCTGCCTTAACCTAAACTCCTCGTAGATATTACTTGTCACGTCCTGGGTATGTAAGTGAGATATATAATTTAAGAATTCCATATTTTTCAATCGTTCGATATTTCGTGTTGCCTTACTGCATTTAAAGTTGGAAATCGCTGTTGACTACGAATTGGAGGCATGACCAGCGCTGCCTGTGTTTTTGTGTTGTTTCGTGCTCGCTTCACGGCAACATTATCCTACCTAGAAAGAAGAAAAATACGGGAAGTAGTGAAGACAAATCTGATTGCACACGCATCAGGTTTCTGACTCAACTGTACACAGTTGGTTTGAAATGCCAGTCACTTTGGTCAGGATTCGCATTGTTATTTCATTACTATTCTTACATTCAATTTATACCTTGTGCTACAGCCTGCAAGCTATCTCAACCACACTGAAAAGTGAGGACACACTAAAAACTTTTTTGTTATTTAGCAGCCAGAACTATATAATAACCATTTTTTCTGATTAAGCATGTTTTATTCAACTTATCCAATTATTTGAAGTACAAAAATTGGTTCAGTTCAATTTTTGGGAGTTATTTTTTCTCAAAAACGTGTTAAATCTGCTAATCGCACTAGCAATGATAACTGACTATTGGAATGTTGAACTGAGGAAAGCTTAGGCATTTGTGTAGCTGAATGTGTGACCTCATATTTCTTGAGAATAAACTTCTTGAGTCCCGCTTTTCATCATCATGTCAACACTGTAATCATGTCCACTGCAGGCCAAAAATTTCTCCAGTTAACCCTATGCCAGCGGCGGCCCCCTTATCCCAGCAAACTTCCGAACCTCATCTGCCACCTGCCCTGATCCTCTCTGCTGTGCTTGCATTCTCTCTGAATCCAGCCCGTTACCCTAATGATAATTGGTTATCTTGCCTTCATGCTACATGCGCTGCCCATATGCCTGTTCGGTTGCCGCGGACAAGCGGCGGCGGGGAAAGCGCGGTGAATTGTCTACGCCGCCATCGCGTTGTAGTTCGTATCGTATTTTATCAATAATAGCGCAAACTGCGCATGGCGATTGCAGCTGTGAAAAAAGTAATATGCTACAATTTAAAAATTATTAACTTATTTTTCGTGCCACAGCAAGCCTGCTACTAAGTCTGCAGTGAAGCTCCGCCCACATTCAGCCTCCGCGCACAAAATCCCCCCGCGAGAAAAAAGTAGTCCGCTGCTTAAACGCTTCTTGTTACCTAAACAAGAAGCTTATCACAAGAAAATAATTGTGACCTCTAGACTTTCGGCACATGGAGAGCTTGATATAATTAAACATTCAAAAGCTGATTTCGTTTACTGTTGCGATTGGCCAGCGGAGTAATACAGGACGCCGCGGACCGCGGCCCAGTGTTAGCAACTGCTGTTTTTTTAAGTTGTATCCTACTATAAGTACAAAAAAGAGGCGACACAAAATATGTGTCAGTTTCGCACGAGGCTAGGTTCAGCCATGGCGGCAGTGGTAGAGCGCACGGCGTGTGCGATTTCTCATCGTGTTCCGTGGGAACGTTGTGTTTGAAGAACCTCGACACAGAATTAATTATTCCCTTATTTTTGCTGGCGAGATTGTTCAACCGTTCTTTCCTTGATGGAGCTGAAGGAAGACAGTTTGCTTGCTTTTACTACTCGACGAAGTGGACTCGTCAGTACGAATTAGGACTACAAGTCGTTTTCACCGGCTGGAATCGTGACCTTTCCTGGTGCGTACTCAGTCTCAGTTTACTCATTGAAGTGTATTTTATGCTATTTTTGCGTTCGTAATGAAAAAATTCTAACGCATTTATCGGCACGTTATATTCTTACGCTCACTCCTTTGGCTGTTTTGCCAAACTCGCTGTGTATTGAAACAAAGGCTGGTGATGTATGCAACTGGCCTCTATGTGCCGAAGTGCGTGTGCAAGCACACTCCGCTCAGCACGACTGCCTTTTAGTGCTGCAAGGGCAACCTTTGAGGCTTCATAGACTTGCGTCGGTAAAAGTGGCGTAAATTACTGGGTTTGCTTGTTGTGGTTGCTGTGCTATTCTATTGTCGCCTATAAAAGTGAACAATTATGCTTTCTTTTGCAGCAACCCTGACTTATTGGGCTCGGCAGAAGAGTATTGATGCCTCCGCAGCTGTAAACCTGACGATTATGCTCAACGAGAAGATTCAGTGAAAGCGCCGAGCGCAATAAAACACTGATGCACTCGGAAGTCATCTGCAGTATTTTGGGCTCCCGTGATGGCCATGTACTCGCTTACTCAACTGTATTTGAGCTAGCTGGAGTGCTTGGACGTCCCGACGACTCCATAGGGAAGTCTGTGGCTGGGATGCAGTAGGTCTCCGTTCCATCTGGAATTGTAACAGGTGTCAGCTGCATCTGGTATTGCAGCTGGTTCCAGTCGCAACTGGGTTAAGGACAAATTTCCAGTTGCAACAACTGCAAATGTGTCCCTTAAAACAGTTGGGCTGGAACCAGTTAGAAATTTTCACCTGGGTATTGATCTATGTATAGTCATATTCTCTTTATATAGACGTCTAGACTACGTAGACTGGGCGTACTTACATGTTCACAAATATCTGATGCATGTCGAGCGTGATGTCTGCAGTACGTACTTACAACGTGAACTGGACCCCAATTTTCATGTTGTAGGTACGTAGATTTTTCGTAAACGGTACTATAATGGATGTCTAATGGAGGTGTCTAATGTCCAGCGTAAATATCTCGCCGATGTCTATGTTACGTTTTTATACTTTTCTATACTTTTCTCTAATACACTGCATTTTTTTTTGTTCAGTACCCGATTGCTTTTCCTTTTTATGTGTGAATATACTGTTTTGTTGTTTGCTAAATAATACACTGCATTTTTTTTTGTTCAGTACCCGATTGCTTTTCCTTTTTGTGTGTGAATATACTGTTTTGTTGTTTGTTAAAAGTATGCGGAGCATAACTGCCTGTGTAATTTTCGTCCGTTTGTTTTCCCTATATTTCAAAATGCACGGATCATAGAAATGCACGTACATCACCATGCCTCGTTGTGTTTTTCTTCTATGTATAAATATGACCATGGCCATACTTTCTTGTCCCCCCCCCTTATGTAATGCCCAAACCAGGGCCCTTAAGGTATAATAAATGATGATGATGATGATGATGATGATGGTTTACTGGGCATATTGTAATGACAACAGTGCCCTAAACTCATCAACGTCCTTTGCAGCTACAATATGTGGTGGTAGGTGGTTCCACTCCGACGATGTTTTTGGAATAAAGGAATTTATGCAGGATGTTGGTTTACCATAGCCTGAGTTGGTTCACTTCGTTTTGTATATTGTGTATTTAGCCCTGTTCCTTTTTTTTCGCATGCACATAGTTTTGTTAATAGCCTTCTGCCATCCTACCCGTTCAATGTTTCTACGAAGGGTGATGTTCTATAGTCGGATACAAGTTAAGTCTGCAGTGAAGCTCCGCCCACATTCAGCCTCCGCCGCCGCGGTGGCTCAGTGGCTATGGTGCTCGGCTGCTGGTCCGAAAGACGCGGGTTCGATCCCGGCCGCGGCGGCTGGAATTTCTTTGGAGGAGAAATTCTAGAGGCCCGTGTACTGTGCGATGTCAGTGCACGTTAAAGAACCCCAGGTGGTCGAAATTTCCGGAGCCCTCCACTACGGCGTCTCTCATAGCCTTAGTCGCTTTGGGACGTTAAACCCCATAAACCACATAAACCACAACCATTCAGCCTCCGCGCACAGAAATCCTCCACGACGGAAAAGTAGTCCGCTGCCGAAACGTTTCTTGCTACGCAAACAAAGCGCTTATCAGAATAAAAAATTATGAGCCCTAGAATTTTGACACATGGATTGTCTGATATGGTCAAACATTAAAAAGTTGATTTCGTTTAAAGTTGTTATTGGCCAGCGGAGTAATACAGGATGCCTTGGACCGCGGCCCAGTGTTTGCAGCTGCTGTTTTTAATGTTGTATCCTATTACAGTTCATATCTTTGTGTTTACATAAAACGTTTTTTGACTGTTTTTGTGAATTTATTCGTTTTGGTGTTTGTATTCCTAATTATTGTATTGTTTCGCTTTTTTTAATCATGTATTTTCTTGAAGCTAGTTTTCTTTTTGCAATCATGCGTATCATTTTTTGTAGGCATGTCTATGTATGCGTTAACCCCCTTTTTGTAACAGTTTCATTTTATATCTATGTACCACTCCCCTCAACAATGCCCTGTGGGCCATGAGGGTATCAGAAATAAATAAATAAATAAATCGGAGTGCCGAAGAAAATCTGTCCACTGTAACTGCGCACAGTGTTCAAAATAAGGCTTTAATTCTTGAGAAATATACTAAGAGAAGTACACAAAATGCATTATGCGGCCAGGCGGACACAAACAGTGAGAAAAATTGCCATCGTAACCTGAGTAATGAGCTAAAATTCATTCATGAAATTCTTGTTGACTGCAGTTAGCATGCGTGTTAACAAAGTCAGAACAAGTGGCATTCAGAGACTATTCTATTTTTTATATTATTGGTAACATGCCTTTGTCCTGAGATATGCGCGCCTAAAATACCAGCCCAAGCCATAATTATGCATGCGAGAGCGTGGTACTCAGGATGAGGCGCTTCCCTGGAGTGACGCACCTGTTGCGTATAGAGCTAATGGTACGTGAGTATGATAACTCTTCGTTCTTGGTCAGCGAAACCGAAGACTCACTGTGCCGGCCGGGTTTTTTTTCAGCAATTGCTTCTTGAGCGGTTGATAAGACGTGGGCCGGTGTAGACTTCGTACGGCCAAGTTAGTACGGTCAACAGTAAAAATTTATAACTGTGGCCTTTAGCTCCACACTTTTGTCAGTCGAAGCGCCGACAGGGCTAAAAATTTAGACCTGCGTATCTCAGGACACAAGC
Source organism: Amblyomma mixtum (assembly GCF_055824585.1). Classification (NCBI taxonomy): domain Eukaryota; kingdom Metazoa; phylum Arthropoda; class Arachnida; order Ixodida; family Ixodidae; genus Amblyomma; species Amblyomma mixtum. The sequence goes on from NC_143014.1 coordinate 294,297,798, forward strand.
GCGTTGCTAAAATTGAACAAAACAGAATTGTCTATGAAAGCCATCACCTCTATAAGTTTTCTGTGTATACATGCACGCTAACTGCAGTAAATGAAATGTTAATGAAATATAGTTGATTCCTCAGGTTACGTTCACAATTTTTCTCGTTGTTTTTGTCCCCCGGGCCAGATAACCGATTTTTAATAATTACTTCTGCGTACCGTTTTTGGTAGATTAAAAAAAATCACTCAGGTCTAATTTTGAACAGCGTGTATTTTTCACCAAATAAAGAACACCTTGCGTGCGAAAAAAACGTTAACAGAGTTATGCAATGGCAAGCTATCGAATTTCATTCAAAACTAAAATCCGATGCCGCTATTTTCGGGTGTCTTCACAGCAGGGTTACTCTGCACACGCGAACAGCAGCGGTTCGCTTCTTGCTCTGAATTCGCCAACGGTGCATACTTCAGTATCTAATCGTTCCGGGACCTATTTTCAAGGTCTAGGGAGCAACACTCCAATGAATTTTATGGGCAGGCAGGAAAAAACGAGAGACGGGAATTGACCACAACACCTTCCAACGAAGGAATTTAGCCACACTGAACCGTTTTTTTTCGCTTTTGCGCAAAATACCGATTAAAACTTGACCTCTCGTATAAAACCGTCCCCTCCCCCACACCTCCCTTTGCAGCCGCCTTTACCGAAGCTTCCCTAAAATCCCCATCGATTCCATCTTTAGGCACACAGGTTCTGTCGCAGATCTATATGTCAGGTATTTCAAAGAAGCCGCGGGCACTAACTTGTAAAAATAGCGTTTTTGAGGGAAAGAGAAGCTTTCTGAGCCATGGTACGAGTGTTGGCGGACAGCAGGAAACAGGCGAATCATGTTCACTAGCAAAGTGATTGAGTAAATTCTAGTAGTTTACGTTTTAACTATTAGCAATAGGCACCCGATTGCAAGTAGCGATTTGTAGCCGGCCGTTAGGAATAGGCATATACGTTTTTAGCATCCTCGTGGCTGTGGCACGACTAATTTTGCCACTTCGCTGGTCCAGTGCTAGCCGGGCAGAAAATGTCACGCTGGACTTGCGCAACGAAATATCGCGATTTGATTGGGTCGCTCTACGCCCTCCCACAGACGCGTAGTTTTCGAATGGTGCGAGAAAGGGCCCAAATTAGTCGTGCCACGGCAGCGAGAGTAATCGCGCTTTCAAAATTGTGAAAATTGATATAGCTATTACGAACGGCCGACTGCAGATGCATCTATAATTGCTATCAGGTGTCTATCGGTAATGGTTAAAACATTCAATCATTTTACTAGTTAATATGATCTGCCTGTTTTTTGATGTCCGCCAACTATGCACTCTTAGAAAAAAGGGTGTGAGAAAGGGGTAAAAAGGGCATAGCATGGACTTTTACACCCTTTAGAGGGCCCTAGGAATAACTTTACACCTGTTAAAAACACGCTCCCGATCACTTACCCCCTTTTAGAAAACTTGCACCCTACTTACACTCTCTACCAGTGTTGATAACTACGCGTCCGTTCATGCCCCTAAAACAGCGGGAACGCTATAGTTTGCTCGTGTGCCACGACGGGGCGCTCGTGCAGCATTTTGTGCGGAGTGCGTCTTCATAGAGTTGTCGTTTGTGTTCCTCGTTCTCCTGTCTTGTCCCATTCGTGCTTTTCTGCAATGAGCCAAGGCCACAAGAACGTTCTACTTCATAGAGGGACGGCGAAGAACTGATATAATGGCCGATTTTTATTTTGTGGCAAATACATCAAGTAAAAAGATTAAGCTGAGCAGTCTATGCTGAAACGGAATGCAAATCCTTAGAGCTCTTTTTCTTATAGGCTATTTCTAGTACGACAAAAAATATTCGATGCTTTAATATGACATGATGCGACGATAAACTCGTACGTTCACGTTCTATGCGCATTTCATCTATGTCCATTATCAAGAAAATGCAATATTTACACCTCGCGCACAGCTGCACGTAACAAGATCGGCGGGTCTTGATTTAGTGCGATAATTACACTTACATCATAAGCTCACGTTTGTCTGTAGGACATTCGTGGCTTACGTATTGCATCAGTCGATGTTGCGAGTGCTTAATTAACCTAAACGCAGTTTGCACTTGACAACTTTGCTGTTAGGAGGACGGGGGCGGGGGTGAGCCTACGGTAATATTTTACATAGGAACAGAAGAAAAACTAATGATTTTTGGGAAGCAAGTTGAGTCCTCGGCCACTTTATCCTCCTCCCTAGCAGTGCAAGTTTTTTGTTTATTTCTCCATTAAATCTGAAAAGTTCTTTTGAATACTATGCGCCAGGAGAAAAACAGAGAGCAGAAATACTGCTTGTCATTTGTTATTGTGTGATCAACGAATGAATGCTCAAACTTTGTTACATGTCATATTTCTCATGGCACACTCGCAAACAAATTTCTGTAGAAAGGTCTGTGTACGAAAGAGGGAAAGGAAGGCGCCTTCGGCCACGTATGACTGCAGCAAGTAGTCCGAATAGTTTTTTGTCGCGAGTCCACTACTCCGCATTTATAAACTACCAGAGGGGGCAAGAGCGCTTCGCTCGAAAACCGATGAAGCTCGCGGAAGGGCGCGCATTCGTCACTTCACCTGGTTTCCGTGTCTGCTGAATATATCATGATAAGAGCCTTATGCATGGGCGTGGCTCGCTGTCCAGTGCAATAGTTCCCTCGAAGTCAATGTTGTGGTCACAAGCCTCACTCACAGTGTCCGCCACTGCGCTTCGTTCCCTGTTCATTTGTTTGACATCCTTTTGTTCGGCGAAGTTTTTGGTCTCGCCATGACTGTAATCTCGCCGATGTACGATGCCGATCGCGCCGCCGCAGAAGGCTCTTACTTGAGTCATCAGCCACACGCGGCGCAATGTAAACCACTCCCAAGAAACTCTCCCCCCCCCCCCCCTGTTACATCCACGGTTTACGTTCAGTGACCCGGCGGATGACTAGCAGAATGCTTAAAAATGCAAGCTACAACTCGCCCACAGTCGCACGTGGTGAAAAAACCGAGTAGGTTCCGAAACGTGTTTTTTTTATTTTTTGGTTGGCGTTCTCGCCAACTTGATTACGAACAAAGGGTCTAGACCACAAGCTCTTTTAAGATCACTTCGTCCATCTCCCATTACCTAAACCACTATCGAAGAGGCTGCTTGCTTCTTTGGTCTCGTTTTTTTTTTTACTCATGGAGTGTCCTGGAGGTTTGAAATGCTGCATCCTGCCCATCCTCGCCCCCTACTCTTCCTCCCCTCTCAAAGCCCTCTGGATATTCCCGTGAGGGTTCTCTTGCGTTCCCCGACGCGGAAGCACTTGCACAAAAGATCAGTCAAGCACGGCCAGGTGTCGACCAGCGCTGCCGGCACCATGGCGTCCGCCACGCTTTCAAAGAAATGTGTCGGGAATAGAAAAAAAAGCACGAAATGAAGCGGGAAGCGAAAAGAAAAAAAAAGACCCCAGCAACGAAGGATATCTACCCTGAGCCGACGGCGTAGCTTTCTGCTGCCCCGGCCGAAAACTGCAACATATTAATGACCTCAACTATCAAACATAGGATGAGCTCTCCCCAAAAACATGGAAACGAAGGCTTAGCGGCGCCACTCCAGAGGCCAATGCCTTGCCGGACGTCTAAACGCGAAGACCGACTTTCCAATTCTCTGTGTACAGTTTTATTGTAATTTTTCTGTGACCCCAATGAGGAACGAACGAATATTTCAAAGCACGCTGTCGTTAGAGAATAGTACAGGAGCGAAAGAGACGCGGACGCTCAGCTTTCTAGAGCTTTTTAGTTTCGCAGCCCTGATAACCGCTTGGAAAATAATAACTCCGTGCTCTCCAGTCTCCGTGCGATTGCCTTGCTGTCTGTGCAAAATGCTGACTCCCTGTTCGCACGAGTACAGTCAACGGTTTGAAGTTATCCCGCATTACGAGCTTTCCGACTGACTTGATACTGCAAGCGCAAGTGAGTGCGAATGCTAGATACATGTGTAAAAGCTGCAATAAATAAACGTTGTAAAACATATCTTTATTAAGTATGTTCTTAATAAAAAATTTCAATACGTTCAGATAAGCGCACATATCCATGTTTGTCCCATAACCTGTGGATCATCCTTTGTACCATCTCTTCATGCACCTTTTTTCGATTATGTATGTATGTTTACCAAAAGCTTCATAAACTAGTACCTACATGTTTAAAACAGATTGGCTTGATTTGCTCTCCTGCGATAATTACAATGTGACATTTGCATTGTTTTGGTAACTGGGACACCCTCTTGGCCGTTATTTAATAATGGCGCTTGGAGGAAGTACACCAATGAACATCTGAAATTCATGAAATTTCAAATTTCATGAATTTCAGATGCTTTATGAAATTTGAAACCATGAAATTTCCCCAGGAGTGAGTTTACATCGCTGCGTACGAACAGCTACTGCTCGTTTTCATGAAATAAAACGCAATCTGCGCTTTAGTTCTAATAAACAATCTCTTCTCTTTTGTACTGGTTGTACCCGTGCTTGTTTTGGGAGTGCGAGAATCTGTGGGAAGCGCCGATGTGATCGCTCGCCTGAAAAACACATGACAGCCGGGTTGTTGCCATCGCGTAGGATCGGCACTTCTCGCTAATTGTCCCTGCTTCTTCCGAAGTGAGCAGTACTCTGTTTTAAACTACTTTATCCAGAAGTATGTTTGGTGATCGTTCGCGTTAACTGAAATGACCTAACTAGTTATCCACAAGCTAGCGTCGGCGACGACTGCTCCTGCTCGGCCGTCTGGGTCACATCGGCGCTTCCCGTTCATGATATGTGCGCCCTGCGATGTAAGCAATGGTGGACTTCAGGTCACTGCTGTCGTAACTACACTCGCGGACCATTTGCATTTGGTTGTGAATTCGCTATTCACAACCGCCGCAGTCACAGACCAAACCCTGCGGACTAGCTAGGCCTAGTTGTCGCGAAAGGGAAGAGAGTCGTCGACTGAAATTTCGCCACCGCTTATCGTTGGTGAGTGTTCACTTGTGCAAATTTGAAATATAGCCGTTCATTTCGCTCATTTCTAACACGGATAATGTAGAAGCGCGAATATATTTCACAGCGTCGCCTCATCAGGGTGTTTGCGCTCAGCCGCCGACCTGCCGAGAACACGAAGGCTGACTGTCCGCCGATCGAATTCGTCGGTGTCATAATATTGGCCTAAGGAACTTTTCCCACCACAATCATATTATAGTGCATTAGATAGTTCACTATAATCACACGCTGCTGTTGACCATGACAGCGTCGTTGTCCGACTAGTGTGACTGCCGCCGTCGTCTTCGTTGTGCTCTTAAAACAAGCTGAGGCTTATTCGAATGCGTTTGGAAAGTGTCATACAGCACCGTGGGGGTCCGTCGAGTCCGAATGCCATTCCAAGTCACGAATGCCATTCGACTAGGATCTCATTCTAACGTATCCGTGTAGTACAGGTAAAATTCACCACGATAATCAATTATATTTCAGTTGGAACCATTTTAATTGTAATCGGTTTGCTATTTTCTGTAAGGTGTACAAGACTGATTTATAACCGAGCTGTGTCGCTGTGTCCTCATTTTCTGAGTAAGGAATGCGGTTTGTATCACAGTTCATAGTTTTCCTATGTACGAAAGAGGTGGGGGAAAAGGGGAAAAAAAATTTTGTATTCATCTGTCTTTCCTCGGCTGTTCTGGGGGGAAACGGAAACGGTAGAGGTGAAATACCAAGAAAGCAGACACGAGGGACACGCGGAAACCGGTTCAGAGAAGGAAAAGAAGAGAAGAAGCAAGAATCTGCCTGCACGAGGAGGAAATAGTGAAGGGCATGAAGAAAAGTTGCAAGGGACACGTGGGTTCGCTCATTTGTCCTTCCGCGAATAGAGCGCGACCCGTCATTGTACTGCGTGTTACTGGCAGCTGCTGCCGGATGTGGTTTGCACTTGGCGCCTCTGGACCGTGCTTCTCATGTTGTCTGCTATGCGAACTCTGTGCTGTGCAGTCGCCAAGGGAATAACACGTTTCGATAGCCTGCCAACAGGCTTACTTCGCGACGACGTCATCAATCCTGGTAAGTACTGTCGAACGTTTATCTGCTTGTATTCTGTAGAAGAGTCAGGAATTACGTATGCTCATGTACACTTTCACTAAAATAATTCAATTTCTTCGCCGTCTTTCCATGCATCTTAGAATAAATATATGCAGACTAATAGTAATGGTGAAAATTGCACAGTGCACCCTTATATCTCCAGCAATAAGTTTTGAACGCTCAGCTTTTACATGTTTTCGACGCAGTCGCCTTTCATGAGCTCTTGATGGCGGATGTATGTTGTAGAATGCATGCAACTTCCAGCATGAGTGAAGCTATTAGGCCATTTAAGCTTCAGAGGTTGAGTCCTACTTTCATATATGAACCTTGATGATTTCTTTGAATGGTTGAAATTAAAAAGAAAATAATTGAACTGGAGACCAACACTTTTTTATTATGCGGCCCAGAGCCATTTGGCAATCTTTGTTCCAGACGCACGCGGTTCGGGTGGTCACCGAGATATGTGAGACACTTACTGCGTCATTCATTTCCTTTCCTCAAAACCAATTTTCAGTTTTCTCCAAGTCGCTATAGCCGTGCTCAAGCTTCACCCGCAAACATTTTTCTGTCGCTATTTCACGTCAATAAACCCTCACAACAGTTCACAACTTGCAAAATTGCCGCTGACTTAGAAGATATTTTTCAACACAGCAGATTTTTCCCCAGATTGCATTATCACTTCCTGCTCGGCCCACAAAAGGGGAAATTCGTCAGTCGATCCCGAAATAGATTAGGGGCTTCTCCCACCTTCCTTTTCTAGAAAGAATGCGAGACTGTTCTCTGTGAACGAGTGCTTTTGGTCGGAAACCATATCCTGCTTGAGGAGCTGACTTATATAATTTTGCAAGTTGTTGCAGAAAGAAACGCAAGATCTCAGTGCGCACGCGCTTTTGTGGAGGCTCTGTGGAGGCTTTGCTTTCGCTTTATTTTGTTTTTTAGGTTTCCGTGAATAAATAGTTTCATTCGCAGATGATACATCCGCAAAATAAGCCCGCAGAAATAAAAATGCGGGCGTACTGTTTGCTTCTACGGATTACTGCGTATTACTCCGCCGATGGCAAAGCGGCAAGCCGCCACGGGACTGGGTGAAAGGCACTCCACGCGTTGGTCGACTCCGCCCACCGTACGGGGGAGAATTAAAAAAAAGGCGGGAGCCGGACGTTAATTCGATTTAATTAGGAAAATCGGCCACAAAGGGCAATAAATCGAAGTTTCTAAGAATGCTCGGAACGTGTAGATTGAGTTCCCGTGGCAAAAAGACGAGTTCAGATTCCTCTTCACTGCAACTTCAAATATGTGTACTTACCGGCATATTTCAACGATCTTTTTTTTCTCACACAGGTTCGCTTGCAGAATGGATGCCATCACGACGTTGACAGAAGACTGCTGAGAATTATTTTGTTATTTTAAACTCAATACGAAATAAACCCTGTCGTGCGTACTGGTGTACTGTCAGTGGAGTGCAAAACTGCCCTGTGATGTGCTGCACAGCATGCCACAAACTTATCGCACTAACACAAACATAACCAGGATTGTGGAAGAGAAAAACTTCTGTGAACTGCACGTAAATGAGGTAGTTATCATGTCTTTTCAGCAAGCAGCTTTGCTCTGTAGGTGTATGATAACATACACACTTGCAGGGCAATGAGGTAGTTTGCCCACTGATACGGAGCAAAGTTGCGCTTCGGGAGCGTCGTTATGAACTCATTAGGTAGGTTTAACTATAACCCTTGTGAGGGTAAGTTTACACTCTAAGAAAAAAAACCAGCCCAGAGGGGAGTAAAGACAATTTTAGTCCTCAAAAGGGCCCGCTAGTCCCTAAATTTGCACACGACACTCTTTTTGCCACAAATGCGCGCCGTGCGCAAACTTAACAGACTAACTGCCGAGAAAGAGACTAACGGGGGGCGAACCGCAGCATAGCAACACGCGAAAATCGCGCGAGAAGACTCCGACTGCAACAGTACTCGATTTTTGAAGCGCAGGGCGTGGTCTAAGGCCAGTGAGAGCACCGCAGTTGCGTGACGAAGCGGATAGCCATTCGCGTGAGAAAAAGGCTTCGTGCCGCCGAAACGGCTGGCAGCTGTGCAAGTGCATGAACAAATACTACGAGCTTCGTGTCGAATGTGAGCAGTAAAGGTTAGGGTTGGGCAAGTACACGTAGTTTCATATCGTTGCCGTTTGTTTACGAGCTTATGTGATACAGTGCAAGTATCGGCGACACTTAGCGAACCGGAGAGTGGCAAGCAGTCAATTCCCTGTCACCGCTGTCCGCCAGTAACAAAAAACGATGTGAACCATCGGCTTCTATATTTGTTTTCAACAGGCTGTAATATGCAGCTGCCAATTGCTAGAAGTAAGACCACCTTATAAGCAAAAAAGAAACGAAAAGAAAACAACTGTTGTGGTTGGGAAGTACCGGCCGTAATGTACACACAGTTCAGCACCTCTTCTTTGGCCAAAACACGATTTCGACAGTTGTGCGTGCGCATTAAAGCTTACCGCAGGTTGTTCCAAAAGCATATGACATAAAAATCACCATACTGTGCTCTAAACAGCAATATGTTTGATAACAGTTTTCGCGGTAAAGACAGACAATGTGTGTGTTTCGCATATAAGGCTTTTATTTTCTGCCTCAGACCGTCCTACGATATTTTATTGATGTATTCATTCATGCAATAAAGAAAAAAAAATGGTGGTGTTCTCGTATCCGCGCTCGGCTCGTAATCCAAAGGTTGTCGGTTCGAATCCTGGTGTTTTCATCTATGTTTATTCCTGTTTCCTTTATCGTTGTTATGTGTGTTAAGCTCTGTCGGAAACTCTCCTCCTCTTAATTACGCTGGAAATCACGTGTAGTTTGCTTTCATTAAACGTCTGCTCCTGGAGACTAACTGTTGCACCCTTTCCAGGGGACCAACATTTACACCCTTTGCCCCCTGTTAGTCCTTTTTTTCTAAGAGCGTACGCTTAACATTACCCTTTCTAACACGGTGTAAATGTGCACCTGAAAAGATCAAAACCATATGCTCTTGCAGAGCAATGTTACGCCCATTGATAAGGTGTAAAGTTGCACTTCAGGAGCGTTGTAGTAAGCTCATTTGATAGGCTTAATTGTAGCCCTTGCGAGGATAAGTTTACGCTTTGGGATAGAGCATATAAGCTTATACCGAGTGAGTGCAAACATGCACCAGAAAGTAAAGCATATGTTTGCACTTTCATGGCCTAAGCGTTAGTCTTACTTAGGAAGGGAGTCTTTCTTAGTCATCAAGGGCTTATACTTACACTTGTCCAAACGGAATAACATTAGTCCTATTGCAGCCTAAACATTACACCGTACGCACTTAGTCCCCCGACGAAGGTGCAAATTTGCACCAAAAGGGGCTCGCCACAGCGTCAGTGGATTTACCCCCTTAAAGGACTAAGATCACACCTTTTTTTCTTAGAGTGTGCCGCAAGGGGCTTAATTACTCGTTAGCTCTAAACGTCGCATGCGCTCCCGCCAAGCAGCTGTTTTTCGGCGTTCAACTTGGGCCTGCGGGCCGGAAACTACCGCGAACAGATCCGGATTCTCCCTCCGTGCAAGGGGACACTGGATTTCGGGCAAACGGTGGACTATTTCACATTTCATGGGACTTTTCACCTCTCGGACGCGTGAGAGCTAGCTAGGCCTAACGCCCAGACCTAGCGTAGCTACCCGTGCATCGACGGGAGCCGGCCCCTGGGGCGGCCCCGTGACCACCACGATGATCAACGCCGTCGACGGAGATGAACTGGCACCCTCGGAATTTGAGAACGGTGAGTGGGAGACCGTTCTCAGCATGCACGACCGCATGATGAAAAAAGGTGGGAAGCCTGGAAACGCCAGCGGAAACGCTGGCACGAACGCCGCCGCGAATTTCGGCGGGAACGCTGGCGATCACGGCGCCGGGGAGAAAAAATCGACTGCCACTCAGAAAAAGAGGCAAGACCCGAACATCCGAAAAAGGGCACCAATGCCGAAGCTCCTGAAGAGCGACTATAAAATAATCTTCAGGCCCAGAGGCTGGAACTTGAACGATTACGTGACACGTCACCTACTGCAGGCAACCTGCGCGGCCGCGCAACTACCATACAGAGATGTCTTGGACGAAGACACTTCAAGAATCAACTCCGTGAACAACACGTACACGATCAGCACACCGAATCGTCAACGCGCGAGCACCTACGCGAGGATAAAGACGATAGTTATCGGGGAGAAGACCCTCGCCATGGCACCCAACGTCGCGGCTCCCAACGACGCAATTAAGGGCGTGGTATACAACGCCTATGATATCGGAACACCGGAAGAAGTCCGTCAAGGATTCATCAAACGCAACTCGGACATCGTAGTACTCAACGCCAGAAGAATTGGTAAGTCGAGATCTATTCTCCTCACCTTTGGAGAGAAAAAGCTTCCCAGACAAGTCTTCTACTGGGGATCTACCCATACCGAGAGCGGGTAGAGACCTGCTACAACTGCAGGAAGACGGGACACAGGACGGATGTGTGCTATAAGCCATGGGTAAAGCGTTGCCGCAGATGCGGCGAAGACCATCCAGACCCACCTGAGGGAGAACTGCCGACATGCAAGCCCGAATGCATCGCATGCGGGGGGCCACACAACACCGGCAGCCGGAATTGCAAGTATCGGCTGGCAAAGAAAGAACCTTATAAAGCCAAGAACGACCTGGGGCAACTTGACTCCGGACACCAACCAAGACCGAAGACCACCGACCACAGTGGCACCCACCAAGGCCACCGGGGGAGAAGCAGGCCGAGCTCCTTCCCACCATTACCGGGGACCGGAGGCGCCAGCTCGGGTCCTGACAGAGAGAGCAGCTCGAGCAGAGGAAGAGGCTCAAGCAAGGACAGAGACACGGGCAAAAAGGTGAGCTGGCAAGGCCTCTTCTTGGGAAACCGCTCGGGAGAAGGAACTGGTAGAGCAGCTCGCTAAGAGAGACAGAGCTAGACACCATAAAGAAGGAAATGGCGGAGCTGAGGAAACTCATTAACGCTAACACAAAACAGCCGAAGGTGGTCGAAAAACCTCCTTTGCAACAATCACAAAACGCGAGTCAGGCGCCCCCGCGTGACACATATGAAGGGGGAGACATTCAAAACGCAATGGATACAGACACCAGAGTCCCCTTGGAAAGACCTCTACCCAGAGAGGGAAACACAGACGACAGTACTCCCAAAAAGGCGGCAGAAAGTCCTAACGAGGACGCATCGGCTACAACCCACATCAAGGTTAGGTCGGACATGAACACACTATTGAAGCGGGTTGACGCTCAAGACGCTAGAATTGATGCCCTTACCGCTAGGGTAGACAAAATAGCCGAACGTGCTGACAATCTGACGGCGGAATTCGTCACGTTCAGGGAACGAACCATGGGTTGCTTCCAGCAAATTCTGGAACAACTAGCAAACATAGAAGCCAGGCTTCCCCCTGTTGCCGGCAACACCCTCCCCTCGCTCCAACCGCAGCAGCAGCCTCTATAGAACATCATGGCCCGTCGCCAACAAATTAGAATCTGGCAGTGGAACTACAGAGGCTTCCAGTCCAAAAGATGGAACGTGCAGGTATACATTCAAAAAAACATAACCACACCGGACGTAATCACGCTGCAGGAGGCAAGCGGCATGGTCAAATTAAATGGCTACGCCGCGTACACCCCGCTAGAAGTGCAAAAAGAGCACAAACCCAAGTCGTTCACGGCCACGCTAGTGCAAAGAAATCTAACGGCAACACAACACGCACTCGAAAACACAAGCGAGGACTGATGTTAGAAATAATCCCAAACAGAAAAGGGGACAACAGTCTCTTTATTCTGAATATATACAACTCATCGAAAAACCGGGGCACAGGGCTGGCGGACCTATTACGTAAAGCCATTAGACTATCTTATAAGAAGGGATTAGTAATCACGGGGGACTTCAACGCCCCGCATCCGGCACGGGGATATCGGACGGCCTCCCCTAAGGGAAACAAACTATGGACAGAAATTCAAAACTTAAGGCTCACGCTACTAAACAACCCGCAAGACCCCACGAGGATATGCAATAGCGTCAGCGTAGACACGTCCCCAGACTTGACGCTAGGCAAAGACCTCGAGGGTGAAAGATGGGCAAACACAGGACACACCTTGGGTAGCGATCACTACATCATAGAGATTGAAACACAAACCAGGCCGATGAAGGGGAAGCTGCGCGAAACCAAGCTGACAGACTGGGACACCCTCCGAAAAGTCCGGGACAGAACCGCTCCGAGGGAGATATCGGACCTAAATCAATGAGTCAATTGAGACACTCAAAAGAGACGTAAACAGTCACACTAGACAGACCCCAACCACTGAACATGACATCACAGACTCGAGACTGGCCCACATGTGGGAAGCCCACGAGAGCCTCTTGAAGAGGTGGAAAAAACAGAAACACAATAGAAGGTTAAAGAAGAGAATATCGACACTCGAAAAACAGATAGAAGACTACACAAACGAGCTTCAGCGTCAACACTGGGGACAAATTTGCGAAGAAATGAATGGAAAGCTAGGGTGCAAGAACACGTGGCATCTTCTTCGCCACTTACTAGACCCAGGACAAACAAAGTCGGCGGCACAAGGGCAGCTTAAACGATTCATTCACAAATACCAGGGAACAGCCGCGGACCTAATAGAGGAACTGAGAGCAGGTACCTTAACACAGACAAAGGGGGCTCATATCCAGCTTACCAAGGAGCAGAGAACACACAGCTAGATGAGGACATCTCGATAGCGGAGGTATGGAGAGCAATGAGTCAACTAAGAACCACGTCGGCAGCGGGGGCAGATGGGGTAACCAACAAAATGCTAAGGAACCTAGATCTAGTCTCGGTCACGGCAGTCACAGATTACCTAAATGAGATATGGAAACGAGGTAGTCTACCTTCACAATGGAAACATGCCAAAGTAATCTTTATTCCAAAACCCGGGAAGAAACTTGAAGTGGGCAACCTCAGGCCGATATCGCTAACGTCCTGCCTGGGGAAGCTGATGGAACATGTCATATTAAACAGACTCCAGGAATACGCAGAGGAAAGGGAGGTATTTCCTGAAACGATGCTAGGCTTCAGGAGCAAGTTGTCCACGCAGGATGTCATGCTCCAGCTCAAAGCAGACATCATAGACCCGCCCAACAAAGGGGGCGCCAAAACTATATACTGGGCCTAGACCTACATAAAGCCTTCGATAACGTCAAACACGAGGTCATACTAACTAATCTGGCGGAGATTTCCCCTGGAAAGCGGACCTACGATTACGTAAGGGACTTTCTAACCGGCAGAACCGCAGAAATAAATCTAGGAGACATCCAGTCAGAAACTATTAAGCTGGGAGACAAGGGAACTCCGCAGGGCTCAGTGCTCTCTCCTTTCTTATTCAGTCCCTAACCGGCAGAACCGCAGAAATAAATCTAGGAGACATCCAGTCAGAAACTATTAAGCTGGGAGACAAGGGAACTCCGCAGGGCTCAGTGCTCTCTCCTTTCTTATTCAACCTTGTGTTGAAGAACCTACCGCCGCTATTGAAGACTGTCGAAGGTATAAACCATACGCTATATGCGGATGACATAACAATATGGACGCATACAGGAAACGATGGGGAAATAGAACAAAATCTCCAACACGCGATCGATATTGTCCAGGATTACGCGGAATGGGCAGGACTAAAATGCTCGCCAAGCAAATCCGAACTTCTGGTGATCCGGGGGGCTAGCAAACGCGATACCAACGCAGGAGACATTCACGTACTGGTAAATGAGACTCCGGTAGCCAGAGTTGACAAAATCATGGTCGTAGGACTTATAATACAGGACAATAGAAAGAACACAGAGACAATAAACAGGCTTAAGTCCACAATTAACATGACAACCAGGCTCATAAGGCGAATAGCTAACAAAAGACGGGGAGTCAAAGAGAAATATCTCTGCCGAATGGTTCAGGCTTTCGTGATAAGCAGAATAGTTTACGCCGTTCCCTACCTCAAGCTAGGGCTGGCAGAACATACACAAAATAGATGGGATCATAAGGCAGGCATATAAAGCAGCATTGGGACTGCCCCACTGCACTCCTACGGAAAGACTTCTTAAACTGGGGATCTACAACACCACCACGGAACTATGCGAGGCACATATATTTGCGCAATTAAGGAGGCTTGCGACCTCACCCCCGGGGAGAAAGATCCTGAGCAACCTAGGATTACATGATAGAATTCCGGAAAGAAACGCGCAGGCAAAATTACAGACCAAAGTTAGAAAATTACTCACTATTAAACTACTTCCAAAAAACATGCACCCTGCTTTTCACGAAGGCAGGAGGAGAGCCAGAGCAAAGGCCCTTGAAGCCAAGCTCGAAGGCTCGGAATACACAACCTATGTAGACGCGGCGGAATACGAAGGAGGCGACTCCTTTGTGGTCGTGGCCGTGAACGACTCGGGTGAAACATTAACGGCCGGTTCGGTCAAAACAAAAAACTCAGGGACAGCGGAGGAGGCGGCTATCGCCATATGGCAATGGCCAGCACCAAAGCAGTCACCATAATTAGCGACTCCAAGGTGGCTATCAACAATTTTGCGCGGGGTATGATCTCCCAGGAGGCAGAACGAATAAGACATAAAGACTGGGATCAAAGAGAGGTGGAACTAATATGGGTGCCGGCACACTCGGGGAACAGGGGAAACGAGTTGGCTCACAGTATAGCTCGAGGTTATGTCAGCCGAGCAGTGAGCCGGGTTGAGTCCCCAAATTTCACGAGAGATGCATGCATTCATATCATTTCACGAATACACCAATCAGTTTAAACTGGAAAGGAGGATCTATCCGCCACCAGACAAACAGCTCGACAAAAGCCAGGAGGTAATTAACGTGGCGTCGGCTCCAGACGCGAGCCTTCATTAGCCCGTCGAGACTAGCACACATGTATCCAACACAATACAACGCTACTTGCACACAATGCGGCGAGATAGCCGGATATGACCACATTTTATGGAGCTGCAAAAAGGCGCCGCCACCGGCGGACCTACTACCAGTCCCTTCTCTAGAGCGGTGGGAGGCTATACTGGCCAGCTCAGACCCGTTGACGCAAGTCCGGGCCACTGAGTGGGCTCACAAGGTCGCCAAGAGCCATGGGCTCGAAGCCACCAAGTATAATGCCCACTAGGGCTCAGTGCTGACAATAAACGTTTTCCAATCCAATTATTTTTCCCTGTAACATGTAGTATATATGACCTCCGGCTTGTAAACAACCTGAACAACCTTTCAAAAAGCCGGAGTCATTCGCATCTTTTCTCACGAGGAGAAAACGCTCAGTGTATCGACCAGGCTTAAGCATTACGCCAAGCAATCTCTTTTAGTAGCTTTCTATACGCTACCCTCTTGCGAAACTCAGTCACAGCTGCTGCGGTCGCCAGCCGTAGTGTTTAGTGTCTCCAGGGGCAGGGGTGTAGGGAAGGTGCGTGCACGAGCGAGGCGTGCGAGGACGACGACGATGCGACTGCGCCGAAGGTTTCTAATGCGGCTGCCGCCGTAAAACAAACCCCGCTGTCTCTAACGCCCCCCCCCCCCTCCTCAAAGTACCTATGTGTTGAAGAATTCGTCAACACTAAAATGTTCATCAGGAACGAACTTTATTGGAGGTTGAATGTGCCAGAATTGACAAAATGTCCACGGGGTCGGGCCCTGGCAGTTGACGGGTACGGAACGGTCAGCCAAGCGCGGTCTTTGTCGTTGCTGTGTCGACACCGAGATGTTGCTGTTGACTCACCCGTGGAGTGATTCCCGCTCGATGCATTCCTCCCGCACCTGTGGCTTGGACCCGCTTGGTCCTGGGGTGAAGAAAGTATAGTGGCTCTAAGGTTAAAGAATTTTCCAGGGGCCATATTACGGCCATAGGTCTTTTTGACGCGCAAATTCTAATGCCTTTTGAGTGGCTTAATACAATGCAGACCGCGGGTTAGATTCCCGGAGGCAGGGATGTGAAATGAGAAAAGGCCGCTTTGCTGACATTTCAGTGCAAGCTCACGATATGAATATGAAGAAACCTTAACGAAGCTTTGAGCTGTGGTGCCCACGTGAGGACAGGGGCAAATGCTGGTCCGCAAAGAATATTGTTGTGTACTGAGTTTAGAATGGACAAATTTAACGACAGGTTTTTTAAACATTTTCACTCCAGGAGCTTTCCCTGTTCGAGGAACACACTAGCAGTTGAAAGCTCAGGAATAATTTCAGCATATTTTTCGGCAAGGCCATGGGTCGGGAGCGCGTGGAAATACCCTTTTTTTTGGCTTACGACACCGTGTTAAGTGAACTTTTCTCTATGACTCTACAGCCTTTGTTGAAAGTAAAGTTTAGAATAGGTTTACTCGTGAGTCCTGCAGCCAGCCTCTTGCAGCATCCGTGTGATATGATTTGGAACACTGCCGATGCGTAGAAGACAGAAAGCAGGGGCCTGAAGAAAACCTTTTGTGCGCTGTATTTTGGAAGAAGGCTGTACAGCAACCAAGCACGTAACAAAAGGGGCCGGGAGGGGGAGAGGGAGGTCCTCTTTTTCCCATCCCCTATGTTAAAATCAAGATAAGCACTTCGTCCACCAAGCTCTCCTGAAGGCTCCCTTGTCGACCTACCCTCTTCCATGCATCCCTCCCTCCCTACTATATAGAAAAGATTACCCTGAAAAATCCTGGCTTCTTCCTACAGAAGTTTAGCATGAACGGGGCGTGCGCCGCGGCGCCTCTCCGCCAAGAGGAGAGAAACGGTAAAAGAAAATCGCGTTCAAACTTGTGCGCGGTAAAGCACCGTTCATCGCAGACGGGTGACTGAATTAGTACAGGCAGCAGTTGGACTGGGATGTTTCTTTGAGAAAAGAGCGAACCTCTACTGCAACAAGGCAGCGACTCAAACAAATCCTCCTTTGCCTGCACTCTGTCAGTTTGGTCTTCTGCGCTTGGTAGAAAAAAACACTGACTCATGGCCATTGCCATCAGGGGCGTGGAGGTAGCGAAACCTAAGTGGTTCGTAGGCAGCTCCTCCGTTTCCCAGTTTTCCGCAGTTCGCACTTCGACCCACTGACAGTTCTGAATTTTTGGGCTTTTGTTCACGCCGCCACTTGCGTCGTGTGGCAGCAAGCTCCCAGGATTAAGCAACTGGCCGTGCGGTGTTGCGGCCCAGTCGATGCGACTGCTGCGACAGGATGGGGAATTGCTCCAGGCGTTAATGGTACATCCTGGATGTCTGCCCAACAAAAGAGGACTTGGGATGACTGGTGACTTTTTCCCGCTTAGTCCGCCTTCTCTCCTCCTTCGTCAATTCCTCCCATGTGCTGGGCACCACAAGCCCATTGCAGCCCTTCATCCAGCTGCTCTTCGTCCACATGTCCACCATTCGTGTTGCCCCCTTCACCCGAAGACAGCTCGCAAGGCTCCAGTTGTTCTGGTTTCTTCTTTTTCGAAACCCTACTTTTGGAATGCATTCCAGGCTCATGGCGCGGTTCTGATCTCGTTTTTTCTCGTTAATCTTTAGCTGCTCGCATTTGGCCTGAGATGTCACTTGAAATTTTCCAAATAAATGAGACACAAAATTTTCTTCCTCTGGTGTCAGCATGATGCGATCGACCGCATCTCTCTGGGTCGATTTCACAGGACGTGAACGCCGCGTTGTCCCGCTGGGCACCTTACTCCATACATAGATAACTGGAGAGCTATATGCTTTGTTCCTCGGAATCATGCGGAATCAGGGTGTAGAAGAGTGTTATGTGAAAATATTGGAAGATATTTATAACGATTGCACAGCTACTATAGTTCTCCATAAAGTCAGCAATAAAATTCCAATACGGAAAGGTGTCAGGCAGGGAGACACGATCTCGCCAATGCTCTTCACTGCCTGCTTACAGGAGGTATTCCGGGGACTGGAATGGGAACAGTTGGGGATAAGAGTTAATGGAGAATACCTCAGTAATTTGCGATTCGCTGATGACATTGCCTTGCTAAGCCACTCAGGACAAGAACTGCAAAGCATGATCAATCAGTTAGACAGGCAGAGCAGAACGGTGGGGCTAAGAATTAACATGCAGAAAACCAAAGTAATGTTCAACAGCCTAGCAAGGGAACAGCAGTTCGCAATTGGTAGCGAGGTGCTGGAAGTAGTAAGAGAATATGTCTACTTAGGGCAGGTAGTGACCGCAGATCCGGATCATGAGAGGGAAATAACTAGAAGAATAAGAATGGGGTGGAGCGCATATGGCAGATTCTCTCAGATCATGAATTGTAGCTTACCAATATCCCTGAAGAGAAAAGTCTACAACAGCTGTATCCTACCGGTACTCACATATGGGGCAGAAACGTGGAGGCTAATAAAGAGGGTTCAGCTTAAGTTAAGAACAACACAGCGAGCAATCGAAAGGAAAATGATAGGTGTAACGTTAAGAGATCGGAAGAGGGCGGACTGGGTGAGGGAACAAACGCGGGTTAATGACATCTTAGTTGAAATCAAGAGGAAGAAATGGGCTTGGGCAGGGCATGTAATGCGAAGGCAAGATAACCGCTGGTCCTTAAGGGTAACGGAGTGGATTCCAAGAGAAAGCAAACGTAGCAGGGGACGACAGAAAGTTAGGTGGGCGGACGAGATTAAGAAGTTTGCGGGGATACAGTGGCGGCAACTGACAAAGCACAGGGTTAATTGGAGAGACATGGGAGAGGCCTTTGCCCTGCAGTGGGTGTAGTCAGGCTGATGATGATGATGATGATGATGCTTTGTTCCTGTCCGTCTGGAATGCCCTGCGATGGCTGCTGGAGTAGTGGTGTCGCCAACGAGTGCTGCTGCTCCGCCGCACTCATCGCTGCATCCAGCTTCGTCTCGAGCAGTGCCTGTGGCAAACCGCCACGTGGTACTCTAGGTCTCACAAGGCCGCATTGTCTTCAGCACAACCTTTCCTGGTGAGGCCTCAAATCAGAGTGCTCCATTTCGCGTCCACGAGTGTAAGAATTGTCTTCCGGCTCCCGCTCCGTTTTGTCGCCGGTGGTGTAGCGATCCGCTGATGAAACTTGCGGTGCTTGCAACTGTTCAGAAGTAGCAGGAAGACTGGGAGCATTTAAAGCTGACATGCCTTTCTCATAAGAAATAAGAAAAGAAACTTTGCTCACAGTCGTCTGGTGCCTATGAGCTCTAGGTTCAAAGCTAGAAGTTCCTAATAGCAGAGCCGATTCCTCGAAAGCGGGAGGAACTGATGCTGGTAGATATACTGGAGCAGCCACAGCGGGCGCTTCGGTCGATGGACACAGTAGATCTTCCATAGTGCAAGCGGCTACTGAGATAAACGCGGACTCCAGTGACCAGTCGCCAAGCGGCCGGGTATCCACAGCCTTGTTTCGTTGTTGGGTAGGCTCCGTGATTTACTCTTGCTGGCACTGGCTAGACAGAGGTCGCTAACGCGTCTCCTTGTGTCGCGGTTCCAAGGGAGGCTTGAGCATAGACACACCTGGTCTCATGACTTTCGGGCAGCACTCCGTTACACCGTCTCAGTCTTTGCTTCCCGTCGGGGGAGACGGAGACTTCGTGATCGGGAGGCAGTGATGCAGGAACTGCCTTCAGCAGCGATACCACCTCCAGCACTAAAGGATCTTGATCCTCTGAGAGAGTCGCCGCTGTCTCCATCACTGTGCCCTTCAAAGTTGTGGCTTCGCTGAGACGGCTATCACATGGAGCAGCCATCGCCGCGACATAAATATGGCGTCTCTTCCAGCGCTGCCGACATGTGCATTAAGAATCAATGGTCTTCTTTTTCTGTTGTTGTTGTTGTTGTCCTCTAAATAATGGCGCGTACCCAC
Organism: Amblyomma mixtum; assembly: GCF_055824585.1. Lineage (NCBI taxonomy): Eukaryota > Metazoa > Arthropoda > Arachnida > Ixodida > Ixodidae > Amblyomma > Amblyomma mixtum. Next base: position 294,317,772 of record NC_143014.1, read on the forward strand.
TGCGGGGGATTGGCCAAGACACTGGCGGCTACTGACAGGTACTCAGAATGATAAACAAGTAAATAAAAGAGGGGAAAATAATGGTAATCATGATAATAATAATAATTAGGAAACAAATGAAAGAAATTCAGATGTGTAATTGAAATAGGTTAAACAAATACTGTGAGATCGGTGACTGAAATAGAGAACGGGGCTAAATATTCCATGTTTCGGAAAGTTTTTGTTGCAGAGAAATATTGATCATGACAAAGAGCAGACGGCAGCCGTTTAGTGTCTGTAAGGAAGTTTTGAAGGGCAGAGAGCACATTTCAGTTACTGTGCCCAAGGAAGGAAGCGCCAAGAGACAGAACAACCCCAGCTGACAGACTTAGACCTAGCTGTCGTAACGGATGCTTCAGCAGGCGGCTCCGTAAAGAGGAGAAACGGCGGTAGGTCAACAAGAAATGATCTATCGTTTCGGGTTCTCCGGAGAACCGGCACAATGGGGAGACCACCAGACCAGATCTATAAAGGTAGAAGTTTAATGAGGCACGTGACAACGTAGACGCGTGAAGGAAACCTCAAGCTTGCATGATTGCCATCCTTTACTACACCACGGGTAAAGAAGATGACGGAATTCGGGAAATGAGGTCAGAGCTGATGCTGCGAATTCTTTCAAGAGCAGATACCTGTGAAACCTGGCCGCAGTAATACTGTATATACTGCACAATGTCTACAAGATGTCTTGACAAGAGGTGCAAGACATTTTCAGACGTCTTGATATATCTTGTGGCTATCTTGTAGCTCGGCTAATGCACCCACTTTTTTAAGCTGCAAGATGTCTTGCAAGATGTCTTGCAAGACATCTTGTAGAAGTCAAGAAGCAAAATCTTATTTACTTTCAAAGGTATTTTTTACTGAACATCAGCCAGTATATTAGACGTATATAAGACATCTTGCCCAAGAGAAAAGTTGTCTTTAGACATCCAAACTGGCCCCCCCTGATAGTCCCTAGACATTTACAAGATGTCTTGGCAAGATATGAAAGACATTTCTAAATGTATTGATACTTCTTGTAGCTATGTTCTGGTTCAGCTAACACAGCCACTTTAAAGGGACACTGAGGAGAGCTCTATTAATATTTTTTTTATAGCAAAATCTGATAGTTCGGCATTTCATAGCTTTGTAGCCACTTGGCCGGCAGCGAAAGATGCATTTATTTCTAAGAAATTTGGATTTGAAGTTGAAAAAGTTTTTCCCACCGCTCTGATTCAAACTTGGGATTCTCCTATGCTCAGCTCACTTCATGCATAGCGCAATAAATGCTCTGTTTGCAACTGTCGTCTTTACGAAAGGCTATACTATTTACTGTTTTCATGCAGAACAACTGAAAAAATACCATGAAGTTTTGGTTACCAACGGTCGCTGAAAATGCCTCCTGCTGATTCACTGGAGGACACTGCTCAGGCACTGCACTGAAAGACAAAAAACTGTTACTTGGAAGATGTGCACACCACTATAACTTTGTCACTTTTCTAGCTTGCGCAGAACTGCCAAGCCTGAAGGAATGGTACTTGACAAGGTGATTTAAGTGCAGACGCAACCCCTAATTATTTGAACATAGATTAATAGCTTATAGGTGCAAAATGCAGAGCTTGCCAATGCAGCTACATCATTAATTAGAAAGCTACACGATAACTGCACCAAGTATCCTTGAAATTTTTTACCACCATAAAACACCTAGCAGAGCTTGCATTACTTTTTGTGGTAGCTACCCACAGCAACAAGATATTTAAGGAGCGTGAATGAACATACAATCAGCCAGTCCAAGCAAAAATTCTAGCACATGGGGCCAAACTGTGATAAATCCACTTACCATTACCAGAGCAAGATGGAATGTCAGGACGACTCTTTTCCTGAGTGACAGCTGCACTGCAATCGCTGATTGAGACGTCAGAAATAAAATGCATTAGAGCCTTGTTACACAAATGCAATGTTTTCATAGCCATTTAGTTTTTTCAATGTGGTTGCATTTCAGTTTAGGTCAAACTGGCATTAAGGTGAAGAATGTACTAAAATCCTCAATCTTTGTAACATCAATAACAGGCTTACCTGCAAAATTTTTTTACATTTTTTAAATCAAACAAAATCCTCTTATTAGATATGCATTCAGAAAACAACCTGAGCCTCAGTGGGATCATGCTTTCTATGAGTGCAATGTATATAGTTCCAAATTCTGCCTTAGGTTCATCTCTGAAAGAAGCAAAGTTCCCTTACATTTGGCGACTGAAGGGTGATGGAGGCACATTTTTTATCCCTTCTTCATCATCATGTCCATCAAACTCATCCGATGATAAGCACACCATTTGCCTCTTTCGTTTTCCACGGCCTTTTTCTAGGAAACCGTCATGGACAGAAAACATTATTAAGGATCATAAAATGGTGCTTTGTGCTACACGAGTTAATGATTACACTGCAGCGCAGCCATTTGGAAATTGCTAGCTTCTGCAAACTAAACTTTGTTTCAGATATTCACTTTCAGCCATCAAGAGCTGAGAAGCAAGTTAAGAAAATGCATTCAACAGAACACAAAAAAATGCCACTAAAAGCAAAAATACTGTTCTTGGTGCATGCAGACACAATAAATTTAATTGATCAGAGAAAAATAGAAAAAGAAGACCTTTAGCTAATTTCACATTTTGAAATGAACTTCTGTATGCCACAAGAAGTAAACATTTCAACTTGTAATTGTTGTTTAATAAACGCTACAGGTCATGGCAGGTCAGATGAGAAATATATATACCTTGATCTGTTGACGTAGCAATATCATCAGTATCCTCTGCCTTCCTCAGTTTCATCCTTGCTTTTTCATAGGTTTCTAAGCAAATAAAAACAAAGATTGTATCATGAGAGCCAGCAAGCTAGTTGACTGATCCAACAAATTACAGTGAAAGCTCGTTAATTCAAAACTCGATAATTCGAATTTTCGGATAATTCGAACAACACTACTTGGTCCGGCCAAGCTCCATAGAGATCTGTGTATAAAAAAGCCCGTTAATTCGAAAGCGAGTCGGTTCCGTTACGGATAATTCGAACTACGCGCCACCGCGTCTGGACGGCTTGGCACACAGCATGTGGCCAAAAAAAAAGCACCTCCTCCGCATAGTTAGAGGCTGCGTACGTCCTAAACGGGGACAGAAGATGGAACTAGATAAAACCTTGGAAGAGTGGGTAAAGCTTAAGGCGCGGTGGCCTGCGGCACCGGAGGGAAGGGGTGGCGACCGCGCTGGCGGCTGCCTACCCTCTTTTCCGTGCAACCTCCGCAACTCGCAACTAAATGCTTGTTAATTCGAGCCCTGTTAATTCAAAAATACGGATAAGCACTGTCAGCGCGGTCCCAGCCAACGCCCATGAAGGCTATGACTTCAGACGGGCGCTACAAATTACGTGCGAAAAACTTTTTTTTTCTTTGCGAGTGTCGTCCATGCTTCCACCCATCGGTCGGTCGCCAATGGAAGCACGCGCTCAGCCGCGAAGACGCCGGCACAAGCGCTGGCACTCTGCCAAAGTTCGCTTCCCCCTTGATGGAGCTAACGTCAAAAGTGATGTTATCGCTGCGCAGCATCTTGGCGCGCCGCCAAGAAATGCGTCGAAGAAAGGGGGGGGGGGGGGGCATGACGGTCTGAAAACGAGGCTTGCACAACCGAACAAGCGCTGGCACTCTGCCAAAGTTCGCTTCCCCCTTTGCTGGAGCTAACGTCAAAAGTGATGTTATCGCTGCGCAGCATCTTGGCGCGCTGCCAAGAAATGCCTTGTGGGCCGTGACGGTGCCAAACGGAGGGAAGCGTTAACGACTGACGCTTTTTTTTTCAGATTCTTAGGCAAAAATCGGGGGTGGGTGGGTTCATTATGTGAGTGGGTTCGTTACGCGAGTAAATACCCTACATACACCATAATGCAAATGGTTATTGTCGGTTTTTCGCGGCCATTCGATAATTCGAACATCGGATAATTCGAATGATTTCCCCGGTCCCGTGAAGTTCGAATTAACGAGCTTTTACTGTATTTCAAAACTGAAGCTTTTCTTTTGAGACCAGCAAGTTGCCAGCATACCATCATAAGATGGCACGCCTACTGAAAATGTTGTAGTCTAAGAAGGTTGGTGATGCAGAATAGAAAGCTCAGGCAGGGTGTGGGCAACAGCACAGCAGACACTTCTTTATAACACTCGTTTGCAATGCTTGCTTTTTTCTGTCTAAAAAACAGGGTTCACCTTAAGTTAAGGACAACGCAGTGAGCTATAGAAAGAAAAATGACATGTGTAACGTTAAGAGATCGGAAGCAGGCAGAGTGGGTGAGGGGACAAAACGCGGGTTAATGACATCCTAGTCGAAATCAAGAGGAAGAAGTGGGCTGGAGCAGGGCATGTAATGCGAAGGCAAGATAACTGCTGGTCCTTAAGGGTAATGGAGTTGATTCCAAGAGAAGGCAAGCGTAGCAGGGGGCGGCAGAAAGTTAGGTGGGCGGATGAGAATGAGGAATTTGCGGGAATACAGTGGCAGCAGCTGGCGAAGGACAGAGTTAATTGGGGAGACATGGGATAGGCCTTTGCCCTGCAGTGGGCGTAGTCAGGCTGATGATGATGACAATGACTGAAGAACAATGTCATAATGGCATTGCCTCAACATTTACCACTGCATGTTTTGTTCCTTTGGTCCCTGCCTTTGATGCATTGTTCAGTTCATTACACATCCTCATAGATTACATTCCTTAACAGACCAAATCCCTGCTCTCAGATGTCAAGAACATATACTGCCAGTTGTCCAATGGAAGACCATGAAAGAGTTTGGAAGTATGTACGAATAAGAAAGAAAAACTTGTGTGGAAAAAATATGTGCAACCAACCAAAATAGCGGAAAGGAGGTGTAGGAAGTGTTGATGTACTTTACCTTCCATGCTGAAGACGATGACGTCATGCTTCGTGTACGTTGAGTCGGGCACTTCCCTGTGTTTCACGGCTTTCATTGTCCTGGAAGCCTTGAAGTTTGCTGGCCAAAAGCACTGGTCATCTTCAAGCCAATGTGATGGCACCACATCAACGCTGTTGTCTTCACAAAATCGCACAACAGCAAACATTCTCTGCAGAAGGGAAAGCTTTAAAACAACAAAAATATCACAGCTCACACTGTAAGTATGTTGTTAAAAGTAAGTGGAAGGCGATATTAGCAAACAAAATTAAAGTCAATGCATTAATTGCATGCATCCTTGAATAGATATATGCACACTAGTGGTAATCGTGTGATTACATAAAGCACCAATAAATTTTGACTGTTATTGTTTCTATTCAAAGAAATAAAATTTTTTCCATGGAGTTCACTTCCAGTTACTTTAGACGGCACTTGTACACAACAAATGGAAACTTCTGAAGTAAAACTAAGCGGAATGACGTAGTGGAAAAACCAAATGTTCACTGCATGACCCCAAATATGGTAGCAATACACACTTGCACTGGACACTAGACAAGGGCCACACCTTGTCTAATGATGGTTGGGATGCAATGAAAATATTCAAGTCACTGGACCCGCAGGGTACACTGTAGAAGTCACGCAATGCTGTGAACTGTCTCCCAACAAGCACTTTTGATCCGGCTTGATCATAGCAAAAATCAGACACAAGCACAATGCTGGAGTCACTAAGGAGGCAGCAGTTATCCCCAGCAGTGGACTTCAAGTTGAACTGCAGAAAAACAGCAGCTTTAAACTGTGACCCGTTACACGAGCGTGGCAGCTGTCCTCCAGTGTGCATCTGCTTATATGTCACTGGATGCTCCAATGTTTTCTGAATGGCATACAGCTCTCCGCTAGCACTGAGCTCATTTATTCGGTTGTGCAGCTGCTCAAGGGGCCGTGTTCTGACGAGACGTTTGAGCTGAAACAAAGCTTTCAGCTGCAAACGCACTAAAGCTATCAAGCGCCCCATGGTTCGCTACATCATCTGCTAGATGAACAAGATTATGCACATTGTACGAAACCTTGGCAAGACCATACAATGATATGAAGGTATGCACAAAAAAGACAAGGAGCTCCTTAGCATAATCATTGTATGCGCTGCACATGCTTGGGCTTGCAAGAATTCTGATTGCAACATGCAACACAAGAAAATGCTCATATCTCTCTCGGTCCAGGATGCCTTTCAGCACTGCAGGACCCAGGTACAGGAGAAAAGAACAAAGTTCAGTTGCCTTCCAGAAGGCTAGGTCTTTCAATGGCCGCAGCAAACGTGCAAACTCGGTGCAGCAGAAATTCTTAAGGTCAACTAAGCGTTGCGAAATCTCATGTACACTTGCATATGGCAGGCGGTACGATTTACTGCCCTTCATCCAGAGAACCAGCAACTTTTTGGTGACTCCAATACAGACTAAATGCATGTAATCTAGTGGAAACTGGGACACCATTCCTAAGGGCAGTGACCTAAGCGGAGTGTCGCTGACATGATGCTCTTCCTGAGTCTTTTGCATAAAACTTTCATCAGTTCGCAGAAGTGCATCTGTTTCTGGAAAAACTAGTGAACCGTCTACAAACTCTCCTTCCTGTATGCATTTGCAACAACCAAAATAGCCTGTGTGAGATTTGACACCCAACAAGAAAGCCTTTGCAGGGGCATCGCAAAGAAATCCTCTCACATGCACAGTGAACAGCTTCCCAGAAAAGGTCAGTCCACCTGACAAAACAGTTTGAAGTTCAGCAATGAAATCTGCAACTGAACCCGGCTTTGAGTTCCCATGGTAACAGCCAATTAGGAAAACGCTACTACCAGGTATATCAGGCCTTCTTCAAAGGACTGGCCAAAACTGGCTGTGTGAGCTCTTTGTAAGTGGCAGCCCATCAACATAAAACAAAATGCCAATTTGAGACAGTACTGATGACACGTCGACATGTGACAGCACAGCACGTAGACATTCTACACTGCCAAAGTGACAGTAAGATCCTGGTGGCACGCTTCTGACGTTCACTGTACGAGGTGCAGAAAGTAATGCCCTTGCATCGCTCGGTAAGCCGGTATAGCATGGATGCTGCCTCATTTCTTTCAACAACGAAGAAAGTGCGGCGAGAGTTACTTTATGGGTGTTAGCCCACTGCCTCAAGAAATGCCTCATATGGCATTCTGAATCATTAGCCTCATGGTATTCTGCATTCTCTGCAGAGGAGCTCTCATTAACACATACCTCCTCATACTGAAGCTCGGCTTCGTCTGAGGAGATGGTAGTGTCGCTTCCTTGAGCATCAATTAGCTCAGCAGACCGCCTACTGGACTCACTGTCTGAAATGCAAGCAGCGCGCACTGTTCCATTTACATCACGGTCATTACCAGCTTGAGCATTTACACCAGCTTTTTGCCTGCTGTCAGCGCTCCCGGCATCGGCCATGCCACGCGCGTCAGGACGAATATCGCATACAACGGAGTGCCTGTCAAGTGTTACCTGTTCAGATGAAATGATCACCCTTTCATCTAAAAGATCCACTAGAAGAGCGCTTCCACCTGCTAAGTTCACGTTGCGTTCGTTTACACTTTCAATTGCACAAACGGACATGATAGCGCCACTACTGTTGGAACTGCGCTCTCCAGCAATTAGACCGTAAACCTCATCGTTCAGTCGGTGCAATTTCTGCTATCGCGATAACTCATCAAAAATTTTCTTGCGTCGTTGCATGCTGAACAATTAGCTTCGGGCCAACTGAAAATTATGATTCATACCTTCAGGGTGATGAAGCAAAAGCAAGACCTCCGAAACCTCTCACGCTGCAGCGCCTGGCCCACTGGGTACTACCGCGCTTCTAGAGCTGGCGTGACATTTCACGCCAAATCGGACCGCAGAAAAAAACAAATTTTAATTGAGCTTTAAAAATATATTTAATAAATACACATGTGTATGTACTGTTTCCATTAAATAGTACATTTTAAATTTACCAGCTACGCTTTAACGCATCCCGTTATTAAAGAGTGCAGTCCTAATCTTGCTCAGTCTTGGCGTCGCACTCCCTCCTCAGTTTTTTTTTCCTGCATGCTTTCGGCCCGGTCTCGCCACCTCTAATATACCCCCTCCTTCCCGCCTCTCTATTTGCCCTGTCGATCTTGGGCATCGCGTGCGCGCTTCATCAAACGCCGGCCAGGACAGCGCTACGCAGTCGTTTCGGCTCCCTCCGGCTCTCTGTCTTGCAGTGGAGCCAATGGGAAAGCGTGCCTTTGGCAATAGAATATTCCCGCGGCACTGCCGTGCATTGTGAACCGGGGTTTTTCATTTAGTTATCTGTGACGCGACTCTGGTTACCTCCTGTTTAAGTGTAAACGTGTAGTGCAATGTTGTTGCATATATCCATGAAACGTCTTGTGAGGAAGTCTAGTAGACTTCTGAAGGAGAACGTCTAGACGACAACTTGCTTAAGCCGTTTAGCAGTCAGCTTGTGTAGCTGAGCATGTTAAAATCCATCATAAGACAGCTTCCATATGTCTTGGCTAAGATGTCTTCTAGCCAAGCATAAAACGTCGTCTTGGAGATGTCTTTGGTAGCTCAAGATATATATGACCAATATAGACATTTCAAGACGTCTACAAGATATTCGGTGCTCAGTGTGATTTCCATAAAAGCATGTTAATTTCAATTCGGTAGAAAAATGTTGATTGGCACTAGGCAGTGTCTTCCTGCAGTTGACATAATTTTTCCTTTTGCGCTTTACAATGTTAAGTTGTAGAAATATTTATCAAAGACCCTAGAGCATATTATACACAAACATTTAGCTACCTCTCTCAATGAACATAACATATTTTGTGAATATTTCCTGGGTGAAATAACTGCCTGGCCAAACAGGTCCAATTCCATGGCTAGTCCAGTTGGATCCAATTGGTCGAGTGGCTAAGAACATAATGCATAAGCGCACCGCCTGTATTGCTGTCAGGAAAAAAAAACGCTACCTCGAATTTGAAATTTTTTAACTTTTTTTTTTTAATTTTGTGTTTCCGCTGCATGACTTGTGCCCATTGCTTTCCATTTTTAGCCGCCAGTTAGATACTTATTCCGGCTGGCAGCTAATAAAGATTTCAGTTGTGAGCCAGCGCTACCAGTGCTGTGTTGTTTCTGCCTGTGTTACAATGGCTGGAATTCCCCTATTCCAGCCACTGTACCTGTGTCCTCCTTCTTGTCCCGTTCGTTGTGCTCTAGCAAAGCAGACATTTGGGCTAGTTGGTGTGAATTCATGGAATACTCATGAAATATCGGAACCAACTCGCCCAGCAACTTACCTTGGCTAAAAACACAACTAGAACCAATTGGTTCCACTTGGGAAATCGAATTGGAAGCAATGGGAATGTCCAATTCCAACTAGAATGTCCAATTGGTTCCAATGTGTTTTTGTGTTTTTTTTTTACTGGGATGCGCCTTTCCATTGCTTTCGAAGCTGCTGCGCTCCATCGGTTTCGCAGCTTAAACCGCGACTGGTGTCCACACTGTCCCAGGGGGCCAATTATGCGCCCTTCCTTTACTTTCGAAGCTGCCGTGCTCCATCGGTTTTGCAGCTTAAACAGCGACTGGTGTCCACTGCCCCAGGGGTTCAGTTATGCACCTTTCCTTTGCTTTTGAAGCTGCCGCGCTCCATCGGTTTCGCAGCTTAAACCGCGACTGGTGTCCTGTCCCAGGGGGACAATTATGCGCCTTTCCTTTTCTTTCGAAGCTGCCGTGCTCCATCGGTTTCGCAGCTTAAACCGCGACTGGTGTCCACTGTCTCAGGGGGCCAATTATGCGCCTTTCCTTTTCTTTCGAAGCTGCCGCGCTCCATCGGTTTTGCAGCTTAAACCGTGACTGGTGTCCACTGTCCCAGGGGGCCAATTATGCACCCTTCCTTTACTTTGGTTTATCTGAGGGTCAAATGAAGGTGGAAACCACAAGCGCCGCGAAGCGCGAGGACCGTAGTGAAGCTTTCGCTTCAAACATTACTTGCGTCATTTCTGCAGCAATTATAGCAATTCCTTTAACAAGTCTTGTACGGTGCAAAAAAAGGATGTACATTAGCAAATAGGGTAAAAGCCAGGTACAGGGCATCTTTCGATCGTAGGTACCCCACGGCGGAGAACTTGATTTGAAAACAGCCAGAGCGCGTTGCTCTGAGAAAACCTCATGGCAAAAATATGTCGTCAATCAATGCTACGTACTACTTGTTGCCATTTATAACTTATGTACGCCTTAAAGGGACCCTGAAAAGGGTGTCTGAGGTTGGCTATCATACGCTAGCATTATGTAGAGTACAAGCCATTGAGCATTCTTGCCACATACAAGACCTAAAAAGCGAGCCAATCAGTAATTTACATTTTTGTAAGCTCCCGCTTCCGCACCTCGTGGTGACCAGCGGTGCCGGACTTTCGCCTGAATCCGCGTGAACGTGTGATGTAGCGCTCGTTATTTGGTTCTCCATGCAAACTCTTGTCCCAGGGGAATTCTCTCGCGCGTTGGCAGCTGGCGGAGGGGCCCAGTGAGTGTGGCCGACCGAAAAACGCCGACATTTCGGCGTGCAAAAAGTGAAGAGAGTAAAGGCAAAAACACGAAGACGCAGAAATTTACATTTTGACTGCATGCAGATAACTCAGCTTCCACAAGACGCGTTAAAAAGAATCTTGCTGGAGAATATTTGTGAACCTTTAACATCCTAGCACACTGCAGCTTTATTCAGAGCCCCTTTTAAGTGCTTTCTGAACGAGAATCAGCTTCGTAAAATGTGCCACTATATTGGAACCAAGTTGTTAGTGGTTTAGTTTGAAAATAATAGAATTAAATGAAAACTAAACGAAAGGAAAAGATTAAAGCTGGCCGCGGCACCCATTACATTTTTTGCACGCAAAAACGAGACCTCATGTTGTCTGCGTTGTCAGTATAACATCTGCTGCAGCTGCAAGCTCTGCTACAGTGTCAGGTCTGTACTTGTCAGTACACATCTTAGAACACTAGCATGCCATTTCTTTCGCTGTTGTGTTTAGTGCCACACTGTTGCAAAGTGTGCAGGGATTTCATTTTGGTTCAAACACGTTTGTCCAGTGCAATGGCAGAAACTTCTCTGCCGGTTTGTTGGCCAAGAACGTTATCCACACTTCTCTCTGCTGTGCACTGTCCCAGTCAGTTTCCTTAACTCGTGTGAACAACAAGCCTTCGCAAAAGAAAATTTCCTAACTCCTCAGGTTTAATGAGAAGGCCTGATGTATGCCGTTTGTCTGCGTCTTAGCACCACCTCATTTTTTCCTAGATTTTTTAATCCCACCGTATTTACAGAGTCACTTCCGAGCACTTTTCAGTTTCAAACTCATCTCGAGACATCACGATGTGTGAAACATGATTATCAAAATTGGAGCGACTCTCATCACCAATGCGAGCTAGCAGTTTGCTTCATCTTCCTGGTCGTGAAGTGAAAACAATAGCATACTTCAAAGCTCAACACCCCACAGGCAAACTATGATCAAAAGTGAACGCCAGTGAAACGCATGTGCAATGGCTGTGTTGGCTAGCCTGTATCATTGTCCATTTTGTCACCTCCACCATCCCATTTCGAGCCCTCATTGCACACTTCTTGCTGCACCATGTATGCTATCCTATTTGGCCATCTGGGCTTAGCCAAATCATGTGCACTAGTAGATGATGGCATAGCAGTGCAGCCATCGCGCATAAGAAATTGCAGAAGGAAACTTATATTAACCTCTTTTCATAGGAGCTTCGCAATTATTAGGTACAAATAAATATTTTTTTTTGGCTGCTTATTCAGATGCTTGAACAAGAGAGCTCAATTCATTGACAAATGAACAGTAAGGCAACCACTGCATGCTTAGTTTAGCACAGACATCATGCAAATTAATCCAGTTAACAGTAAACCTATCAAATGTGCATGTTGATTACCCCAAGCTTTTGCCACAAAAGCACAATATATCAAGGAATTTTGCTGATTTTTTTCTGGCTTTGCAAAGAAACAGTGAATTCCCAGTAGCCTTGCAATATTTGACAAAGCTCATTTATCCTCCACTCTCCATCTGGCATGCCTGGCTAGGGTTGGCACAACTGGCCAACCAACTAGCCCTGGTGCAACAGGCCGAAGACTTGCTAGGCACTTAATTTGTTACCAAAGAAAGTGTTTCTCTATCTCTTTACATGAACCAGCTAAATTTGTTAATTTTTCTCAAGCATGCTAGACAGAAGAGGCTAACATTACACAACACTAACAAAACAATAAAGAAAAAAGTCCTGCATTCTACATGAAGATGCTTACACCATGCACACACTCCAAGCCTTTTAACCAATTTTCGAAAACAACTCTTTCGCAGCACTCCTTCTTAAGAAACTTACCACCATTGTGATAACTTTTACTATTAGAGACCCTAGGGATAAATTGACTAAATTCACTCGCGCTTCATCTCCAGAATACTCTCTGCTTAAGTTAATGCCCTGCCTTTACGAATGATGCTAGATTTGCAAGTAATGGCTCTTCAGCACTTGTACTCCTAGCAATTTGGGCAAGTTTGGTCACATATGCTGAAAAGTGTACAGTGCAAAATACCACGCAAGCACCCACCTAAAATATGAAAATAATAAACAAATACAGGGGGACGGGCACTTGTTGGATCAGGCATGAAAACAAAGAATGGGCACATGGTGGAGTGGGCTTTGGCTTGGTCAGATGACCAACCGTCAAATTAAAGATGGCAGCCACCAGGGGAGCTCAGTACTGAAAATTCTCTCCTGAACTTTTCTTTGAAATATGCTTAATCTTTGGCATTGTCTGAATGATCTCACTGCTGTGTTCACCACCCTCCTCCCTCCACGATAAATGTCGCGGAGATTCCGAACAATGAGTGCTTGATGTGTCTTTGCTGTGTTTTGAACTTCTCCCGAACATGGGAGGACAAAATAGCCCTCGCATGCAAAAATTCCCTACCACCTCCGGTTTTTAGTGCAAGGCCTGATGTATGCCATATGTCTATGTCACTGCCCCACCTCACAACATAGTTTTTCTAGCTACAGTGGAACCTTGATTATACGATGTTCAGGGGACCGCGGGAAACCGTCGTATAATCGAAAATCAAGCGTGATATTTTTTAACGTCTGAACTTCATCGTCATCTTTTTTTTTGGGGGGGGGGGGGGGGGGAACACAAATGCAGCACATTTTTGCAGGCAGAGGGCTAGTCTTCAACAAACAAGATAAAACGGCCGTTGAGGCTGCCGTGAGCAGCGGGGCAGCAGCTCGCGCGGTTTTCTTGATAGGTGGAAAGATTAAGGCGCACCGGTTATCGACTGGCTAAAGTGTGCCTACAGTATTTACTCGATTCTAAGCACCCCCTTTTTTTTTCACGATCGCGATGCCCAAAGTGAGAGGGGGTGCTTAGATTCGAAAAATCTAAACTGACCCCCCCCCCCCCCCCCCCCTCTGGGCCCCTCTTTTCGCAGCGAAATCTCGATAAAACGGGCACGAGAAAAAAACATTTTATTTAGGAAACATTCAAAAGAAAAATAGCTGCAGACAGTTCTGTGCCGCCATCTGTCTTGCAGTGTCCGAACGCAGCAACACAAAAAGCGCCGCGGACCCCGCTGTCCTCGCTTTGGGGAGCGCGGCCTCACCCGCTTATCTGTTTTTTCAGCAGCGTCCTCTCCGGTGCGCGTCTTATCTTTCCTCTGATCTTTTAACTCTCCTCTATCTGCACTTGGCAGCGGTGGTGGCTTGGCTCGAGCCAGTAGGCAGGCCCGTGCAATTTCCTTTTCATCCTTCTCTCAGTCACAACAACAACGCGCAGGCTGCGCCTCCTCGGGACTCCGACTGCACAGGCTCGACGAAAAAGAGAGCAAGTGCACTTGGCGGCCTCGGCAACGCTCTCTTTCGCGCAAAAAAGGGGGTGCTTAGATTCGCATGCAAAGTTTTTTTTCAGAAATTTTTTCCCGAAAATAGGGGGTGGTGCTTAGATTCGGGGGGTGCTTAGAATCGCGAAAATACGGTACATCCCGGCCTGCGTTTGCTGACGACCTTTTTTGACGGACGGTACGAGCCAGCCAGACGTCGTACGAAGCGGGGGCCTTCTAAAATTTGCGTCGTATAACCGAGGTTTTTAATGCATTGTCTCTATGGGGGTTTTGCTGGGACCGCACAAATTCGTCGTAAAATGCGGGTCGTCGCATGACCGGGGGACGTATAATCGAGGTTCCACTGTATTTTGCACCCCACTGTACTTGTAGCGTAGATTCCATGTGCTCTTTACTTTCAAACTCTCATCTCGAGACTGTACGGCATATGTGAAACAAGATTATCAAAGCTGGAAAGTGGGGCCATACAAACGCGTGAGCAGCTTTCTGCAGAGACGCTGCAGCCGCATGTAACCCATGTACAATAAGTGGACGGCACCTGTGTCCCACTTCCTCTTGGTAGCTTGGAACACATGCTCGATGCAGGCATCAAATTGTGCACATATGGTGCACAAAAAGGAAAAAACAGCAATACGGCTGAAGCAGAAAAAAACATGCAAGTTCATTCAAGCCCAGACCTTACACAAGAACACAGCCAAACCAAGGGGTTTATGGCATAGAGTATCGAAATACCCATGCGCCAGATGGAGCCACGTCATATACCAATTAAAGTAAGCGAATTTTAAATGCATGCAAAAAATATACCTGTAAAATGCAAGCCAGAGGCTCGATATAGATGAAAATTGTGCTTTAACAATCAAGAAAGAGAGAGAAATTCAAAAATATGATTTGTTTAGGTTTAGGGAGGTTTAATCTACCAAAGAGACTAAGGCTATGAGAGATGCTGTAGTGGAGGGCTTTGAATAATTTGCACCACCTGGGTTTTTTCAACGAGCACTGACATCACACAGTACATGGTCTCTAGCATTTCGCTCCATCACAACGTGACTGCCACAGGCAGAATCAAGAAAAATTTTTTTTATATTCACCTCTGGTGGGTTTTTTCAACGAGCACTGACATCACACAGTACATGGCCTCTAGCATTTCGCTCCATCACAACGTGACTGCCACAGGCAGAATCAAGAAAAATTTTTTTTATATTCACCTCTGGTGGGTTTTTTCAACGAGCACTGACATCACACAGTACATGGTCTCTAGCATTTCGCTCCATCACAACGTGACTGCCACAGGCAGAATCAAGAAAAATGTTTTTTATATTCACCTCTGGTGGGTTTTTTCAACGAGCACTGACATCACACAGTACATGGTCTCTAGCATTTCGCTCCATCACAACGTGACTGCCACAGGCAGAATCAAGGAAGAATTTTTTTTATATTCACCTCTGGTGGGTTTTTTCAACGAGCACTGACATCACACAGTACATGGTCTCTAGCATTTCGCTCCATCACAACGTGACTGCCACAGGCAGAATCAAGAAAATTTTTTTTTATATTCACCTCTGGTGGGTTTTTTCAACGAGCACTGACATCACACAGTACATGGTCTCTAGCATTTCGCTCCATCACAACGTGACTGCCACAGGCAGAATCAAGAAAAATTTTTTTTATATTCACCTCTGGTGGGTTTTTTCAACGAGCACTGACATCACACAGTACATGGTCTCTAGCATTTCGCTCCATCACAACGTGACTGCCACAGGCAGAATCAAGGAAAAATTTTTTTTATATTCACCTCTGGTGGGTTTTTTCAACGAGCACTGACATCACACAGTACATGGTCTCTAGCATTTCGCTCCATCACAACGTGACTGCCACAGGCAGAATCAAGAAAAATTTTTTTTTATATTCACCTCTGGTGGGTTTTTTCAACGAGCACTGACATCACACAGTACATGGTCTCTAGCATTTCGCTCCATCACAACGTGACTGCCACAGGCAGAATCAAAATTTTTTTTATATTCACCTCTGCTTTGTAAAAAAAGAGTTTCAGCAGGAAATCTGTCTGCAACAATTCCTCCCTTCACTTAAAGAAAAAATTGCTGCAAACCTGAGAAAAATGACAAAATTAGAGATGATAGAGAAACTACAAATGTGTATGCATTCTCTATGGGCACTTGCACGGGCGAACCATCTTAAAATGAGCAGCAATCGAGATAGGCCACCAATATCATCTCCGACAATCTAGACATCATACAATTGTGTACGGCTATCATTCCAGACAAATGTGGTTGCCTCGTCATTTTGAAAAACCTAACACTCTCCAAGAAAGTGAAGAACAACAGGTTAAACAAATTACATTTCGGGACCCCTACGGATCCCTTGTTCACATATGAAAACGACAAACAGATCGGCCGTGTTTATACGAGTGAAGGCCGCTGTAATGAGCATGCGTATGCTGCAGGCATGGGCCCACGTGTCCGATTAAGTGTGTGTGAGTTGATTGGATATGGAATGACTCTAGGAGTAGGCGGGATGATAATGATTTCTCGGTGGATATGATACTGGCTGCGTCCCAGGCGATAATGTGACCGGTGCTTTTATGGTGATCTGCCAAGCCATTTTCCTCAGTGCGCCCCTTGGCAACGTCATTTTTATGCTCCCTGAGCTGTCTCCTGTAATCTACAGTTTTGCTGACGTAGGCTACGTCGCAATCTTGGCAAGGAATCTTGTATACAACCCCGGGCTATCTAGTGCTTTCTACTTGTCTTTCACTCGCACAAGTTGCTGTCTGAGCTTGTTTGTAGGCATGTGACAGATTTGAATATCGTAATCACTGAAGATTCTTGCCAGTGTTTCGCTCACACCAATCGCGTAGGGAATAACGACTCACTTCCTCTTTCTGCAACTGAAAAAACTGCTGACGGACATCTTCAAATTTGTTCCACCGCAAAGCAAGAATCTATATTACCGACTCTTATGTCATAATGGATCAGCTCCAGCCATCTACGGTGTTCCCAAGATACACAAGCCCACCGTGCCTCTATGGCCAATAGTTGACTTTACCCAGTCCCCCCTGCATAAGCTGTCTCGGTACTAGCACAGCATCCTGTGCTCCCTGGTTGGAACAGAGACGTATGTGAAGGACTCTAGTCACTTCGTCACGATGTTACAGGACGTCAACATCCAAGACAACACTATGGTGTCTTTTGACGTCAAATCTATGTTCACCTGCGTGCCAATAGACTTCCCTGTCCAGTGCTGTAAAGGCGTCCTTGAAAATGACAAGACCCTTGCCAAACGTACCCCGCTTGAAGCTGTGGACTATACCGCCTTTTGAAATTTTGCCTGCAAAGCACTTACTTCGTTTTTAACCAGGAGTTCTACAGGCAGGTGTTTGGAACTGCCATGGGCGCTTCAATTTCGGTTACTTGTGCTAACCTTGCCTTGGAAACCATCGAGGCGCTCGCCCTTGCTTCTTTCCCTCGTCGCCCAAAAATATTTTGCGCTATGTAGATGACTGTTTTTGCGTGTTGAATCAGGAAGATGCACCTGCACTACTACATCATCTGAACTCCATCCAGCCATCCATCCAGTTTACTATGGAAGAGGAGAGTTCCGGCCGCATTGCCTTTCTCGATGTTTTAGTACAGTGCACATCGAACGGTCTCGTGATGTCAGTCTACCGGAAAGCCACACATACAGCCCAATACCTGAACTTTGCCTCTGCGCATCCGGTTGGACACAAGCGCTCCGTGGCATCAGCGCTCTTCACACACGCGCAACGCCTATGCTCATCCCCACAAGCGCAAAGGAAAAAAGAAACGAAGGATAAAAGAAGAACTCTCTAGAAGTGGCTACCCAAGGCAAATTCTAAACTAGCAGCAACGCCGATGTTCAAATCCACCCACGGCACTGAAGAAAGAGCGGAAGTGAGTTGTCATTCCCTACGCGGTTGGTGTGAGTGAAACACTGGCAAGAATCTTCAGTGATTACTATATTCAAATCTGTCACGTGCCTACAAACAAGCTCAGACAGCAACTTGTGCGATTGAAAGAAAAGTTAGAAAGCACAAGATACCCCGGGGTTGTATACAAGATTCCTTGCCAGGATTGCGATGTAGCCTACATCAGCGAAACTGGAGATTACAGGAGATGGCTCAGGGAGCATAAAAAAGACATTGCCAAGGGGCGCACCGAGAAAAACCCCTTGGCAGATCACCATAAAAGCACCGGTCACATTATCGCCTGGGATGCAGCCAGTATCATATCCACCTAGAAATCATTATCATCTAGCCTACTCCTAGAGTCATTCCATATCCAATCAACTCCGCACACACTTAATCGGACACATGGGCCCATGCCTGCAGCATACGCATGCTCATTACAGTGGCCTTCACTCGTATAAACACGGCCGATCCATTTTCCGTTTTCATATGTGAACAAGGGATCCGTAGGGGTTCCAAAACGTCATTTGTTTTTTACCCTGGTGTTCAATTTCTTTCCGAGTGTTAGGTTTTTCAAAATGATGCCATTTCCTAGCCAGACGAGTTTTTGTCGAACACTGGACTATGTGGTTGCCTCGGGTATGACAAAGAAATTTACAAGGTGTGTGCCACCAGCATTCAACAGTGAACATCACAAAGGCTCACAATAATATGATGAACAGAGTGCAGTGAAATGACCTTAACTTTATTTTTGGCAAGACAAATCTTCTGTCTACTTGACTGCTAAAACATTGATGAAAGATCAACCTTAAAAACTGTTGAGAATAATCTCCTGTCTGCATGGCTGCTAATATTTTGTTGATTACCTCAAAGACACTAATTAATACAATAACGAAATACTCCAGTCTGGATACACTAAAAAGTTAAAAAAAAACGGAAGTGAAAAATTAAACTACAGTCGAACCTCGTTATAACGAACACGGATACAACGAAGTGAAAGAAAAGTTTGGTTGGACATGCTTTATTTTTATGGGAGTTCTATCTGTATAACGAAACAAAATATTCAAAATTTGACACTGCATAGGTTATAACGAAGCAGTTTTTGTATTCACGGGGCTCAAAATGCGCAAACAAGTAGGAAAAAATTTCAAAACACGCTAAATTTTGATCTTTTGAAGCGCCCGCACCTAAAATGTATTTGAATCACCCGCGCTTCCGCACGCCACGCCATCTAGGGAGAGCAAATGAATCTAGCATCAACGGCTGCCTAGCACGTGACTGGCACGTGATCAAACCGACGCCCGCTTCCCGGCCACCCCAGTCGTCGCAATTTCCGACCCGCGCGCGCTATCTCTGCAGTTCAACCTGTAGACGCGTCACGGAACGCGTCTTAACAAACAGCAGTTTCGCTTGAAACGAAGATAAAGATATTCAGGGCAGTTGACAGCGGGCGCAAGGAAAAGTCATTGCCGTGGACTTCGGTGTTGCGCCTAGCACTCTATCAACCATCTTGAGCGCAAGGCAGAAGATTGCAAACGCCCACTCTGCAGGTGCTGTGGAGAATGACAGCAAGACAGGGTGTTGAAGATGCCTTGTTTGCATGGCTCAAGGACGTTATAGCGCATAACCTGCCTGTGTCTGGTGCCGTCCTTCAAATGAAGGAGGGAAGTCTCACTTCCGTCTGAGGCCACAATGACTTTCATGCAAGCAGTGGCTGGCTGCAGCGATTTAATGACCGCCATCGGATTGTTTGCCACGTCTTGTCTGGCGAAGAAGCAGCCGTAGGCGCCAAGAACTGCGAGAAGTAGGCAGAAAGCTTCCGCATGCAACTGGGAGGCAAGCGGACAGTTTCGGCGAGACGACATGGCGTCAGCTGACGGTTCCGAACGTTACGCTCGAGGAATTCATCTGTGCAGATGACAACTTGGCTGTGGCACCCGAACTGGCCGACCAAGAAATTGCTGATCAGGTGGTTTCTGCAGATGATGCTAGAAACAGCGATGCATGTGAAGATGGCGAAGTGCGAGCTCTCAGCAGCGCCGAGGCCGCTGACATGGCCAGGAAGTTGAGGGGGTACCTCGAGAACCTACCTGTGGCCAAATCAGCTGACATCGGGAAAGCGCTGCTCTGTGTTGATTTCGTCGAGAAATATAACCTGTCAAATAGTGTGAAGTGCCATGCCATGCATCCTGGCCTAGCATCCCGATTTGTGAGTTCGCTCTTGCTTTCCAGTACGAAATGCAAGGCGAGGTTTGATATGCTTGTACCACGCGTTAAATTAAAAAATAGTGCATTTTTTTCAACCCTGTGCTGTCCATATTAAAGTACTCTTGGGTTTATTAGCGACCTTTTCTGCGGGAATTTACGTGCACATTTTTATAACGAATATTGGATATAACGAACAAATTTCCGCACAAAATGAGACTTCGTTATAACGAGGTTGGACTGTAATGCATCAATAAAAGCAGCATCCACATGACAGTCTGAATCCATATAATGTGAAAGGAAGAGGGACTGAAGTGGAAGCTGTGTCCATTTTGGAAGCACCCAAACGCTCGCCAGATACATGGCCAGAGTGCTTGTCAGTGCTGGCAAAGGCACTCTTTGATACGACTTCTGTGTCCATCCCAGAAGGGGGCTGTGAACCACTATGGGATGCAGGACCAGAGCACTAGTCGGCAGAGACTTCACAGCAAATCTTGTCCACGAGGGAAGAAATCGTGGAAGCCTGGACCTTGGTCTTTGCAAAGAGTGGCATGAACTTCTTCACAACTGGAGGTAGAAGGGCAATGGGCGTCTTCAACTGGTCCTCTTCTGCTAAATGAAAAACAAAGCTGGCATTGTTTCTTGTTCTATCTTGGCCGGTGCTTTTCTCAACAGCTGTTGCAGACAGAGCACGATACCACTCTCGCCTACCACCCCACCATACCCTCCCCTTCTGCTTTTCTCCTCCTGCTTTTGCCATACCCTCCTCCTCCACTTTCCATTTCATGCTCCCACAGTACCCTCCCCTCCTTCGCTTTCGCCCTCGCGGTCTCTTCGCTACCACTGTATTTCATCCCCTGCTGTGCTCCTCGTTCGCTCTGCCGGTTACAGGGCTGCCGCCATCGACACGCTAACAGGTACTTAACTCTTTCCCTACTGCAAAAAAATGACGTATTTTAAGCGGTTAAAATAAAAATAGGTGCCAAATGCACTGCGCATTGTAATGCATCAAACTGTAGCTTACCAATTATACCTCTGAATGAAAAAAATACCAGAGTTGTGTATGCAAAAATTTGGTCAAATATGCTCCGAACACAAAAGAAGAATAAAAGCAAAACAAAAACACGTTGCTGCACTGAGCCAGAAGTCGATTACAAAAAACTAAAATACACAAAACGTTGCATATGTTCTTAGCTAACATTCTTGTTTTCAGCTGCATACATAACACACTGCACTTTCCGTGGACAAGTTAGGCAATATGAGTGCTGTGTCAACAGACTAAGTGGAGGTAGATGTGTTTTTTTATAGCAGAGATTGCCATTCGTACTATTCTTGCATTTTTTTTTCGTTTGTTAGTGGATGGGTTCTACGGGGGAAAGAGGAGCGTGGCCTTCCTTAACATCATAATAAAAAATTTGCTGGCATATTTGGAAAAATATCTTCGCAATATGTTGCAAAGACCCTAAAGCAGCAAATAAAATCATTCCTTTACAGATAAAGTGTACTGCATAAAACACAATGTGAACGGCAAAACGAAACATGCCCAAGCACACACTGATGTCTCGGGCCTCTGAGACGATGCCTCGCAATTTAAACTGAAATTCGCCCATTCCACATGGTTGGCTAACTCACCACTACTGCTCTAAAAAATAAAAAGGACAGCACAAGAACAGACAACAATGCTCAGTGCAGCCTTTCACCTTTGAGAAGTGAACGGTGAAATGAACACCATGGTCGGCGAAAGGCACGTCCAGTAATATTTTCATTTTTCGTCTCACCTCCTCATGTTATAAAATGAGAAAACAAAACAGAAACCAAAGAAATGGTGCTATAGAAGCAAACTATATGGTGCAGCTTGTCAACAAGTGCCGAATGGAATTTCTGATGGCTTGTTCAAAACGTGGGTCATATATGACCCATGGCTTATGGTGCCGTAAGGAATGAGCTAAGAGCTGTGCTTTGAAAACAAACAAAAACATGCACTCACTTATCTCTTGGCACAAAAGCACGAACTTCAGGAAATTTGCTGCAAACTGAAAGCTGACCCATGTTGTCATCAGGACAGACCTAGCCACCTTCAGGTACATCTGGAAAAAAAAGAAAGCAACAGAACTGACGGCACATGCTTTACCCCAAGTGCACACATACAACATTTCGAGCAGTATGGATATAGCACAAACAATGATTTTCGAGCAATCTGAAGACAGCTGCTTAGTTTTCTAGTCTATTACTTTGTCCTACTGTGATGTCACTGAGAAGTGCACAGCGAAAAGCAAATGTGAGCCTGAACAAAGAAATACTGTTAGCACTTCATCCAACACACTTCCCTCGAAATTCACAACACTGGTCATCTAACCTGCTGCAGTGGTCTCTTACTACTGAATTGCATACAAAATTTCACTGTCGTATATCTAAAAAGTTGTTTTCCAATATATATATATATATATATATATATACCGGGTGTTTTTTTTAGAAGATCCAAAATTTTTAAAGAAAGGTAAATTCCTTTAGATTTATTTTAACTCTTCCGTTACCACGCCACTGTGCTTCGATCACCGGTGATCGAAAAATTCGAAGCGCTACGGCAGTGCGACCGTGGCCGCTACGGACTTGCTGAGTCATTCGGTTTGTTGTTCACACACTGAACTTCAATTCCTGTTTAGTTTATATTTTTGCCAAAAAGCGGCAATTTTTGAGACGCGCTTGAAGTTGGGGGTGCGGCGTCGGGCGCTCCGAACAAGCCGTCATGATCGGGAATGGCGCTCGCTCGAAAAAACCCCGTTCCAATCAATTCTGCTGCGTTTGCACCACATATTTTTGATGTATCGATTAGCACGGACCCTGACGACGATGCTGAATTGTCAGGTATTGTTTCAATGCTCAAACTGGGCAACGAGAGCCCAGAACGCTCGCCTGTGTGTTCAGATTCCTCGTTCCAGTCTGTTTGTGTGAACTGAAGCTCCTCATTATAGCCGTTACGGTGATGTGGCGCCCTCTAAGTTGTTCTTCGGAGACTACAGTTTTGGTTTCTGCGTAGAGTGCAATTTTCTCATGACGCACGAATTTTTGAAACGCCCTTGAAGCGGAGGGTACGGCGCGGACGCTCCGTGCATGGCGTCGGGCACGCGGACGGCGCGCACTCGGAAAAACCTTGCTGCACGCAATTCTACTGCGTTGACTGCAATTATTGTCTATGCTACGAGTAGCAGAGTCTCTGGTGACGATGTTGCATTGTCGGATTTTGGTTCAGACGCTGTAACTGCGTAAACCGATCCCGGAACATTGGCCTGATAGTTTCGCTTTCTTTTTCCTGTCCGCTTGTGCGGGCGCATCTGGTTTGTTGTTTAGACGGTTAGTTCCATTTTTTGCCTAGTTCGTAATTTCCCTGCCGGTCGTGCATTTTTGAAATGCCCTTGGAGCATAGGCTTATTGCGACATAATACACGGTGAGGATGGCGCCGCGTCAAGGTCGGGCGCTTCGCGCGCTCGGAAGAGTCCCGCTGCACGTGATTCTTCAGCCTCTGCAGCTGATTTTCAAGATCCTCCGAGCAGCAGTGACTCGGACGAAGATGTTGTAACGTTGGATTTCGATTCTGCAGCTACATCGCAGCTATACTTATCGCACACTATATATCGCACCTATACTTTGTTGTGTTTTATATTTTTTTTTTCAATTTTTGACGTAAATTAAATAAGTTTTGATTTGTATTTTTTAAACCACACTTACCAAGCTTTCTTTTGGTGCATAACATTACACTTCCAATTTTTTTTTTGTTGGACTGTAAAAATCATATCAAGGGCACTCTCAAACGAGCCTTTTCAAGAGGCGTAAAGAAAAAAATTCTAGCTCGAAAACTATTCAAGTTATAAATTCAAAACTTTAACGCCATATTTTAGAAAGAATTTGAATTGTTTTGTAATTTCTAGAATTTTTTTAGTACAAGTGTTTGGAAAGTTATTGTCATATAAACACAAAACTTTTGTTCTTTTTTATTTTTGTTTACTGATTTTTTTCACAGCATTTCAAGCAGAATATGAGTTCAAATAAATTTCCTCTAGCTCGAAAACTATTCAAGTTATAAATTCAAAACTTTAACGCCATATTTTAGAAAGAATTTGAATTGTTTTGTAATTTCTAGAATTTTTTTAGTACAAGTGTTTGGAAAGTTATTGTCATATAAACACAAAACTTTTGTTCTTTTTTATTTTTGTTTACTGATTTTTTTCCACAGAATTTCAAGCAGAATATGAGTTCAAATAAATTTCCTTATAAAGCACATTCTATCTCAATTATTGTTATGCATTTTATATAATTTTATCTATCACACTTTTTCCAAAAATAATTTTTGTCTGAGACATATGAAAAATGGTCGTTTTCCCGTGGTAACGAAAGAGTTAACCCTGGGGCACTGAGGGCTACGGCAGACACCAGGTAAGAGGAAAACTACTTTAATTAGCTCGCTGATTAACTGAATACGTTAATTAACTTTTATAATTTTTATTTTAGGGGTAATGTTGTGCTGGCAGAATTGGCGATCGTCTTCCAAACAGTCCAGCCAAGAAAAAAAATTTTCATGAAAAAATTTTTTCCACGCGTTACGAAGCGAGAAAAAGTCACCCTGGTAGGTAGCTTCACACTGTAACACAGCGTCTGTGAGCACCTGTGACGTAGTTTGCTCCGCCCTGCGCTTAGTGCCAGTGCGTTTTTGTTCCAACGCGGCATTCCGCGGAGCGAAGCGAGATAAGCAGCAATAGCGCAGGCCGCCGTCCGGGCTTCAGGTGATATCAGCCGTGTGACACAAAGCGCAGGGCGGAGCGAACTACGTCAGAGGCGCTCATCGCCGCTGAGTTACGGTGCGAAGGTGCCTACCAGGGTGACTTTTTCGCGCCTCGTAACGTGCATGAAAAATTTTTTATTAAAATTGTTTTTTCTCGGTTGGACTGTTTGAAGGATGACCTCCAATTCTGCGAATGCAACATACCCCTTAAAATAAAAATTAGAAAAGTTTATTAACATATTTAGTTAATCAGCAAACTAATTACAGCAGTTTTCCTCTGGCCTGGCGCCCGCCGTAGCCTCCAGTATAGCCCCAGTGCTAAAATAAGTGTAACACAATTTACCTTTAAAAATTTTGGACCTTCTAAAAAAACACCCGGTAAATATAAATATATATATATATAAATTTCCTCTGAAACTTGTGAAAAGGCTGCAGAGTTAAAAAAAAATGTGGCAGAAGGCTGGTTCAATATTCATAGCATTCTTACTGGCATGCTACAAGTTGAGACATTCTTAGAATTTTTTTTGGCAAAGCACAAATTTTAGTTTTGAATATTTTCAACGCAGTGTTCGTTGACATATTTAGAGTGAGAAGAAAATTGCCATCTAGTCTAAAAACTACTAACCAGAAACAAGAAAAAAATTGTATGCAGCGCCATCTCTTATTTATTGCCAAAAGCTAGCGGTTTTCCATCGGACGGCGATTCGCCGTCTTTTGCCACTTCGGCCATTTTACCACTGGACGGAGAATTGCTGTCTTTTGACACGAATGGCAGAACGATGGCACAATAAAGGCATTACATATGACAGGTCATGGTGCCTCCTTAAATTGGAGGCAACCAGACAGCACCACTGACAAACCACCCAGCATACTGTACTGCATGGCGACAGAACTCTCCCAAAGACACCTAGCTTTCCATTTGGCCACTGAGCTATGCACTCCGTAGTCCCTCCTAAACCATGTTCCTTGCACATCATTCAATTTGGTTTCCAGGCATGCCTGCCTGACAACTCCTTTTGATTTGTGTAGACTCGGCATACACACAGGAGCCCAGAAGAATGAGAAATCTCCAGACCAGTTCTTGCCTTCCCTTTCAGTGGAGAACTGACAACAATATTCCAAAGATACCAATGAAACCAGTTCAGCTAAACAAGGACATGAAAGACACTATACAGGACGGGTGCTGTTTTATGTGTGAGTCTTTCCTGTCTATGTTTCAGACAGGGTGGGTGCTCTTTTGATCCAATGTATACTTATGTCCTTGGGCACTTTTTGACAGCTGCTTAAGCTCTGAGGTAGAAACAATTGAGTTACCTGTAAGGCAGGGTTTTCCAAAATAGTTCTTTAACCATTTGGGAACCTTGAAACAAGTAAAGTTTGTTGAGACATGAGAATTTCTTTGTGCTGTGACTTAAAATGGCGATTTAATCACCAATTAAAGCTGCAACAATGTTCACACTTCTCTGCACAGCATGACGGCAAGCAGAGAAGCTGGGTGGTGACGTCACCTACAGAAGCAGTCAGATTTCTGCCTGCACCCTGCCATGCCTCTGCAAATGCAAATAGTGGTTTTTTGTTCTGAAGCAAATTCGAAGCGAATAGAAAACTCATCAATAATTTTGAAGCAAATGTTTCGGATACTTCTCGTGCACAAGAAAGGTTGAACGGCCCAATAGGCACTTTTTAAACCGCATATTTTTCTAATCTACAAGGCTATTACGTTAGAAAAACTAAGAGTGCATGGAAGCTTTGAAGCTGTGTCGACTTTCTGCAAAAATGGCCACCAGAAAATGGGGCAGTCGCCGTACACACAGAGCCGACATATTTGTGGGGTGCAGGGCCTGTCTGTGGGACCTCCAACTGCTTTCATGTGACTCCATGAATTCCTGCTATGTGTACGCACCGCATCTGTGCCCCCCAGCACAACCCGCATCAGATGCCGGAAATGGGCACTGTTACGTTGCAAGACACTGCTGGTGTGTGGGCCCGTGAGCTCCGGAAACTGTTTGTGCCACGAGCGTTCCGGCCTACCCTCCGTGCCACAGGGTGCCGGCCTCGTCGCGGACGCGTGGCTCATGTTCAGACGAAGACGCAGCCCCCTCGAACTTGTGGGTTTCTACGTGGACACAGGCCACCACCCACCGCGGGTTCGAGCTTCGCGCGAGCCAAGGGCCCCGATCAGCCGTCACCACACACCACTGGAACACCGATGCGGTGCACTCAACCTCCGCTGGGAGGAGAGCGATTCGCCGCAAAGAAATAAGCCTCCAAGTTCACAAAGGAGACGTTTATTCACGTCGTCCTTCAGCAGGTACACACGCACTCAATAGTCACCCCGTCCCGGGGGCGCGCGAGGAGCAAGGCTCCGCTGCGCGCACGAAGCGACTCGAGCAATGTGCGCCGCTAGCACGCCGCTGCAGGAGAATGTCCCCGCGGCAGTGCTGTGATCTCTCTCCCGTGTCGACCGTTGGGCCGGTTGCGAGAGAGAGTGGGCAATCAACGCAAGGTACGCCTGTCTGAGGTCGCTGGACCCCGCTGGACAGGCTCGAGCCGCTGCAGGTCAGAGGACACGTGCGGGCGAGCTCGAGTAAGCACTGGTCCGAGCGGCAAAGGCCGGCAGGGACAAACAGTAACGTACGCACCTTTCGCTGTCTTGGAGGGATCTCTCTCCCTGGGCCCCGCTCGGACGGTCGCGCGGCGCGCGGCCGCCCAAAGCGGGGTCCCGAATTCCCGCCAAAAGGCGCCAATGGCAAAGGCCCTTGGGGAGCCGGGGCGGAGCTGTGGCTAAATGACAGTGATTAGTCACCCAGCCGCCTCTCCACCGCCTGAGGCGGGAGCAAGGGAAAGAGGAGAAACGACGCGGTAGGCCGGCACAGCCGCGCAAAGGCGACGGCGGAAAGCCAGATTCCCACATCCTTGACATGTTTATGAGGGTCGCGGTTGTCCGCTCTCCTCTCGCATCGGAACTCGGGGTGGTCTGGATTCGGCCCCCAAGGACGCTTCTTCCAAGAACCGCAGCTTGGTCACGTGACCACGGCGTTCGAAAACTCTACTGTCAACGGACAAAGGGAGTCTTCCTCCAGCAGCGGAACAGAGCAGCAGCTCGGGGAGCCAGTCTGTATTTTCCAAGGGACTGGGGCCCTCATTTCTTTTGGGTTAAATTCTTTTAATAAAGACACAATTCCTAGCCTTCACCGAGTCCACAGCCCGTACCTCGCAACAAACTGGTGGCAGCGGTGGGATAAAGACAAGGCTGGTGGACAACTGCTGACGAGAGAGCGCCTTCGAGGATCCGGATCATCGGAGCTCCGCTACGTGGCTCAGGGAGTCACCTTCGTCGCAGCGCAGCGTGAAGGCCAGGCGAGAAGACGACCACTTAAAGGCAACCTCGACGATCTGGGATCGACCAGGCTGCATGGTGTAGCTCTTTAACGGCAGGATAAGGACAAGGCTGGTGGACAACTGCTGATGAGAGAGCGCCTTCAGGATCCGGGATCAACGGAGCTCCGCTACGTGGCTCAGGGAGTCACCTTCGTTGCAGCGCAGCGTGAAGGCCTGGCGAGAAGACAACCGCTCAAAGGCAACCTCGACGATCTGGGATCGACCAGGCTGCATGGTGTAGCTCTTTAACGGCAGGATAAGGACAAGGCTGGTGGACAACTGCTGATGAGAGAGCGCCTTCAGGATCCGGGATCAACGGAGCTCCGCTACGTGGCTCAGGGAGTCACCTTCGTAGCAGCGCAGCGTGAAGGCCTGGCGAGAAGACCACCGCTCAAAGGCAACCTCGACGATCTGGGATCGACCAGGCTGCATGGTGTAGCTCTTTAACGGCAGGATAAGGACAAGGCTGGTGGACAACTGCTGATGAGAGAGCGCCTTCAGGATCCGGGATCAACGGAGCTCCGCTACGTGGCTCAGGGAGTCACCTTCATTGCAGCGCAGCGTGAAGGCCAGGCGAGAAGACAACAGCTCAAAGGCAACCTCGACGATCTGGGATCGACCAGGCTGCATGGTGTAGCTCTTTAACGGCAGGATAAGGACAAGGCTGGTGGACAACTGCTGATGAGAGAGCGCCTTCAGGATCCGGGATCAACGGAGCTCCGCTACGTGGCTCAGGGAGTCACCTTCATTGCAGCGCAGCGTGAAGGCCAGGCGAGAAGACAACAGCTCAAAGGCAACCTCGACGATCTGGGATCGACCAGGCTGCATGGTGTAGCTCTTTAACGGCAGGATAAGGACAAGACTGGTGGACAACTGCTGACGAGAGAGCGCCTTCGAGGATCCGGGATAATCGGAGCTCCGCTACGTGGCTCAGGGAGTCACCTTCGTCGCAGCGCAGCGTGAAGGCCTGGCGCCAAGACAACTGCCCAAAGACAACGTCGACGATCTGGTATCGCCGGACTTGGCAGTTCCTGTCTTCGGAAGACACGGTGGCCATCGAGGACTCCTGGTTGGGTGAGTGCTGAAGCGATTACGTATTGCCAGATGATTTAGAACTGGGTTCTATCCGAGGAATCGACTGCATTTATTCACCACTGGGTGTGTGATTAGTTTGCAGATTTTGTAGTCGGCTCTCGCCAACCATGGATATAAAGAAATTGACTAAAGACGAATTGCTGCTGTTGGCAGCTGAACTTGGTTTAGAGGTAAATCAACGTATGAGGAAGCCAGATATTCGCCATGCAATTGAAGAGGTGGAGTTTGAAGAGGACGAGATAATGGACGCTTTGGAAAAGATATGCCGAGTGCAGAAGGAAAATGAGCCGAAAAGAATAGAAGAGCAACGGGTAGCGGCAGAGCAACAGGAGCGGGAAATACAGGAACAGGAGCGGGAGTTGAAAAGATTGCAGCTTGAAGTTGAGATGCTACGAGGCGCAGTCAAGAATGAAGGATGCGTAACTTCAGTAAAAGCGGAGAGTGAGAAAGCAGAGTGCCAAGAACATGCACAAGACGAAGGTAGTCTTAAACTGTGCGAAAAGGCGCAACAGACCGAGCACAAGCGCATATTGGCAAAAAAGATGGCCAGAGCACTGGCGAAGGAAGCTGGGATGTGACGCGATCTCATCTGCGAGTATTCAAAAGAGGCGAAAACATTTCAAAATTTCTGGACAACTTTGAAAGTATCTGTGAGATGTCGAAATTGGACAAAGACATTTGGAGCTACATGTTAGTGTCCCTTTTGCCGCCTCAGCCTGCTAATGTCAAACTGAGCCTGTCCGATGAGGATATGAATGACTACGGAAGAGTAAAGACAGCTCTGTTCCGTCACTTTGGAGTTGAAACAGAGTTCCTAAGCGGCAGGACGCGCTCTAATGCTAGAGTGAAAGAAAAATTTAGGCGCAATGCCGCTTCTGTCCAGACAAAACCCGCTAAGCATCGGACTGTCGTGGAGTGTAAAGATATCACCGCTGCGAATGCGGAACAGGCGTGTAATAATCCCGGGTGGGAATGAAACGCGACAACTCTAGAGAGAGGTTCTGAAGAGGCTAGTGAGACCGCTACCGAGCTGGATCGACGTGATGCCAGGATAAAGGAACCAATGCAAGCGGCTCGTCAGAGTGAAGGTGCAGAAAAGAAAGGGGAGCACCTGACACCAGAGCGTAAGTTTCACAAGGCAGGCGAAACAGTTGCCGAGCCGGGTCACCGCGTTCACATGAAACAGGAGTCAATGCGAATGTATGACTGGCAAAGAGGTAAGGCCGGAGAAGGGGAACACCCAATTAAGGGAAAGGCATGCCAGACCGTGGCCGAGTTGGGTAAGCGCGACGCCAACGAGATAGTTGCTCGTCAACCCGGAGAGAAGTGTACCCTTAGTGAGTGTGGGAAACCTAAGGAGTCGGTTGTTGGTCCCGAGGTGCACGTGGGAGGCTCGCAGCAAAGAGAAGAGATGAACGCATCGCTGCCGGAGCACAAAGAAATGAAGGGCTCTTGTCTTGAGTTAGCAGGGCTATTTGTCACTGATATAAATAAAGATGGGGTGGTTTTAAAGCCTAAAGAAAAGAACCGCATTGCGTGTCAGAAAGCAGGTTCTGAGCGTGCGACGCGGGTGGATAGGTCACAGAACCAACCCCCCAAAAATGACAGGAAGTCGTCGTCTAAAGAGGAAAGTGGCAGCAAGCCCACAAAAAGGCCTCGATATGCAAAAATAGCAGAGTCGTGTCGTCTCAAGACAAGTGCAGTCGGGATGAGACTGAGTCGTCCTGCTAGAAACAGGGCATGGGCTTTTCAAAAAACGAGAATAAAAATAACAGCAAAGAACCGAAATGCGGGCGGTCTGAGTAGAGGATTCTAAGTAGGGGTGTGCGAATAGTGGTTTTTTGATTCGAAGCGAATTCGAAGCGAATAGCGATTTTCTTCGAATAATTTCGAAGCGAATAGTTCAAATAGTATTTCTGGCACTAAAAAGAGGCTGAGTGACAGTAGGCATTTCCAAAACCATCTATTTTCCCAACACACGATGCCATTACACACTGCACTGAGGCTTTATTTAAAACTACACTTCAAAATTTTAACACCTAGAGTGAAGAACAATTTTTACTGGCAATTTATACTGGAAGAACAATTTTTACATTCCCAGACTAGCATATTCCCTCGAGCAAGAATGGAAGCGGCTGTACAAAACTCTAGCGCCGCAAGCGAAACGTCATTCGCACCGCTCGCGCGTCCTGGCAAAATTGTCCCCGGTAGTACCTCCGAGCAGCACTCAGCATCGCGCTTCCATCAAGAATGCTCTCAGCCTCCAACGTATCAGAGTGCCCGAGTTGCGGCGACGGACGGAGTTAGGCACACCACCGAAGATGGCTCAATGCCCTGATTACGGCGGCGGCGTTCCGTTCCCATCAACGCGCAAGCAGTCAGAATAGCAAGAAAAGACGCCAGTCGTAGATGCCGAGCGTTAACGGAAGTAATCCTCCACAGGTGCACAATAAGCTTAGCGTTATCACACGCTAAAGGCGCCCTTCCCATTGACTGATGTAAGTATACACTTCGGCGACATCGAGTCCCCGCGCTGCCGCTGAATTTTTCGCGACTCCGCCGGTAATATGATGGCTTGCTTGAAAGCTGCCGAGAACGGTCGCTCATGTTCCGTACGCATGATTCGTCACCTGACTGGGTGAAGCGATAGCGCGGTAGGGCTGCGTGTTTATCTTCGCATCTGTCCTATCTGGTAATCTTTTCCGCAACTCTAACAGGAAAAAAAATCGAGAGTCGTGGAGCGGCAGCGGGCGGGCGCGGCTTCGGTGCTTATCTGATTTTCCAGCCAGGCTTCGGTGCTTATCTGATTTTCCAGCCAGCGTCCGCCGCGGCGGACGCGGTTGTTGGGTTGTGTGACGCGTGTCTTTTTTCTTTCTTTCCTCTTATCTTTGAACTCTCCGCTATCTGCACGTGGCAGCGGTGGTGGCTCGGCTAGAGCCAGTCGGCAGGCCCGTGCACTTTCCTTTTCATCCTTCGCTCAGTCGCAACAACAACAACAGTAAACTGAGGTTTCTTGTTTTGAAGCTTAGACGATTGATGGCTGTGCTCTTCCTTCTTTGCGTCTGCCTCGACGACACGGTGGCAGCGACGCGGCTTATGGCAGCCTTAGTGGGGAGGCTCGGAGACGGCCAGAACGCAGGATCTTCTGCAAGAGCGCGTCGCCCTCACCTTTATTTCGTTTGTAGCTGGGTTCGCACCCCGACCTGGTTGTGATTCGTGTATTGACTGACCCCCGAGCGTTGAAAGCGCGATAAAAAAAAAAGCCATCTATGCGGCAATAGAACTGAAACCACATAAAGCAAGCGGGCAAGCGCCCCAGAAACACTATTCGCGCGAGGCGAATACTTCAAAATTTCGAATACCGAGAATTCAGTTCGAAGCGAATATCGAATACCGTGCTATTCGATCGAATATTCGAAATTATCGAATATTCGCACACCCCTAATTCTAAGCTATGAGAATACGAGACGGCGTTAAAGCATCGTCTTAGACCTCTGAGTTGCTTTTGTTGTGTGTTTCGCCATGTGTTGTCGAGAGCCGAATACTTGTTCAGCAAAGGCAGGCAGGGAGAGTTTTCTGGCAAACGGCGTCTGGCAGTCGTTCGTCGCTCGGGTACCATCAGCCAGGAGTTTCCGCAAATGTGTTCGTGTTTGTGTGTGCAAAGTGAGCGCATGCATTTGCCCTGTTGCCGTCCGGGGTCCTTCTCTCGATCCTGCATCTGGGGACGCAGCCTCAGCGAAGGACTTCATCGGGGGGAGGAGTCTGTTACGTTGCAAGACACTGCTGGTGTGTGGGCCCGCGAGCTCCGGAAACTGTTTGTGCCGCGAGCGTTCCGGCCTACCCTCCGCGCCGCAGGGTGCCGGCCTCGTCGCGGACGCGTGGCTCATGTTCAGCCGAAGACGCGGCCCCTCGAACTTGACATGTTTATAAGGCTCGCGGTTGTCCCCTCTCCTCTCGCATCGGAACTCGGGGTGGTCTTGATTCGGCCCCCAAGGACGCTTCTTCCAAGAACCGCGGCTTGGTCACGTGACCACGGCATTCGAAAACTCGACCGTCAACGGACAAAGGGTGTCTTCCTCCAGCAGTGGAACAGAGCAGCAGCTCGGGGAGCCAGTCTGTATTTTCCAAGGGCCTGGGGCCCTCTTTTCTTTTGGGTTAAATTTTCTTAATAAAAACCCAATTCCTAGCCTTCACTGAGTCCACAGCCCGTACCTCGCAACAGCACCCATCTCCATGTATCTCGTGCTAGCTCCCTCTTCCTCATGCCATCGCACTCGATTAGCAAATTCCACGCGGAGAAGAGTGGCTGTGGCTGCTACAGTCAGCTCTGACTCATCCTGTGGAAATCAACAAAGCAGCATGCATCCTCCAATTGATGCAAGCCACCGTGCCGGTTCTGGTGTGTACACACCACGGGTAGCACAGGCAGATGCACTGGCAGGTGCAAATCAGGGCACTACGCACGTGCCTGCTTGCGTGTGCTGCGGTGCCTACGCACAGGAGACTCCGGCATATGGGCGATCGTGAAAGGCACACAGCATGTGTCCAAGAAAGTGCTGATGGAGTCGGGCTGTGGTGCCATCCTGGGAGCATGCTAAACACTATAACACTATTCACTTGAAACTAATACTTCGAGATTTCGAATAACCAAACATATTTGGATTGAATTGAATACTTTACTGTTCGACTATTTATTCAAAATTACTCAACATTTGCAAAGGACTAGTTTGGTACTGTTTATTTTCTGTTGTTAGCATTCATCCGTGTGGTCTTCTATTCATGTTTTGTCCGTTCTGCACTGTACCATCTGTAGTGATGTACCAACTATAGCTCAACTGTCCTTTTTACTTCATTTTAAAGCAAGCACTTAATGGCAAGAAAGGCACCACACTCATAAGTTGCATCCTGTGGCCCCTACCCAGTGTTTCACTGTGTGGAGAAGTCTGAACGCTGTAGTGGCTTTATTCAAGAATTGCATCACCATTTCAAATGTTTGCGCGACAAATCTTGGAATGCTTTACCTGTGTTTTACCCATTCCATTATTTGAAGTTCATAAAACTACAAACCTTGTTTAGTTGCCCTCTTTAAAATGCCCCGGTCCACATACCGTATAAACGCATGTAAGGACCACTCTCGTGTATGGGCCGCATACATTTTCCCGAAGGAAATATTTAAAAAAAAATAAATCCGTGTAAGGGCCGCACCCGAACTTTTCAAGACCCAGGTGGGAATAGCCTTCTAAATGCACGCACCATGGCCTCTGTGATCAGCTTTGGCTGCGAGCAACGGAGCGCTTGATTGCGGAGGCCATATATATACGCGCACAGGAGCTTCCAAGGGCCATCCATGGATGGCGCCCGAGGTCGCAGTCATCATCATCATCGTCAACTTTTTCCACCGCCACAACCTCCCACTATCCACATCGGCATCAGCTTTTTGTTGTTTTTGTGGTGTGTCAGCGTGCTCGCCGTAGTTGTGGTTGTGGCTGTCGCGTGCTGCCACCGAGCGTTGCAGTTTTAGCACGAGGGGCAAGCACCTGAATAGCCACACGGCTGGGAGTTAGCTCTCGAACACGGCAAGCATGTGGCGGGCAGGAAATTCGACGTGGCCGAGCAGTGCGTCCGATGACAGTGCAACCAAAAGGATGCATTGAGAAGCACAAGCTGCAAAAAGCGCGCTCTCCGAGGCAAGCCGCGCGAGTTTCCTGAACTGGAAGAAGAGCTGCTCTGCTATGTGATGAAAGTGCGGAATGACTACGCGTTGACAGCAGACATGCTATGCGGCTTCTTTTGGGATGAGCGCGCACCAGAGCACAGCACCAGCTCAGAGTGGAAATACTCCGTGAGTGACGACTGAACACAGAATAAATGCCGCTCATTCCCTGATTGGTGTGTTTTTACTTTAATAAAAAAATTTTTTCACACATCGCGTGTATAGGGAAGCGCACCTGAAGTTTGCTACCACTTCACCAGCGCCACTTCTCCCCTGCCGGTCATTTTGGCGTTTCCGTCCGGGCACGTCGCCGGCGGAGCGCATTGAGCCAGCAGCCTGTCGACTGGTACGCGCGTGCTGCTCACGCGGCTGGCACTCTCTCTTTCATTGTGAGCACGCGCCGTCCTGCTCGCGGGCGCACAAAAGTGGTGTTGCCGCTCGCTGTGAATTCCGCGACGTTCTAAGAGTGGAGAAACTGGTTGTGTGTGGGGCTGTCACAATAGTTCTCTGAATATCAACGGCCCAGGACTGCCCGTGTAATTCTACAGATGTCCTAGTGATGTCCTACATTCTTAGGAAAAAAAAATTTAATATTGGAAAATTGTAACGTACAGTAACGGAAATATTGAAGGTAATGGTCCACTCTTCCTATATGCAGCAAAATCTTAAATATTTTTCATCGCTCGTATCGAGCAGTTGACGATAGGAAAAACGTTAATACGAAAAAAAAAGCAAGCCTATCGATGGGAGATTGCTATAGTGAAATCTTCCTTTGCGGATATTAGTTGCGGATATGCTCTCTTCCTGTAACCTGGATTTATTAGAAACACGACGACAAAAAAATCGGCTGAAGTTATTGTTCCAGATGCTCCAAGGACAGATAAATATTCAGAAGGAAACATACATACAAGCACCAGGCAAACGCAGTTCTAGAACAAAACATTGTCGGATAATTCAGCCTTACAACGCCCGTAGTGAAACTTTCAAACATTCCTTCTTCCCTCATGCAGTTGAAATGTGGAATGATTTGCCAATGAGTGTTGTGGAACAGAGTGATGTGCATGCATTCGAACGATCTCTGGATAACCACCTGCTTGAAAGTGCCATTTGATGCTTGACTGAATGATGTACCGTGTCATGCTGATGTATTCAATGCTTGTGAATAGTGCTGTTTTTCTATGAAATTTTTATACCCTCTCTGTAAGGACCCTCACACGAGGGTTGACAGTATTGTTAAATAAAAAAAAAAAATGCGGTCATACATTTTTTACGATTCAAAAATGTTTTTGTCCGGAATGGTTGGGTATGAAATGGATGAGAACGAGAAACGGCAGGCCTCGATAACTGCTATGGGCAGGGTGAAGTAAGCTTTTTCCTGTTACTGGACACGTTTGGTATGTTGAACGCGTAATATTATTTCTGAGCAGTTTTTGCTGTAATTCACTAAGCATGCAGTGTTTAGTAAAGCTCGCGCTAACGAAACTCTTTTTTTTTGCCATTTTTTATTTTGGAGACTGACTACAGCTAGCGGCATAATGCAGACGCGTGTGAGGCAAGGTCAGTGATCGCCTCAATGTTCCGACTTGTGACGCCGGGCTCAATTTTCCAAGTTGCTTTACATGTAAAAAATTTCAAAAAAATAAAAATAATCAAATTGTTTGCTTGCACATGAATGAGCGTTTGCATATGAGCGATGGCTCTGCAAATAAGTTGTTTTGGGGATGCGCGTGCGCTGTAATCGGAATTAAAATAAATATACCAACAGCTTATCTCCGTTGTAGCGATTGACAAACTAGAGCATTTTTTCTCTTAGCCGTATATAGCAAGCAGCTGGTAGGCGCATTTCGTGCGTGTTTTCGTTTTTCTCCTCAGCCTCGCGTGTCGCCTTAAGGCCACTTTATTTTAAGTTAAAATAAAAATTATTTCCATCATTATTCATCGAAACACGTAACAAAATCCTTATTATTTGGCCAACAAACCTGCATGCACCGAAGTGCTCAATCACCCAACGAAATTAAGCATCTTGCGAAGATGGCCGCGCCAAAAAAAAAAATGGTATTTACCTCGAATTCCACGTCTTAAATGATCTCGTCATTTACTTGCGATACACATTTCGCCATTACGGTACCGGCTTTTTCGTCAACAATCTGCTTCACGTAGTGGGCCTGATCCACTAGCAGTTCTTTTTTCAAGTTCGCAGCGAAAAAAAAAAATTCACTGTCCACTATTTCTTTTAACCAACATCTCAGAGCGTACTGCCGCGACCAAAAGAAATGCGAACAGCGCAGTGCCTAGGCGCTCCGCTAGAGACATCCGTGATACAATAATGTACCACTCTAGCGTCATTGTTACTACCGAGATAAAAACGCATTGAAGATCAATTCGGACTGCGCAGCGCGTGGGCGCCATGCTGTTCGCATTTTTTTCTAGCGCCCCTGTACATTTTGCTAATCCTCTGAAGCTCGTCAGCGTTCAAGCACGAGGGAAAAAGCTCGGTACTGCACAAAGAGATTTGCAGGCTGGCCAACACGTGCAAAGTACGTGCAGAACTGGCTTTTTTTCAGGGGAAAGCGCGCTGCTCGCGCAGCTACTCAATGGGAGGGGTGACCGGTTTGCCCGGACAAAAACACGGAGTCGGCCGGAGAGGGCGCTTTTCACTGGCGTCCGCAGCGCCCCCCTGCGAAGCTGCGGTCCCCTATGGGCAGCACCCCGAAAACTGGCCCTCAAATCTGGAAAAAAAAGTGCGGCCCTTAGACGCGTTTATATGGTATATTCAAAAGAAAGTCTTGTTCCTAACTGCCACTTCTACAGCACTGCCTTGGGAACAGTCTGGTACAAAAGCTTATTTTGTTATCAGAAAAGGAAGAAGCGTGAAATTCACATTAAATTTTTTTTTCTCTCATTCAGAATACACTACTTTATGACAGAAAGCATATGGGCGTTGATAGTCCAGGAGCATGATCTGCTAGCATGTTTGATCACAAGGAAATTGCTTCACTTCTCTAGTCTTCATTTTCGTCAAAGACTTCCAGATTATGACGGTTCATGAATGAAATACTATTAAATTTAACAAGTTGCGGCAAAATTTCGCCTTAAAAATGAACAAGTAGGCCTACCTTCAGAACTTGGAGGTGTGGCTCTCGATTGATTCCCGTTCGACTTTGCAGCCTTGGCAATAGATCCTCCTCGATCCATGCCATCTGGCGCTCGAATGTTAATGTTGCCACGAATTTCTCTTGCGTCACCTGTGTGTGGTTGCAGTTGACATTCGTACAGGGATGTCATGCAAAATAAGCAAGGAAGTCATCCCTTAACAGGGATGCAGAATAAGGTGCCACAACACTAGCCTCTAGGGCTTCCTACCGATGGCACCATATACTATGAAATACACAGTGAAACTCTGCTAAATAAATGCTGCTACTTTTATGTATTCCCAATTTCCCGCCAACAAACCGTTAAACTTTTTTGAACGAGGATTCTGCTTCAAGGAAGCTTTTCAAAAGCAAAAGTGAACTTCACTATTCATTCTGCAATGCAAGAAACATAAGGCCCTAAATTTCTTTTCGCACATCCAAAGGTGGCTACAAGTTCAATATCCCATTTGGTTTCAACAAAAATGGCAGCATAATTCAGTATGCACTTCAAATTATGCCACTGACATTCCCCATGGATCGGCACACGGTGAATCGTGCAGTGTGAATGCATGCTTGAATCACTGCTGCACATGCTGTGCTGTGCGAACTTGAATGGTAAATGCAATTCAAGAAACTTGTCCAAGTCTGGCGTTTCCTCCAAAACGCACAGAACAGAAGTACCAAACTAAGTAACAGCCTATATGGCAAGACCAGTAAAGAGGTAAAATAAAAAGGCCCTTTAAAGCATAGGTGGGCCGCAATCATGAAACAAAACACCTCATAACACTGATTCCTTTGATCACCAATGCGAGCTAGCGTTTTGCTTCATCTTCCTAGTCTTGAAGTAAAAATAATAATGGACTTCAAAGCTCAGCTCAACACCTCAAAGGCTAACTATGATCAAAAGTGAACGCCAGTGCAGCACATGCCATGGGTGCAATGGCTGTGTAGGCTGGTCTGTCTCACTGTCCATTTTTTCACCTCCACCTTCCCATTTCGGGTCCTCCATGTGATGGGCATTGCACACTTCCTGTTGCGCCATGTCTGCTGTCTGATTTGCAGCCCGGGCTTAGCCCGATCATGTGCACTAGTAGAAGATGGCGCAGCAATGTAGTCATTGAGCATCAAAGCAATGTTATCATGAGGAAGTGTAAGAACATGCAGAAGGAACTATTAACCTCTTCTCCCAGGAGCTTGGCAGTTAGGTACAAATAAATCATTTTTGCAGCTGCTTATGCCTGAACAAGTGAGTTCAATCTATTGATAAGATAAAAAGTAAGGCTACCAAAGCCTGCTTTAGCACAGACAGGGTGCAAAATGAATCCGGTTAACAGTAGCCTACCAACTTGTGCATGCTGGCTAGCATGAAATTTTGCTGCAAGAGAGGAATATAAATCACGGAGATGTGCAGCTCTCTTTTTTTTGTGGTTTTGCAAAAAAAAGTGCACTACAGGTGGCCTTGGAATAAATGACATAAATGACAATGCATATTTAGCTCTTTAAATGGTACGGCTGTTTTTAAAAATCATGACAACTGTCAGCTAGACAGAAAAGGATAAACATTACACAACACAAACAGAAAAATCAAGCCCAAGATCCTGTTGTCTTCATGTGATGCATTCACAAGGCAGACACTCAAAGCCTTGGGACCAATTGTGAAAAATAATAATTATTAAAAAATGGGTACCTTAAAACAATCTCTCCAGCACTCATTCATCAGCACTATTACCACCGTCATTACCTTCACTAGTAGAGAAACTGCTGATAAACTCACTAAATTCACTCATGCTTCATTTCCAGAATACCATGTGCCTATGTAAATGTCCTGCCTTTAGGGACGATGCCGGCTTTGCAAATAACGGCTCTTCAGCATTTGTACTATATAGTAACTCGGGCAAGTTTGGTCACCTATGCAGTAGCGACCATAAATGACGAGAATCATTCATGGCGACAAGAAAAGCTTACATTTTTATACAGTTTCTGCCAACACCACCAATGTATGGCATGTGCCATGCACTTCATTAATACTATTGATTTTCACAGGTGCAGACTCCAAAAAGCCAGTGTTTGCCGAGTAAAGTGCCAGATGGTTTGGTTTGGTTTATGGGGTTTAACGTCCCAAAGCGACTCAGGCTATGCGGGACGCTAAAGTGCCAGATGGGCCACAGAGAGAATCCTTAGTAGACTGATCTCAAGAAGCAATTCAGCTCAATTTGTTGCATTCAGAGACCGAACAGGCTCAGAATTGTTCAAGAACTTTTCAGCATTTTGTGTTGTGTACGAACAGCACATCAAACCTGCACTGAGTAGCAAAATTTCCAGCTTAGCAGGATTCAGAACAACATACAGGATGTTTCTGGCCATGCAGGACGTAGGTGAGGAGGAAGAACAGGTCATAGGCTGTCATCATGGTGACTTGGATCAGCATCCTGCTATTGGAGCAGCACAGTAACCCCTGCACAGAGTCCTAGAAAAGCAGAGCACAACACATGCAATGCTCAAAAAGAAGGCCTGAAGAACCACATGTCAATGAAAATAATGACTGATAACAAACTCTGCCAAATTTTCTGGCAATGTTTTTTCACAAGCGTAAAATTTGTGCCTCCGACCATATATTTTAATCTATCACATTGTGCTTATCTCTAGGCTACTACCCACCGCTAGTCACAACCCTCATGATGAGCACAGAAATTATGGAACGACACTGGCCCATACGACAACATGGCTACTGTGTTTCACAGCTGTATTTGGTGCAAATACTAAGTAAGTATCCAGCCTTAAGTAGAAGCTCTCCTGCAATGACAGTGAAGAAATCGACAAAAGGCTGTAGCTGCAGTTATGCTAGTTGGGTCCGAATCAGAGTTAGTGACAGCCAAAGGGGGACATCAACAAAGAGAAGCATGAGACACAACGCTGACGTCTCGTGCTTTTCTTTCTCATGGTTCCCTTTCAGCTGTTAAAAAAGCTATGACGCTGTAGAAGTCTGCAATTTTGCAGAGAGTTTCATGGCAGTCATACTGCACTACCACCAAGAACAGCATAATTATCTCAGAAAAGTCAAATTTTGAGCTAGCTGGCTGACACAGAGGCGTAGTGCAAAAACACTGGACAAGATGAAGAGTGGACAAGACAAGCACAAACTCGGTAACTGCAGTAAGGGGTTTAGAGTGCATAACCAACTAAAACTATTCTTAAAATGTCCGAGAAACCATTGCTCAACTTTTATCAAGCGCATTTCTTCGACACAGGGCACTTATGAGCCCTAGTCGTCCCTATGAGGAACAGTGTTCACAATGCTCCAGCCCCAGGTCATTATTAGAACATGCAGCACAAGGTCTGCCTTCTGCATACAGAAGAGCATCCGTCCCCAGAAATACCTTCCCTGTTTGGTAGAGAAGCCAAGATCATCAAGTCATAGAGTTAGCAACAGGTACAGCTTCTGAACGACTGGCTCAGATTTCTCTAGTTTCAGTATGGGTGGATTTTAAGCGTCCGGTATCAGGCCGGTACATTTCTACACCTGCAACCAGTGCACACGAGAACAGGATTTCTCCGAGGCCGAATCCTTCTAGGCCTTTCTGTGACTGCAACTAAAAAAGCACCTCCCTTTACTACCACCTTTCTTGGCTACGCCTCATTCCTTCCCACCCCTGAGTGAGTATATCATAGCCAGGCCGCAAGTTCGCCTTGCAGGGAGCGGTTGACGAGCACAAATGGTTGGCTTCTGCTTGCAGCATCACAGAAAAGGCCATGTTGAAGGTGTGGTCTCACTTAACAGGAGCTTGTCCTCAGAAGGAGAAGGGCCACTAGTCTGTGCTGCATTGCATAGCCAAATACTTTCGCAAATCAAACCTTTCTTTTCAGCTTGTGGGTGGGGGAAATCACTATGTTGCTAAATTACTTATTTGGTGAAAAGGCTCTGCTAGCTACTGAGAAGAACTTTGAAGTAAGTAAGAAAAAATGGAAAAAACCAAGGCCAGGCCTCTCGCACAGCTGATGTGATCTCAGTCTAGACAAGTTGAACAAAAGTATGAAGAGGAAGAAAGGCCACCCACTGGACAAGCACGAGAATGGATAATTCTCTGTGCCTCTCCAGACTGTCACAAAGCAGGAGACATGGCAAGCCAAGGTAAAGAAATTTTTGCAACCTTGCCTCAGCAAGCTACAAATTCAAGATGCCTTCGAGGTGAGCAGTGCCCACCAAGTAGCTGAAGCACTTCGTGAAAGCTTGGATGCTGCAAGCAGTTGTTTCTCGGTGGGCACTCAAGTATTATATTTCATTTTGCATGATGATTTCACTGCAGTTCGTGAGTTACCACTTGTTCATCCACTCTCCTTGTCACACGTTTCTGCAGTTCCCCTCTGCGTCAAAGATGCACCATTTGGGACAAAAGTCCCCTAGGGCAAGGGAATGGCAACCAAAGTGCATAGCTTGCTAATAGGCCAGTAGTTTCAGACCATAACTGTAGACATGAAAGTTAGACTCGAGTTCCCTCATGTGTGCTAGAAAAATCAGGTGACTGTTGGCACATCGCGTTTACACGCCATGATTGCCAGACGTATGTCCTGGAGACTTTTGCCCCCAACAGTACATCCTCGGATTACCAGCAGCCAATATGCATCTAAGCAAGGGTGCTGTATGCCTTGGTGTGTACCAATGGGTGCTGTGGAAAATATGGAAGGTATGTCTTCCAAGGGTGCAGCATCAAAGCACCAGTTAACACACAATGTTGAAAAGCAACAATACTGTTCTGTTGGCATCATCCTTACATCAAGAAATAAAGCACTGGACGGGCTACGCAAACTGAAGTCTTCAAACACTACTGGAGTTTCCCAAGGTTACAAACGACTGAGAACTCAAGACTTGCATGCAATCAATGCTGGCCTTCTTGCGACTGCCCGAAAATTGGCAACAAAAACAGGACAGTGAAGTACGCACTTTTGCTGATTCACACAAGTGTTGCCCTCTGATACAGGCAAACGTCAGGTCAGCACAGCATGCTCTCTGGGCTGCATGCCAATGCGTAATGCAACATATCTCCACCATATCTGTCATATCTACATGTATGCAACTCAGGAAGGCAATTCCACCCTTTAGGAAAACAAAAAAAATATAACTATAATGCAAGCTCAAAATATCTGGGTCATTTGTGACCGAGCGCTATGCGTGAATCGTCTTCGGTGTCTTCAATGTTATTGGGGAGGCATCCTTTCATATATGCACACATGCAGCTTTATGTGCAGCAGTACCTGCACCACACCAGCTTCTTGCTGCTGCTTCTTCGTGCTTCACACTACATAGCACTGTGCTTGCCTGCCCTATCCTCTCTCCCCTACTCCACACGATTCTCCAACTGCCTACTCTTTCTCAATGGCCCAAGCCGCTCTCCTTCCCGTGCGTGCTTTGTGGTTAACCTCATGGCCCGCTCATAGCTCAAAAGCTTCTTGGTTGAGCTCATAGGCATCCCAAAAGGCATAGGTATAGGCATAGGCAAAGGCATAGGTATCACAAAAATTAGCACTACTTTAGCACCTTAGTGTTG
Organism: Amblyomma mixtum; assembly: GCF_055824585.1. Classification (NCBI taxonomy): domain Eukaryota; kingdom Metazoa; phylum Arthropoda; class Arachnida; order Ixodida; family Ixodidae; genus Amblyomma; species Amblyomma mixtum. The sequence continues at coordinate 294,361,424 of NC_143014.1, forward strand.
AACATAATGCATGGTGTGTTCTGGAGCAGATGCTGCGAAAAAATGAAACCTGCATTTTATTTGTGCAAACAGGGCACTCATACGTGACTCGCATCCCCAAGAGATGGGGAGGACAGCACTTGCCACTATAGAAAGCAGTGTACTCCATGTGTTGAATAGGGGCACTATGTGGCCCCTGAGCACCATCATCTGTAGCTGTGGAGACTCCAAGAGGAACCGCAGCACCTGCAGGCTCAGCTCGGTATTGCAGGACTGCTGGTCTGGCGCACAGAAGCGGACCCCGTGGACCTTCAGTGGGGTCTGCTGGCTCTGCAGTGCAGCACAACACACCCGTGAGCCCAACCCTTTCAGGCGGCCCAGTGATTCCCAATAAAATCACCACATTTGGAGGCCACCAGTCTTCAATTGAGAAAGAAAGTCCCGACTGTTTTTCCAGTAGTTCGAACATTTAGCCCTTCATCAACTTATTCTAGTGGCCTTTCAACTGGCTGACATACGCTAGTAGGCAGGAAAGGGATAGAGAAACTGCGTATGCTTTGATGCTGCCATCGGCTGGCACCACTTTCTCTTGCATTGTGCAGAAGAAAACCACTTCTGTTTTTCTCTAATGGGGCACAAGTAACCTTCATATTACTGCTTTGAAGCAAACACTCACAAGTGCTAAAATATTTTGCACAAAATTACGACTCCAAATGGAATCACTAGGACTCGGAGGCTCTATTGAAGAATAAGCTGCCCAGTAATATTTAAAGAACTTGTGACTGCTAGTGTCATGTAAATAGCGCTTTTTATGAGCCGCCGCGGTCGCTCGGTGGCTATGGCACTCGGCTGCTGACCTGGAAGACGTGAGTTCGATCCCGGCAGCAACGACCAAATTTCGATGGATGTGAAATTCTAGAGGCCCGTGTACTGCACGATGGCAGTGCACGTTAAAGAACCCCAGGTGGTCGAAATTTCCAGAGACCTCCACTACGGCGTCCCTCATAGCCTGAGTCGCTTTGGGACGTTAAACCACATAAACCAAACCAAACCACTTCTTATGAAGCCTATATGTAACAATAAACGTTCTTTCCTCCAAAGACCTCTACATTCTGTGCAAGCACTTTTCATGCCTTCGCGCCCTGAGGGTATTCAAATAAAAATTTTTTTTTTTAAAATATGGATAGAAATAATTTTCAAGAGTAGTCCACCACACAGGCTGATTCAACCCACTGAGAAGTGATAGCATTGGTTGTAAGAACACGAAGACAAAGTATAACACGAAAGCATTGAACATCTAGGAATACCACCCATGACAGCAAATTGAAAACAGGACTGCATAGAATCAAGTGGTAATGCAGCTACACTGAAGGTGGTAAGACATCCAGCTGTCAACCTATGGAAAGCCAACCACCTCACCCAACAGATCGCGCCGTGCATCAAAAAAAAATTGATCAGAGGAAAATCCGTTTTGTGGATGCAGCGCGATTTTACTGAACTGGCAGAAATCATAAATACGAGCCCCACCTCATAAGGAGCACCTTGACTGCATGAATACTTCACAAGCTTCTGCATCACCCCAATCTTTGAGAATTTCTCATTACAAAGTTTCAGTTAATGCAGAAAGCTAGATGATAGCCCGAGGCCGGAAATCTGGATACTAGGAGTATGGTCGCCCTGTTCTTTACATGCCACCTCTCAAAACAACCAGTGCTTATCTTCAGCCAACTCAAGAATTCCGCTTACACCTACTCATGCACAATGAAAAAATAATAACAGAGGTACAAGCTATGTGTCATGTTGTTATTCTGTTTTCTTCGTAAGAGCTAGTACACAAGCCTATACTTTAGCAATGACAAGCGCCGTTTCAAAGCAGTTGATACTAAATCAAATTTTCAAAGTAATCCCCTACTGAGCATTTTGCAACCACCATGTCCCAGTGATTCCAATTGGAATCATGAAAAAAAAAACGATAAAGGAGCAACGAAACTGATTTTCTGGTCTTGTTGAATTACTTTCGTCCTACATTTGCTAGTCTCTGAATATCAATTTTTTTATATTTAACAGTTTTAATTTGGGCTGGAAAGGGCTAAAGGTGCAAATCTCCACCTGTAAAGTGCTAATAAGGGAGTAATTACTCATTGGCATCCACCCAAGCGCCGCCATACGGCTGCAAAGGAAAGCTATACAGCTTTCTCAGAAAATTCGTAGTTAAAGAAAAATTCGTCCTGGTCCGGGGTTCGAACCCGGGACCACCGCTACACCGGAGCAGTCGCTCTACCAACTGAGCTAACCGGGACGGCAAGCTCATGGTAGGGCGAGAGCGAATTGATCAATAACTCGAAGTGGGAACAGTGTTGGTCAAATGTTTAGGGGAATCCTCCAAGGTGGAGTAAATTTGTAATAAGGGAGTAATTACTCATTGGCATCCACCCAAGCGCCGCCAATGAGTAATGGTGGATGCCAATGAGTAATTACTCCCTTATTACAAATTTACTCCACCTTGGGGGATTCCCCTAAACATTTGACCAACACTGTTCCCACTTCGAGTTATTGATCAATTCGCTCTCGCCCTACCATGAGCTTGCCGTCCCGGTTAGCTCAGTTGGTAGAGCGACTGCTCCAGTGTAGCGGTGGTCCCGGGTTCGAACCCCGGACCAGGACGAATTTTTCTTTAACTACGAAGTTTCTGAGAAAGCTGTATAGCTTTCCTTTGCAGCCGTATGGCGGCGCTTGGGTGGATGCCAATGAGTAATTACTTCCTTATTACAAATTTACTCCACCTTGGGGGATTCCCCTAAACATTTGACCAACACTGTAAAGTGCTACATGCGATATCTAAAAGCCCACTCCCCAAAAACATGTTGTTGCCTTAATTACAGCAGAACCTTGTTTTTATAAGCAAAAAAGCATGAGAAAAAAGTGTACTGAAGGCACTTTAAAAAAAGATTACATGAATCAAGATTCGAGTAAAAGGGCATTCATTCAAAAGGGTTCCCTGAAAGGCAAGTTGGTGGATCATATTGTTGCCTTACTGCATGAATGGAGCAAACGACGTGCAGAAAGAGACGGGAAGGTGGTACTACTACTGCAAAAAGTCTCCTTTTTTTTTATTGCGAAAGCAATACTACTTGCACTTTCACGCCTTTGCCGTGCCGCGGCCGTGACCACCATCGTGCCGCGGCCGTGACCACCATTGACCTTCATTTGACCTTGATAGCATTAGATTGGATTAGATTAGATTGGACTGGATTAGATTAAATTACATTACATTAGATGACATTGGATTGGATTTGATTGCATGGATAGGAGTGGATTGGATTGGAGTGGGTTGAATTGGATTGCATTGGATTGGATAGGAGTGGATTGGATTTGAGTGGATTGGATGGGTTTGGATTGGATTGGATTGGTTTCGATTGGATTGTATAACCGATGCATCACCACAAGTCTAACCACAAGCACCACCACCAGCTACACTACCAGCTGTACCATGGCGTAGGTACGGATATTGCTTTCGCAATTACCGGGCTTAACCAAGCCAAGCCATAGCGAATTTTTTTTACACCCCAAGCAGGAGTGGGATAGTGTAACAGAAGACTGGCGTTACACAATGCCAAGTGTAAGTTTCGGTACAAGCAATGCCCTGCATGCTTGTCCTCGTGCTAGTAACACAAATAGGAGGCATTTGTTCGCATTCTAAAATTGTCTCAGCTTCTACTGGCTCAAGTTCTCACCAGCTGCCTGGTAAAGTTAGCTTGTCAGCTTTTGTCCCCTTTGCCATTCTCTGCATTGCAGAAAAATTTTGCAGTTTATTCAGTCAAGCAGCAGCCTAAGTGAGAGTAGCTGCTGGTGGCATGCCATGCACGTCACTGTTCTTAATGTGTAAAGCTGTTTGATCCATGGACACATTCAGTTCAATTTTGGTTGCACTCAGCAGTTTGCAAGTCAGGATGCTGTTGGGGTAGTGCCTGCCGCACACTCCCCCCCTTCCCATTCCTTGGCATGGGCAGGCCCCAGCAGGCATCAAAGCTATGCCCCCATGACCAGTGCAAAACCAAGTGCACGCTAGCATTCCCATGCAACTCAATCAGTGCAGAAAAACTGCTACACAGCCTGCCTGCTGCCCTACTATGCTCTGCTCTCCACGCTGCACGCACCAAAGTTCTACCCACTCATACATCAATGTGCTTTCTCCTGGATGTAAAATGAACCACACAATTCAAATTTGGAAAAACACTTCGCATACATACTAGAAAATCATGTTAACCAGAAAGTGTGCATTTTAACTCCATGCAAAATTTTCAGTTTTCCCATCATCGACACATAAACCAGGGACTGTATGAACCAAGAATGTGCCAGCGAGGTTCCACGAGGTGCACTTCATGCAAAATGTACAGATACAAGCATAGACACAATTGAGCAATGCACCCACTTGCTACATCCATGCCGTGAAGTAAGAAGAAGTAAGACAGCAGCATAAGAGCACGTATCCCAATGAGAGCAGAGGTGCAAAGGCACACAGGACCAGTAGCTGATTAAGCACAGTACACAAGTTTCTAGACTGCAATGGCAAGCTGAAGATAAAACACAGTATTCCCACATCCCCAACTTTTTAATTGGATTTTTGGGGAAAAAAAAATCTTTTACTCGCATATTTTGCGCTCTCTACTGTGCCAGACCACCAGCATGTACCTGAGTGCTTGCAAGGCCGCCTTGGGAAGATTGGAGCGGCGGCGTCGTCGTGTGCAGTTGCGAAAGGTGCGCATGATGTGGGCACGATTTATGCGCAGTTTACCCGGCTCGTTCACGCTGGCGGTCGCTTTCCCACACAACAGTTGCGCGTGCGCCCAAATCCCACACTACCGAACCGTTCGCTGTTCGGTTTGCCACTAGTCAGCCGGGCTGCACCCAAGGGCATCGTTTTATCTCCAGTTATCTCCTTTGCCTCCCTGTGCTGGCTTGTATCATTGCACGTTTATTGCTTTGAGCTCCATACGTGAGGCGAGGCGGAAGGGGGTCTACGTCTTACACTTGGCGTCAACTTTTTTTTGACCAGCGAGGGGTGCGAGATGGCGGGGTCTATATATAGGTATAACACGCAGCATATATTACGCATTATGACCTTTGTAGCATTTTTTAGGACGTGTTCAGAAAATTTTCGCGTAAGCTGCGTACCCCCTTTTTGAGGCCTTAATTTAAAGAAAAAAAGTGTGCAAATTATGTGAGCAAATATGATAGTTGCCATTCAGGCACCAGATGGCACCACCATAAGCCATAGTTTTGACTCCCCTTCATCCATGCTTGGTGCAAACTTGCACTCACCTTCAGCTTTCCAACAGAGTCAGTCACCATGCAGAGGACGTCAGCTGTACGGTGCATACTGCACAAGAACAGCACACATGCTTTCGCCTCCATGGAGAGAATCATGGGTGTGTCGGCCTCTGGCACGGTCAGGAAGCCTCGAAGCATCGCGAGGCAACGCATGGCCAGGTTACCAACCTCTCTGGATGGCAGCAAGCTAGCAACACTCAGCACAGATATCTGCATGCTCAGGCACTGCGTGTGGAAAGAGAACACCAGGTCTTGCATCACTGCGCTTGCAGTGCCTGCAATCCACAGGATGCTTCACATTACTTGAAATGAAGGTCAACAAGATAAGAGCGGCTACATTTTGCAAAAAAAGAAAGCATCATTGTAGGCAGTAGCCAAGCACAAGCTCCTTACTTCTGAACTCCACATTTAAAGCCGATCAAGACTAAGTTTTTAGGGGGGCGAGGTGTCTGACACCCCAAAGTGTAGTGGAGGGTTCCAGATCAATTTCAACCACCTGGGGTTCTTTAATGACACCACATAGTACACGGGCACCTTTGCCCCCATCAAAATTTGAATACCATGACCAGGATCAAACCAGGGCCCTCGAGCTCAGCAGCCAAGTGCCCCAACCACTGTGCCACTTTGGTGGGGCAAATTAAGACTAGCGTTATTTCCATGCGGCATTTCAATAAGAAAGTAGCGAACATCAAAAGAAACCTGACGAATAATTCTCCTGAATTTTCCTCAGGTTTCTTATGAATTCTTATATGTCTACGGCATAAGAGCCATCTTTGAACATTCCACCCTTGAACAGTTCACTGATTGCGGTTGCCGCATCGCTTGAAATCATATATGCAATTTCAGCAAAATTCAATGGCAAATTCTAGCCTGTGATGAAGCATCAGGGAAAAAAGAAAAAAAGAATAAAAAGAGAAATCAAATGCTACATTATAAAAAAAACTGTCCAACTCGGGGGTTTATTGCAATAAAAGATAGTGCAAGAATGAAAACCACTTGCATACTGCTTACTTGGCTGCCAACATTACAGCTTATGTTTCCTTCATGCAAAATGGATGTTAGTTTAAAATGCATCACACTCTGTACTGCTAGCACTCGCTTCAATGCTTTGTCATGCACAGCCATAGATCACTGGCAACTAACAAATGAGTCATGAAATTTCGAGATACCAAGTGTAGAAGTGAACAGTCTGCGACCTCAAGGCCTAAATTTTCTTTTTATAGAGTTAATTCGTCCAGACGTACTGCTAGAACACTTCTTTGAGCAATACAGCTAAATTCATGTAGTGGCAATCATGGATTAGAAGCTTGCTAGAATGTGCCCACAAATTTTTGGACAGTGCTTTTATTTACCCAAACAATGCACACAAGCCTTGCCAAAACCACAACACCAGTTCAGCGCATGGAGCTGCATGCAACACCATGGCATCACAGGACCAACAATGGTGCAGCAGCAATAGACAGCCGCTCTATGCAGTCCATACCACACGTGATGTGCACAAGCATGCTACACCACTGTTTGGCACCTGTAACTGCAGTCACAGTAACTGAAATCACAGAAAGCCAAGCAGAGTTCGATATGCATAAAGCTTCCCTTGAACGGGCTACAGCTTCCAGACCTTAAAGGTGCACTGAAGAGGAATCTGAACTTGTCTTTTTGCCGTGAGAACTCGATCTACACGTTCCCAGCATTCTTAGAAACTGCGACTTATTACACTGTATGGCAGATTTCCCAAATTAAATCGAATTAACGGCCGGCTCCCGCCCTTTTTTTTTAATTCTGCCTCGTACGGTGGGCGGAGTCGACCAACGCGTGGAGTGCCTTTCAGCCAGCTACGTGGCGGCTTGCCGCTCTGCCATCGGCGGAGTAATACGTAGTAGTCCGTAGTAGCAAATAGTCCGCGCGTATTTTTATTTCTGCGGGCTTATTTTGCGGCTATATTATCTGCGAATGAAACTATTTATTCATGGAAACCTAAAAAACAAAATAAAGCCAAAGCAAAGCCTCCACGGAGCTGGTTGAAAGGAACTTCACGCGTTGGTCGACTCCGCCCATCGTACGAGGCAGAATTAAAAAAAAAGGGCGGGAGCCGGATGTTAATTCTATTTAATTAGGGAAATCGGCGATACAGGGCAATAAGTTGCAGTTTCTAAGAATGCTAGGAACGTGTAGATCGAGTTCCCGCGGCAAAAAGACAAGTTCAGAATCCTCTTCAGTGCACCTTTAAATTCTGTTCACACATCCCCTTGGCAACAAGCTTGTCTTGGATAGTGCCTAAATATTCCCATAGAATAGTCAAGCAACCGCACACAATTAAGACCTCAAGTGGCAAGAAAATCCGTACGCCATTTTTTTTTTTTTTCATCACAGTATGGCCATGATATTACCGGAGAACTGCACCAAAGTGAAAAAAGTGATATTAGCCCCCTGCGGTCACTAGTTGGGTGTTGTCCAACATCTGGAAAGGACAGTTCTGGCCAGATGTCATGCAGCACCCACCGAGTGGCACTGAACTTGCTTGAACAAAAAAAAAAAAAAAAACGCTGTATTTTTTTTTCCTTTTGTTGCATTGATGACATAACCTGTTAGGGACTTCTTTAACTGAATGCGCTCCTAGAAGGCTTCACTTTAAGAGAGCACCGCAAGCTTTTTGGCACACATTTTATTTAAAGTGTGGCACGCTGCAGTATGGCAACATAGTATGTTTTCTGAGCTCATTTTATGTGAAGGAATCGCCTGAGTTTAACAATAGTAAACACAACCTCAGTGAAAAATAAAAGTTACATTCCTCCTTTGGAAGGTGCACTGATGACGTCTACTCCGCCAACTGATAGCAATGCCATGCAAAGCTTCACATTTTCAATGAAGTCTGAAATGTTGGAGGAGGTGTTTTTCTGGCTCCCTGAAGTTTAAATCAGTTTTGATGTGCCTCTGTCTTCTTCTGCTATGTCCTGCCTAGTATGCTGCTAATTTTATGGATCATCAACAGCTTCCCAATATTGCAATTGTGGATTGAAGGCGTGGAGACACATGCAATACTAACAGAACCTTATTCAACAGCCTGCTGAAAAAAATTCAAGTTCAACGTGGTATGAAGGAATCCTCTGCACATTTTGAGTGGAAAGACGGGTTGGACAGAAGGCCACACTTCATTTGCATGAATCTAGAGGAAAAAAGCAAAGATTGTGCAGTCTACAGCGACTGAAAAACAAAGAGGCCCAAGAGAGGCAGTTCTACTACTTCAAGACAAGCAGCAAACATCCTCGTCTCCACTCGACAAAATGCTTGGTGCGGTACCATGCACTCCAAGAATATTGCCAAGCAACCCTGAAATGCAGGACAGCACCAGAAAGACATCATTATAGGTTAGTAGTTTTCCTTAAAATTGCCAAGGAAAATTGGGGAAAACTTCAACTTATATTCTCAGTAAAAATCAATTCTGCAGTTCTTTCTGGGTGTGCTAGTGCTTGTATCACAGCAAAAGACTAATTTATTGCTGAGAAGATTGTATTTAAAATTTTTCCTATCACTCCATTCAAACTCACGATGTCAACATGAAAAGCATTCCAACATCACCGTCCAGAAATGAGTAGTCGGGTGGCATCCAAGAGCTGCCCTAAAAAACTGTGTCGACACGGCACAGCTTACTAGCAGAAGAGCCGTGGGTGGAGACACCTGTATTTTATTTTTTGGCCTTTTCTAGCTTATAAAAAATCCCCATTTTCAGCGAAAGTAGCATCCTTGTAGTTAGAATGCACTAATCTATCAATGCAAGCCAACCTCAATTTGAGGTTGTGCATATAAGCAGCAAAGCAGAGAGCTCTAGGTTCCCCTATTCCATTCTGCCTACAGAACAAACATATGCGTTAATCCAGCCACAAGAAATTCATAGTCAACTTCACAGCTGCAAGGTAACATGCAATCACCAATGAAGAGGACAACAGCAGAGGTAGTACTAACAAGAGACATACCTGTGAACCTGCCTATGTCAGAATTAGAAGATCAAAAATGGGGGGGGGGGGGGGGGGGAAGCAGCAGTGCGCATGTGGAACATGTGTATATTTCCAGAGGTTGAGCACGCCAATTTGCAGAGTGACTTTACCATATAAGACTTTGCTGACTGCAAAAACTTCTCACAGCAGACTCGTCAAAAATTCTTACAAGTGGTGGCTCTTCTCCAAGCAAAGTTCAGCAGTGTGAAGTTTGGCCCCGGCGGCCTCTGGTGCCCATTTCTTCCCCCCCCCCCCCCCCCCAAGCCTCATGTCATGAGAGGTAGAAATGGCAGTGAGCATCTAGTGATAATTTTCTCGCAAGATTCGCTCGCCACTGCGATAGCTTAGAGCGCACCACTTCTGAAAGATGGATTCTTTCTGAAGGTGCACATGGACAGCACACGTGGGCCACCAGGTGTGCTGCCGTACTTGTTTCACATTCTAACTTGGGCGACAGAACCACGGATTTCTTTAGTCTCAAAACGAAGAAGGCTAAAAAATGGGCGCTGGACTTGCAGAGTGCATGCATGTAACCTTGCCAGTTTCAATGATGCTTATCTTTAGCAGCACAGATGGCATCGCAGGTCACGTGCTGCATCAGTCCTCTCATCCTGCTCTGACTGTTTTGGGCGGCAGCCGTGCCCTCGGAGTCGAACCCTCTCAGTCAGCCTTTCACTTTCTCGCAACACATCCCAGCGATCACAAGGAAACCAGCAAACAGCCAAAAAATGAACCATAAAAGCTCAAAGAAGCACACTAAACGAAAAGGAAATTTCACTTGACTTCGGCCAGGTAACAAGCACATACTAACAAATAGATTTTTTTTTTTCAGAAAAAATTATTCCGAAGAAATTCGAGCATGATTTTTGGAAGAAATAAGAGCGTGTTCATACAAATGGGAGGGTCAGTCAAAATCAAGGGGCCTCCTGGGCAATTCGGGAGAGATGGAAGTTATGATGATGGGACTAGCTATTCAAGCGTGTTGCACAACATGACCATCTTATTACAATGAATCCGGTTTCAACAGGCATTATCAGATAACACACTGATCTCCAGCATTTGGTTGGCATCCTATCTCATTGACTACACTTCATTTAGTGTGGATTCAGTTAAAATAAACATCCAGAGATTGAACTCATTTAGGAGGCCAACAAGCTAGTTTGTGCTTTATTACAGAGGATTTTTCAGCAATGAACAGAGCTTAACTTCAAGTACTCCTCGGTTGATCTCGGTGATGCACGGCAACAGCAGAAGCAATCACAACTGCCGTTTTGTTATTACAGAGAGTTTTAGCGTTCCCTATACCATCTGCTGTCACCACTTGCCGCAGCTGGTAGCTGCCAATGCACATGCACAGACGGTGCCAACTGGCCAGGTGCAGGAACCGGCCAGCATTCTGAATGTCACTCTGAGTGTTCACTAGCTGCTGTGACCACTAGCTCTGATGCATATACACCACTGGGTGGAATCAACACGCGCAAATGTCGTACTTTTTTATTTGTCAGCCAGATATTCCTTTGCAGCTTATTTATGAGCATATGCTTTGCTAGACCCTTTACCCGGGAACATGATTTCATGCTAGCTGCACACTGCAGCCGGAAATATACAGGCAAATTATTTTAGTTTGCTCATAGGCTCTGGTTGTGCACCATTCTGGCATAATAGTACATCACGCATGCGCGTATTTAAGGAGCAATGCAAAGGATGGCCATGTCTTCTGCGCCGTTCCCTAACAATGTATCACCAACTCACCAATCTAGCCGTAGTGCACTTTTTTTTTGCGCTAGTGCCCCTTCTGCAGTGCCTTTGCTGCCGTTTAATTTCGCAACAAAACACAAAGCGCTGTCCATCAGCTACACCATCAAAACAGACATAATTTTGTCAAGTGCTCAGTGAATAGAAGACATTTGTAAGGAATAGCATTTCAACTGTGAAATACACGGCTACATCCCAAAGTGAAATGAAAGACTGCAGAGCAAAACTTACGTCAGTCAATGGGAACAACTTGTTCATAGACTTCTTCATGATGTACACAAGACGCTTCCACATAGCCTTCAGCTCATCCTAGCATTAGGCAAAAAAGAAGGCAAAAGGAGAGAGAGGGGCAGAAAAACAACAAAATTTAGCACCAAGACGGAATGAAAACAAAATATGAACAATGATTTTGGAAATCAAACAAGTGCTTTCAAATTACGGGGCAGGAATCCAGCACCCCTCCTTGATGACTCCTCGTTGGCCTGAAACTTCCCCCAAAGCTTTGTCTGGGGACAGCATCTGCCACTATGAGAGGTGCTACTGTCAACTGGAAGGTGCTCAGCTGTCTCTCTTAACTCTTTCCTGTCCGCGCCTATTCCCATCGATAGCCCGCTATCGATGGTTTCAAGTTCGTATTTTCCCGCTTTTTGAAGCGTTCCTGCACAACTAGCGCTATCCAGTGTGAAATAAAGGAACTCTTCTTTCAGTTTCGCTTTTGCTTTGACTTTTTCCGCCAAGCGGTGATTTTTGAAGCCCCTCCGGAGTCAGCTGACTGGCGCTCCTTGTTTCCACCATGGCGTCACGTCGCGCGCTGCTGCTGCGCCGAAACCGCGCGTTTCCACAGAAATTGATGCTCCTGAGAGTTCGTTTTTGGACGAGAACAGCAGCAGTGAGGATTCAGAAGACGACTTCGGCTCTTCAGACTTCAGCACCGACAGCAAAACTGCGTCAGACCGACCCGGAACGTCAACAGCCATGCCTCGGTAAGTTTCGCTTTCTCCCCCGAAATGTTCCGCTTTTGCTGCGCGCTTATCGGAAAAGATCAGAGTGTTCTGAAGGTCATAACTCTTATCTGCAGGGTGTCAACGTCTTTCGGGCGGGATTACTTGCCGCCGGCAGCGCAGAGAGTCGTGTTTTCGGCTCGAAGACAGCCAAGGGTCGACCTCGGCGTTGCGCGCCGGAGTGTCGCACGGCGCTCGGCGGCGCGGTCGTCAACAGCTTCATACTTTTTGACGCGCATCGCCAGCAGCATCCCGAAGCACCAGAATTGTCGAGGACATCAAGATTTGATCAGTTCACGTTCAGACTTTAATTGATCGAGCAACTCCTCGGATTTGATGAGCCACATCCTCAGGACCCCTATGTTCGCCCTCTGTTTCCGCCTCGTGATTCACCTCAGGGGCTGCAGCACAAGCCGCAGAAAATGCAAAGTACCGGAACTGCAAATTGTGCTACGAAGAAAAAAAGGTGGAACAAAAAACAAATGTTTTCTGTGAGACATGTGCGGCCAACCTCTGCTTCACGGCAACAAGGAACTGTTTCGCGCGGTGGCACAATAGTCACTAGGACTACTGTTTCCTTTCCTAGCCCAGCTAATACTGTTCGCAGCAAACTAAAATTTGCTGCAATGTTGCATCAATCCCTGTTGTAAAAAATGTATATTTTGAAATTTTTTTATGTGTTATTTTTGTGACGGAACTTTGATGTTTTTGTGTGTTTTTCTTTGTAACTAAAATTTTCTTTCTGATAATTTTTTTTTTCATCTCTTACTCAATAAACATGCTTACTGTGACTAATAAAAATGTGAAGAGTTTCCTCTTCTACAATTCGGTACCATACACTCCTGTACCAAGCAAGTTTTGTTAAAGAAAAAAAATATTAATGATATGACATGAAAACCACCATTTTCCCCGCGGACAGGAAAGAGTTAAGTGGATAGCCACGTGACTGCAGCTTTTTATTGACCACGATGGCAGCATTCTCACTCTCACAATGTTTTCGCAAATTTTCAGTGCCTGCATGTCAGCAATGGAGCTTGTCAGCTAGGCAATGAGCACTCATTAGTAATAGCCAACAAACCACTCATTTGTGATATGGTATGGTATTGGAGGTTCAACATCCCAAAGAGATATGGGCGATGAGGGAAGCCATAGTGCAGGGCTCCGTACTAATTTCGACCACCTGGAGTTCTCTAATGTGCACTAACAACGTACAGCACATGGCTCCTTGCGTTTTGCCATTGCCACTGTGGCCGGAAGCGAACCCACATCCTTGGGCTCAGCAGTCAGGTGTCCTTACCATTCAGCCACCGTGACGGGGCCCACTCTTTAGTAACTCATTAGTACCATTAATAGCCAATAGACAATAATACAATCATCCTGACAGGTGGTCTTTTTGGAAACAAGAGTAGTTCACAGCACAGAAAATAGCTCACTGCAGAAAAAGCCTCACAATTAATGCTCACTTTTATAAAAATAGAGTAAAATTACCATTATTGTCTGCTTAATCTTTGCTTCAGTGCTTCTACTACCCCTCATGGGCAACAGAGATAGACTTGTGTTCTCTCCGCCTGAAAAAAAAAACACTTCTATATTGAAATTAAAATATCAAAATTAGTTTTTGAGGAAAGGAAGTGATGGAGTAACTGTCTCACATTTCGGTGGCCACCCTTAATACTGTAGTTTCATTTTTTATGCACATGACATGTAAGTGAGGATTATTTTCACGGAGAGGGCTGATTATTTTCACTTCCATATGGCCAAGCAGCATTCATGAACTCCCCAAAAACTTCGATAGGTTCAAACAAATTTTTAAAAATGTACGTGACCCACTGTGTTTCCAGGGCATTGAGGGCCACGAAGTTCAAACAGAAGCCGCAATTTCCCCCCCAACATCCCCGTAAGAACAACATCGCAAGAACCACGGTCAGTCGTAGCCACTGCATTATTTGATTCAATCCAGCCCCTTTGATTTCCACAGCCTCCTCCACCTCTATGAGAAGGCACGCCAAGGAAAAACAAAACAGCTTCAGTTTTAAACTGTAAAGTGCCGTTAGCATAGGTTAGTGATAGACAAGGATTAGGCTGATGTCTCAGAGAGGTGTTTTGTGTGCATGTACATGATGAAATACTTCATTCTGGCTTCAACTATACATAAGCGTATGTATATTTGAGGTACGCGAAGAACTAAAATACTCGGCGCGCGGATTGTGCACTGATAAAAATTTGAGCTTTACCTAGAAATGGAAACTGCACAATGCAAATTACACACCTATAACAAAATCAAAATGAATCCTAATGAGCGGCATGACAACAACGCAGCTTACGAAGAACAGCATGCAACAACATTAATGATGATGGTGGAGACTGCAGCAGCGGCTGTTGCCACCTCCACCATGGCTCAGATACCATGGCTCAGATGGGCCATGGGAGGTATCGCTTCACCATTCTCAATTTGGCCCCGTTACCATCAGCCCCGGAAATAGATTTAGGACTTTTCCTATGTCTCCGTAACAAGAGTGCTGCTATCTTCGTAGTCAGGAGCAGAGGTGGCATCAACCTACAGTGGAATTGCGAAAGTTCCAAGTAGCACCACAGAGCGGCACAAACTGAGGCGCACTAGTACCAACTTGCTCTGTGGTTCACAGCATTAGCTACAGGGCACGCAAACCGCTGGTTGATGGCTCTGTTCTAAAGCTTTACCCTGCCAAATTTTAGACACCCAAACTACTTCATAAACATGAACTGGGTGTTGCATAACTCACTGCAAAATAGCAGAGCCCTCTATAGTTGACTCTTTCGTTACCGTGCCATAGGCCATCGGCCACATATGACTGACGTTTTGAACCTGCCACCAAAAATTCAGGTCAGCACTCCTGGACAAGCTGCACCATCTAGTTTGCTTCTGTAACACCAGCTCTTTGGTTTCAGTTTTGTTTTTTTTTTCATTTTCTAACATGAGGAGGCAGCGTGAAAAATGAAACTGACCGAACATAGCTGCTACCCCAGCTCAGGTGCTTCCAGCCGCGATAGCATATAAAATGTATTACATATAAAATGTAACAATAAAGCCACTACTACTACTACTACATAGCCCGCCACTCAGCGATCATGGCGTCTGATGCGCCACGCTCCAGGAATACTTAAAAGCTACACTGAGCACTTTTTTTTTTTCAAAGTAGCAGTGGAAAGTACGGTGCAGCTCAAAATCACAAGAATGGTAGCTAAAAACATGTGCCATGTTTCATATATTTTATTTTCCTGTAATTGACTTCCATCTCAGTGCAGTGGCTTATTTTTGTTTTGCTTGTATTCTTTTTTTCTGTAACCAGCATATTTAAACAGTAAATATTGAAAAAGTTTTGCACACACAACTCTGACATGTTTTCGTTTGGAAGTATAATCAATACACTAGAGTTTGATGTATTACAATGTGCAGTGCATGTACCACTTCTTGACGAAATAATTTTTATTTTAAAACACGCAAAATCGGTCTTTTTTTTATAAGTAAGGAAACAGTTGAGCAGCTTGGACCAGCAAAGATCTTCTACTATAGCAGGGTCTTTACTATATCAGTTGTTGGTGATGGCATGGCTCTGACTATGCTCTCTGGCGGTTTCTGAGTACAAAGTGTTGGTTTATAAAAGAAACACTCAGAAGTACCTTACATTCTGCTCTTATCGTCCCTTTAGGTGAAAATGATTTATTTTATGTAATCACATGTTATCCCGTTTTCGACCTCGTTTACGTCTTGTGGAAGTTCCACATTTGCACGAATACAACGTGGCTACAAAAATAAAGCACGGTTGATTCCATGTGAAAACCAAAGCTTTGCATGATCACAGCGTCATCTTCTGTGGGCTCAGCGTCATTTATAAGACAGTAAAGAAATGCGCGCGACACAGTCATGCACGGCAAAACCACTTACACAGAGCTGCCACGCCTCCACTTCTTGCCGCCACTTCCCCGTGCTTCGTGCAGCCGTGCTACAAATGCACGGACTTTTTTTCCATTTTCTGCTCCTTACTGCACTTTTACTGGCTTTCCTTTCTCAGTGACCCCCGTCACCTTTGAAAAAAATCTTTACTATAACCAATAAAAAGTGTAGTGTCTTCTATGGAAAGCAAAATGAAATCGCAGCTTCGCTTTATTATATCCGAGTTTTTACTATAACCAAGTTCACTTAGTAAGGTTCCAATACTCAAAATGTTTGAATTTTGCCCGCCTCAAAAACAGACCTGCCTCCCCTTCAATTAAAAGAGGGAACACTTAAACTGGTATTTTTTTTAACAATTTAAATTGAATGTTGCTCAAGTACTTTCAAAAAACCCCACTATAGTCAACTCGGTTATAGTAAAAACTCCAATATAGTAAAGTGAAGCTGCGGTTCCATTTCGCCTCCCATAGATAACTGCAGATTTTTTTTTTTTTTGGTTATAGTAAAGATTTTCTTCGAAGAAATGGCTATAGTAAAGAGCGTCTGGCCATGGCGATGCACCTCCCGCGAATTGATGACATCGCAGCACGCGCGAAGTCTAGGATCGCGAGGTTTGTAGATACAGAATAGAATAAAACGACGCTCTTTGAGGTGGCTTCGCCACCAAGCTCATGAGCTGCAAGAAGAAGCCAACTTTTTAAAGACCTTGAGGCGAAGCGCGCGGCGAGAACGGAACGAGTAAAGCTGGCTATGAACGTAGAAAGAAACGCGGCGCGGGTCGCTAAGAAAGGAAAGCCAGTGAAAGTGCAGTGAGGACTAGAAAACTGAAGAAACGGGCGTGCGTTCGTAGCACGGGAGAGAGGCAGCAAGAAGCAGAGGCGCGGCAGCACTGTGCAAGCGGTTTTGTCGCACTTCACTGCGTCGCGTGTGCGTTTCTTGACTGCTACCACTTAAATGATGCTGAGGCCACAGAAGATGACGCCTTGACCATACAAAGCTTTGATTTTCACGTGGAATCAAACATGCGTTATATTCGTAGCTGCCTTGTATACGTGCAAATGCAGTACTTCCACAAGACGTAAACCAAGTCGAAAATGTGATGACAAGTGATAACTGAAAATAAATAATTATCACATAAAGGGACAATAAGAGCAGAATGTGAGGTATTTTTAAGTGCTTCTTTTATAAACCAATGCTTTGTGCTTAGTAAGCAGCCAGAGAGCCTAGTCAGAGCCATCACCAACAGATGGTATCGTAAAGACCCTCATATAGTTAGTAGAGATTATTGCTGGTCCGAGCTTCTTTACTACAGAGGGTTTCTACTGTAATTAGCACATTTTGCATTATTACACATCTCTGCACAGTGTGCTCATTAATGCACACTCACTTCACTCTATAAGAGTCAGCTTACTGGAACTTATGATTTGGTCCGGTCAACATCCATTGCATCAAAGTATCAAAAAAAGCCTCTGTAAGTACGAACTGCACATAATCCACATAAGCTTTTGGTCTTATCGAGTGTCAACAGTATATTGTAATGCTTGTGATGTAAACAAGCACTTTCCTGTCAGTGCTACAGTGCACTGTCAATATTATGAATCTACGCAAAAGTAACTAAAACAGCCTTTCCCTCCATATAATGGGCAGAGAAACATAGCATATCTCATGTTCCATGCCACACCCTCTATATGCAGCCATATTTTGGAGAGGCCAGTTACATACTTGCAATTCTGTGCAAGCCACACGCCCTTGGCTTGGCTGGCACCAAAAGCATTCATCAATGAGTCTTGTTAGGAGCAATGCAACCGAGCTGCTCTGCAGTTGCGCTGCTTGTACAAGCCGTCAATCATAAAGCACATCTTACAATACAGACACTTCTATAAGAAATGCTCCCTTTTATGACAAAGTTACAAAAATTTGAAGAAGGTTTGTTCATTGCACGGGGTAATATTCAGGGTGATTTTTTTACAATTTGAAGATTGTTATTTTAAAAAATGTGAGAAATACATTGGTGTGGTCTCTGCAAGTGAACTGTACAGCAAGGCAGACATTAGATAAATGATATGGATAAATAATTAGACAAATAATTAACTAAAATCAACTAATAAACTTTGTACTTTTGATTTTAGGAGGCAGGGTTACATTGCAAAATTGAAGGCCATCAACACCGAAGGTGAGCCCTGTTTTTAATTTTTTTTTTCATTGGCAATGTGGTTTAAAATATCAAACACCAAAAATACACGTTTGAAAGCTCACTGAGTTGGCTTTTCCTCACTGTATTATATTTTATAAAATGGCGTCGCTGGACAAGGTATTGCCGCCAAAATCAAGTTAACTTCGTCTACAGCATCAAATACACAAACGACATCTTTATCCCATGCATAAGAAACAGGAGCGACGCAATTTTACAATTGTGCAATGCGGGAAAGCTAACCCATTAGGCTTTAAATTATGTACTTTTGCCTTATCTCCTTATCTCCTAGCCTTAGGACTTATCTCCAGAGTTGACTGCCTTCAATTTCTCGATATAATCTTGCCAGCTAAAATCAAAAATAAAGAAGCTGACTAGTTAATTTTATATAATTCCCTAATTATTTATTCATATCAGGTAAATAATGTCCGCCCTGGTGTACAATCCACCAGCACAAACCACACCTACAAAAAAAAATTGAATTTTTGAAAAAAAAAAAATCACCCTGTATATCCTATACATAAAGTATACATTTTTATTGGTTTGGTTTATGGGGTTTAACGTCCCAAAGCGACTAAGGCTATGAGAGACACCGTAGTGGAGGGCTCCGGAAATTTCGACAACCAAAAAAGTAGGTGTGGTCATCGTGTGAGTAAATAAGGTACTATTCATCTTGTGGCCACTCCTGCCAAATGCGTAGGCATTACTAGAATATCTGATAAGTATCACTAAAATGCAGCAAATGAAATGGCATGAATTTACGTTGCACTGAAATCCAGGAGGAGTAGTAGTATAGTGCCACAACAAAAACAAAAGTCACTCAAACACCTAAATGGTAAATAGCCCATGTTTTGCTGTGTCTCCCAATGTAAGTGCGTCCCAAAAAAATGAAAAAATTGTTAATTTCGCTCAGCACTCTTTAACCTTATGCCCCCCCATGGAGTGCAGCTTCCAGAAAGAAGAAAAAAAGCGCAATACTCACTCCTAGGCTGTTTTTTTACTTTAGTACAGCCATGCAGACAATTCTCTGGATGACATTTCAACCTAACTCTGTTTCCGAAGTACCTACAGGAAACTGGGCCTGCCACGGTGGCTCTGTGGTTGGGCACTCAGCTGCTGAGCCCAAGGACAAGTTTTGAATTACGAACGTGGCGGGTGCGTTTCAGTGAGGCAAACCATGAATGGAGCCCCTGTGCTGTGCGATACCACTGCACATCAAACAACCCCAGGTGGTCAAAATTATTCCTGAGCCCTCCAATACGGAAGCCTTTTTCTCTGTTCCTTTTTTTCACTTCCCCCTTATTCCTTTCCTCACAGCACAGTTTTGGTGTGCACTGAGAAGTATGACAGCTACTGTGCCCTTTCCTTTCCTGAAAACCAATTTTCATTTTTTTTCTATCAAACTGAGTCACTTCAAGGGCAGAAAAGAGGCTTATGCCTTCAGAAAACAAATGCAGGTAACTAGATTATCCACAGACTGGAACGGTTTAGATCGTAGCTAGAGATCGACAAAGAGCAATTCTGGTACACAGAGTGATGCAGAGTGATGTTATGTTGTGAAACTCACATGAGAGCAGAGCTCCTTCCGCAGAGACAGCCTGTTGTACGTGATTGCCAGTGTTTCCACCAGTATGTGCACCGAACGCTGCTCCAAGATGTTCTCCCTCTCAAATTCAGCGCCACTTGGCTCACTGGTCCAGCTCTTGCTTGGATCAGTGTTCTCCTTGGCAGCAATCCTGATGAGGCGTAAACAGTTCAGCCACACCACTTTGCAGATGGCAATCAGGAACTCCACTGCAAGAGAGCACAATGAAAGCAATGAATTCTCTCTACTGACAGTAAGGGTTCCCAAAAGCTTGGGGCCTCTCTAGCCTTGCATGCAAGTTGTAAACATTGCTCGTTTAGGGCGAAAGGAATGAAACACCAAGGATGTGACTGTACAGTACGGTCCATTGTTAAAGGGAACATGCGATCACGTGGCCTCCGCGCTTCGGGAAGCCCTGTTGCCTAGATGCGGCGAGAATAGGCGGCATGAGATGCATGCGTTGAATGACCAGCCGTCATGCTTGCTGCACATGCGTCTTGTGCCGACAGTTCAGACAAGTTCTCGGCGGCAGCGCTCCGCAAAGCACGGAGGCCATGCGATCGCATGTTCCCTTTAACAGTGGACCGTACTGTGCATGGCACAGGGCCCAGGGGGGGGCAAGTGCCACAAAGGGACAGAAATAATGCACCAAAGTCTCGGGCGAAGAAACGGAACGGCACTAGGATATCTAAGTTGTTGCAGCAGGGCAATTATGGGGGAAGTTGGGTACGTAACAGAAGAATCCTGCACAAAAAAGACTGGCAAGAGTAGGTTGCAGTGCAAAGTATGTACAGTAGAACCCCGCTGTTACGTTCCTCACTGCTGCGTTTTCCCGGCTGTTACGTCGTTTTCTTCGGGTCCCGGCATAGCTTCCATAGGATCCAATGTATTGGGAACCCCGCTGTTACGTCGTAGCCGAGGAAACGATCCCGCATGATACGTCGCAACCGGGCTCCCCGAACCCAACCGGGCAATGCGCGCCAACCGGCATTTTGATTTCTGACGAGTCTTGGCCAGGCTTGGCTACGGAACTGGCTGCAAGAAGCCGCACGCGAGTTGGAGAGGCCGCCACTAGATGGCTATCTGCCTCGCGCGCCGAACGCCGCGATCTTTATCGTGGGAGGTGGTGAGGAGGAGGGGCGCGGCTGCGGTCGCTTATCAGCGCGTCTTTTCTTTCACTCTTTCTTTTTATCTTTTAACTCTCCTTTATCTGCAAGTGACAGTGGTGGTGGGTGGTGGCTCGGCTGGAGCCAGTCGGCAGGGCCCGTGCAATTTCCTTTTCATCCTTCTCAGTCGCAACAACATCTTTATTGTGCTTTGATGGCGTGATAGCGTTGAGTAAGCCGAAAGGGCTTTCCCTTGAGGAAAAGCTGGACGTACTAAACGCAGTCGACAGGCAGCCAGGGCGGCTTACGTGGAGCAGCGCGGCGAGCAGCCTACGAACATTTCAGTGCTTGACGCTGTGCACAACGTCGCTTCAGCGTGGACTGCAGTGAGCTCGTGAACTGCACAGCACTGCTGCGTGCGTGCGGTGTGGCCGCACCGCAAAGCGACGCTGACAGCAATGCGGCCTTTGCTATTGAGAAACGCGTTGTTCTTTCCAGCGAGCAAAAGAAACTGCAATCCACCATTCTCGATTTTTTAAAGTCCTAGGGTCAATTTGCGGAAATAAATTGTTTCTAGTCAAAGCTGCACTGTTTTCATTAATTTTCGGCGCTTTCCTCACTGTTGCGTTTTCCCGGCTGTTACGTTTTTTTTTCCCGGTCCGGTGAAAAACATATGAACGGGGTTCTACTGTACTTGTGCCACGTCCTCGTCCAAGTACAGTCTGCATCACCCTTGTGCAGAGCGCTCAAGCAGTCTGCACCATGCAGTCAAAAGTGAAATTAGAAAGAAGCCCATGGTTTGAGGGGGCAAATTGCTTGTGCCCACCTTGCTTGCAGGTTCATGTGGCACTGATTCCGCACGAGCATAGACAAGGTATCGAATTCTATGCAGGGCAGGACACTGCTTGAGTGCTCTACACAGAGACCACGCTCTGCCTCTTGCAAGTTCAGCCTCAACAGTGCTCCCTCACTAAAGCACCCCCTCAGTTCCTACATGAGAGCACATTTACACTTCAACATGTGGAGCAACAAATGCCGGTGGTTGCCTGGTAGTGCTGCAGCACGTCTTTCTTCCACAGTTGCTCTCGGTGCCTTTATAGAAACAGCGTGTGCAGTTACTTTTTCTAGGATTCTATTAATGAATATCATTGTTTTGTTATGCTATGATTTTGTATTTCATTTATTACTCTTGTATTGCCAAGTGGGTGAACACTGCCTGTCATGCACCTGAGCTGCTCTGTTTGAGAATTTCGAAGCTGAGTTTTAAAATTTCAGAGCAAGTTTTTGTTTTCATGCAATGGCCTTGTGAGTAACAAAAACACACGGTTCTGAAGTTGCCTAATATGCCAGTAAATTGCTATTGTGTGGCAAAAGTATTCAAAATATCTGCTTCGAAATATTCGAAGCAAACAGCAATTTTCTTCAAATTCCTTTCAAACCAAAAATTCACTATTTGCTTAAGCCTAGTGGTGGTGGAGGTAGTGTTTTTATTTAAAACAAACAAAAAAAACGGGCGGAAATTATTAGTCCCAGCAATGGCAAGTGCTATCTAGCATCTTATGGGGGAACGCGGGCTTCAGAAGTGAAATTTTTTATATTTTTTGCCACAGAGCAATAAAATTTGGCACACTTATTGGGAAGTGCACTAAATGAACAAATACAAATTTTCATTCAACTTCAGTAGTTTTGACATTATGAATTCAATGTGCTTCAGTGATGTATCAAACTTGCAGAAAGCCTGGCATGGCAACAAAACAAGGCAAGAGCCTAGAGTCGCTTTTGAACTTCAGCCAAAGGAATCAATCGTTCATGCTGTGACATTCCCCAAAATTTTTATCAACCCGAGTGTTTTCTACTCAGAACATTATATCCAGACTTGCATATATGCACTCATTACTGTCATGCAAAATTAGTGACAGAGTGAGAAAAATAACAAAGTAATTCAGAAATACAGGAATGTCACTGCATAAAAAATCTATATGGAACACAATGCAATAGACCGCATAAAAATCCCCGAAGCCACTGTCATGCTATGCTTTCTGCAAGCAGGGAAGTCAGGTAAAAAAAAAACTTTTGAGAAAACTGGCATTTTCACGGAGATCTCAGCCAGTTTTTTTCTACTTATGGTCACAAAAAACTTTTTTTTAGTTTTTTTAAAGTCACTTCTGGGCTGTTTTCGGGGAAAATATTTCAAGATATAATTAGAAATACCATATGGATACGAAATAGATACCTTATGGATGTCTTTTTGCTTTGCAAAAGCAAGCCGTGCAAGCAATAGGAAATTTAGGACTTGCGGAAGACACTACACCTTATTTTAATCTAATAAAATATTGCCCATCCACAAATTGTATACCTAGCCCTGGAAATTTTGCACCACCAACCGAACAGATAAAACATTTCAAGCAAGATATCATGCAAAGTCTGGACCACATAATCTATCAAAAAACTTGATTCCAAGACCGTGTTCCCACACAACATATGTCTATCAAAAACTACGCTTTCTGATACCAGATGTCCTCAACAAATATCCTGGAGGCAGAGCGACTCAGACGAACGCTCAGGGACCCTTTCCTAAATGAAAAACTAAAATGCTAATGCCGGGCTGATTTACATGTTTGCTGTTTCCACTCCTGGTCTTTACCTGAACTCTGAAAGTCTTCAACATGTGCACTCAGATGACTGCTGATCCAGATGTTTTGTAACTTTTAACCAACCTGTTGTTTGAAGTAGTCTGTATTCATGTGCCCGTTATGTCCTAATTTACCATGACGTATTATTGTGCTTCTTTTGCTGAACTATGCTCTTGCATTACGTGGTTGTGTGTGTGCAGCAGTCAATGGTGGCACGGCCCCACCAGGCAAGTCTACTACCTTCTGTAGCGTCCCCCAAGGCATTTCTGTAACGGAATGTCTTGAATAAAGAAAGAAAGTTATTTGAAAGCTGTGTCCCCCCTTAAGCACCTGTGCTATGGCCAGCATAAATTAAAAGGGACAGGGAAGAACTGCACCTGGATGGATGCCATGGAGTAATTACTCCCTTCTTACAAATCTACATCACCTTGGAGGTTCCGTGAAACATTGCACTAACACCATTTCCATTTCGAGTTCTAGATCAATTCGGTCACACCCTACCATCCGTTAAGCCTTCCTGGTTGCTCAGCTGGTAGAACAACTGCCCCGGATAGGTGGTGGTCCTCAATTTGTTTAGTATGATGAATTTTTCTTCCGCAAGTTTTTGTGACAGCTGTATAGATTTCCACTGTAGCCATATATAAGCCCGTTGTGGCAACCAGCGGTGCGGGCAGGGCACATTTCCTCTTCTTTCTTTTTCTCGCCCTTTCTAATATGTGTAGCCATACAGCTGCACTTGGGTGCAATTACTTTCTTGTTACAGAGGGGAGGGAGAGTGAGAAAGAATAAGGGAGAGAATATATACAACTATGTACTGCAAGGCCTAGCGAACAGCACTGGTGACATGCACTCCTTAATATATACAAGCTGTGGGGGCACAAATTCAAGCTGTCACTGAATGCAGAGGCAATGGTAGTTTGGCCACTACAGTAAAAACTCGTTAATTCGACACTGACGGGACCGCGAAAAATTGTCGAATTATCCGAATGTCGAATTATCGAATGAACAACAAAAAACAATGTTTGCCGCAACAGGACGTATACCTTTATTTGGCAAGGAAATCTGTAATCACCGTCTGCTTTTTCGAGCGAATTTGAGCGACTACGATAGCTCTAACAGCTGCCAGGTGCTCCGCGGCACACGCGCCGTCAGGGATTTGTTCACAGAAGTCCTCCCGCACGGACAAGGCTTCTGCTGCTTCTTTCACCGTGCACTTCAGCATTTGGGACAACTGCTCACAATCGTAAATCGGTCCTCGTTGTCAGCGCCTGTCACTTTAATTATTTCATCCTCGGTCAGCTGACAGGACACAAAGGCGAGGCGCGCAGGCCCTGCGCGCTATCCACCGGAAAGCAGCGCGGGGAGGAGGTGGGGAGGAGGTGAAGAGAGCGCGGCTCCCCGCTTATCTGTTTTTTCAGCCAGCGGGGGCGTTGTTGCTGGGACCCGCGTCTTATCTTTTCTCTTTATCTTTCCTCTGATCTTTTAACTCTCCTCTATCTGCACATGGCAGCGGTGGTGGCTCGGCTGAGCCAGTAGGCAATCCCTTGCAATTTCCTTTCACCCTTCTCTCAGTCGCAACAAAACAGCAACAACAAGCAGCGCAGTAAACACGCTGACAAAGCGCGCATTTACCAAAAAAGGCGCCGTAAATAACCGCGATCATAGCGACTGCTGCGACACAACAAAGCACAAAATAAAAGACGCCAGCCGCTTCGGCCGCTGCTAACTCGCTTCCTGGATGGATGGATGATAATATGACCATACGGATGGCCTATCAGCAGTACAGTAGCGCCGCTCATGGCAGTGTTTTTTTCTTTTTGCTCTCGGCAAACCGGCTTGGCGGGCTGCGGAGTGAAGTCGAATTAACCGACGCACGGCAAAATTTGTTCGAATTAACGAGAGTTTTGCCCCATAGACTCCTATGTATAATTGTAGGGACCTCGCGCGCGCGTCGAATTATCCGATTTTCCGAATTACCGGGGGTCGAATTAACGAGCTTTCACTGTACTAGCAA
Source organism: Amblyomma mixtum (assembly GCF_055824585.1). Taxonomy (NCBI): domain Eukaryota; kingdom Metazoa; phylum Arthropoda; class Arachnida; order Ixodida; family Ixodidae; genus Amblyomma; species Amblyomma mixtum. Next base: position 294,386,945 of record NC_143014.1, read on the forward strand.
AGCAAAGAGGAATAGGATAAGGCACTGCATTTCACATTGAGTTAATGGTTAATTTTCCTCATCAAAGCTCTAGCAGCAGCAGCAGCAGAAGCTTGCACAAGCATGTATAATGGTGTGCAAGCGCTTTTAGCGCATCTGGCAAAGTATGACAAACTATTACCCCTTATGTAAACCTGATCGTACAAGCGTAAATGGAGGAACGGTGCCTAACGTGGCAGGCTATAACACCAAAAGAAACTAACCTCATGAGATTCACAAAACACACTGAAGTACTACCATTTACCACAAAAACCCGCGTATAATGCGAGGCTTTTTTCCCATAGTTAGCATCCTAAATTTCCGCCTCGTACTATTTGCGGATGCGAACAAAAATTTTCAAAGTTGCTCCAAGTTTTGGTTTCGTTTTTGCGGCGTGCCTATGGCTTGGCTTTGCTATTGGCGCGTGGCTACGGCTTGACTTCGTTACTCTCGACAAACGACATCGCTGCTTTGTTGATCTGTTGGGTGCGCCGGGCGGTCGCGGTGTGCCATGTGCCTGTTGAGAACGCACGTGCTTGCATGTAAGGCATGCTTCGTGAAGTGGATATTGTTTTGGGCAGCACGATGTCAGGGTCTCGAAAACAGTAACAGTACTTGGCTGCTTTCAAGCGAAAAGTGATTTTAGCTGTGGAGAACATCGGCAACAGTGGGGCTGGGAGGCAGTTTGGTGTCGTCGAAGGAAGCATTCGTGGATGGCGACGACAGAAAGAAGCCCTTTTCACGTGCACCGGAACGCGACGAAGCTTTCACGGCCCGTTGATGTTTGTGTAAACAAACCATTCAAGGATGCTGTCAAGCAGTGCTATGCACAGTGGATGCGCTCAGGTGAGCCTGCAGCGACGCCAACCAGGCGGCTGAAGCGGGCTTCGCGAGCCACGCTGTGTAAAAAGATCTGCTCTCTACGTGGAGACACTTGGCCCTCCCCAGGGCCTCCCAGTTCTCCCCCCCCTCATCCCAACCCGACCTCCTCTGCAGGTCACCCTGGGCCTTGACGGAGTGACGGAGCGTCACTCCCCTGCTGCAGCACTCCGTCAGACCACTGCTGCCTTCCTGGAAGAGTGCAAAGGGACCACCCTCCTCTTCACCGATGGCTCGGTCTTGCCAGCCACAGGGCAAGCAGCGGCTGCTCTGGCGGTGCCCCAACTGCAGCAGACCCGGTCCTGCAGACTCTCCTTCCCGGGCAGCTCCACGGCAGCTGAGCTGGCGGGTCTCCACCTGGCAGCAGACTTCATCGGGTCCACCACACCACCTGGTCCCGTAGCTGTCCTGTGTGACTCCCGGCCTGCCCTCCAGCTCCTGAGCAGGCCCCATATCTCGCAGACATCGACGAGTGTCCTGCGTGCCCACCTGCACGCCCTTGAGGATGCTGGCTACCAGGTGTCCCTTCACTGGGTCCCTGGCCACACCGGCATCCAGGGCAACGAGGATGCCGACTCCCTCGCCAAGGCGGCCCACAACGATGGGTCACCAGTGACCACCAAAGTGGCCCCGCATGACTTTGCCTGGCAGCTATTGAGGCGGGCGGTAAGGACAAAGCACCCTGACAGGCGGATCTCTGCGTGCAGACCCTTCCACCGGCTCCCAGACAATATCCCCCGCAGAGAACGTGTGCTCCTGCTCCAACTTCGGATCGGATGCTCATGGACGCCGACAGGCAAGTTCGTAGTTGGAATGGCCTCCTCCCCTGCCTGTTCATAGTGCGGGGATACAGGCACCCTGGGTCACCTGTTGGGTGCATGTCCTACTTTTGCTCTGCCCCGTAGCCGTCTCTGCAGGCTACCGTGCCCTCGGCCTGCCAGCAGACACGGAGGACCAGCTGCTGTTCCCGGCCCGGAACCTCCTGTCCGCCTGCCGGCTCCTGCTGGCCTACCTCAAGGAGACCGGCCTTGACATCCTCCTCTAGCCCGAGGAGCCTGAACCTACAGCCAGAGGCCTGCGGCCTCCTGGACCTGCAGCCCCTGGACCTGGACCCTTCTAGACCTCCGGCTCCTCCCAGCCACATGATCTAGGAGGCTGCCATCCCCCCTGCCCGATGCTTGCACACTATCCCAGTGCACCGAGGCTTCCCCTCCGCGAGCTGTTGTTGCGGCGGCAGCGCTACTTCAAGATCCCTCCCCCTGCGAGGACATCTCCAAAGAAATGTCCAAAGAAAGCGCTGCTCAAGAAGAAAGTGATTGAAGTGAAGTGCGGGATGTGATTTGAATAAATGTCTTCTCTAATCTTTCCTCACTCGTATTATAGGCGGGTAACACTTTTTTTTTCCATTTCACGTCTCTAAAACTTCACCTCGTATTATATTCGGGTTCGTATTATACGCGGGTTTTTATGGTACGTGCACAACAGCGAAGTGATAGAATCTGTAGAGTCTTACAAGTACTTGGGTGTCTAACACCTGACCTACTGTGTACTGTTCATATTAAAAGTATACTAACTAGCACCAGCACCTCACTTGAATTCATTCAGTACCTACAGGAACACCAAGCTTCTTACTTTTACTTCATTGTTTAATCTAAATTAGAATACGCATTGCTCCAGCATATGGAGTCCCCATCGAGTAACTACGATCACTTTAAAATAAGGCTGCATTGTTTGTCTCGGGGCAATATTCACTTGGCTCAAGCATCTCTGAAAAGCAAGTTTTACCTTCTTCCATTAAAGAATGCACGTGAAATATCTTGTCCAGTGTTCTTTCATAAGGTTTATCACAATCCAAATAATTACACGGCACAATTAATTAATAAGTACTGCCTATATCTTTCAGCAATCAGCATTCGGAGGCGTGCCTTCTTTCTATTTCTCAGTGCGCAACCTGCGTCAAGGCCAAACACTGGCGACAAAGCACTAATGCTTTTGCCTTCACAGAACATGAGCAGCCTTAAGTGCCCTCTGAATTTTTTTTTATGAACAGTGCATATTTGCCAAATGTTTAGTACTGGTTGGTGTAGATGTGTGACGTTAACTTTATTATTTTGACTTTTCAGTTAATTTATATTGCGTACAAAAAAGTGCGGTCATTTTTGTACCTTGTGGTGATGTTTGCACTGTACTTCGGTGCTTGTTTGCTTGTTTGCCCTCCCCCCAAAGTAATAATGCTTTCTTATAATGGGCACTCATGTAAAATAAAATTACTGAACTATGAAGGACTGAATTATTTCAACCGCAAGAAAATTTTGAGCCCAGACATTGCAGTGGCAGCGAATTCATAAAATATGCTAGTAATAAGTTCGGCATGACTTGGATAATAACCCTTAGCTTTGACTTTTTACTCCCCCACAACCATTTTGTAAGTTAATCAATACCACATATATCAAACCAGAAGGGGGTGCTAATTTGCCATCGGAAATTGGCAGCAGATGAGCTTATATGTCACCTAAAAGCATGCAAATAGTGCAGCCATGCAGGCAGCGTGCTTCCTGCAGCGACACGCCACCCGCTGACATACTGGCAACGCAATGACCGCTGGGTGTTGTCAGCCCTAGCTCACTTCTCGCATCGAAGCCGCAGTGGAGGGTGCTTCTGGACCGGCCACCACTTACCATAAGAGGTCTAATTAGGAGGAACCTCACAAGTAGGAGCATGCCACACAATTCGATATATCGAGTGTTCCACTGAATGGGAGTTCGATAAATGCGAATAGTGCTATAGTTATCTTTTAACGGAATGTTCTGATCATTCTATATAAACAAGAACTCGGGTATGTCCAAATTTCACGTATACAGGATCAGTTGATGTACAACCGCATGTGGGCCAAAGCCATGTTCATGTCAATCTTTTTAAGATTAACAAGCATGGAGCTTGATGAATATACACAAGGTAATTGTAATTTAGTCATGAGGCTGTCAAATATCTGTCCATGTTCAGCAGTACCAAATGATCACAAAGAGCAGAGTAAAAGCGGTTCTCACTGATGGGCAGTAGGGGAGCGATGTCTGTCAGATGGCTGTAGAAAACGCGGAATGCTCCAGGGTTGAGAGAGTGCAGTAGCAAGCAACGGTCCAGATTCTGCCGCTTGCTAGCTGAGGGGTTGAAGTAACTGTCCCGCAAAAGTTTTGCCACCACCAAGGACAGATTTGGCCTGCTCTCAACCATCAGTGGCAACAGGTCGTTCGGAGGGGCCACGTCCCAGAACTGCAACACACAAAGACAAACACGGGCGCTGCAGTGAATGCTGATTGTCCCTGTGTAATACTATAAAAGAAACTGTACAGAACATTGTTAGTGAGCCTCCAATCATTTATAAAGTGCAGGAACAGGAAAAAAAAAACCTTGCCATGCTCATTTGTGCTTACACAAATTATGGCACATCATCTACACCGACAGCTCACAGGCTGTTGTTGTCTTGAGCCAGTACTGCTGTCACACGGACACTTTCCATCCCGACTGAAGTTACGAGCACGCTCCACATACACAATACTACATGTTCCTACTCCATCCCAATCGACGAGTTGGCCTGCTAAACCACAGGTGGTGCTGTGCACCCACGTGGTTGTATACAGGGTGAGTTTCTTTAATGTTTACAGATATTTAATTTAATAACCATGAGAGATACGTCTGTGCAGTCTGAGCAGGTGGATTACATAGCAAAGCAGAAGTCATGTATGTGGTCGATCTCACAACTCTACAATTAATTAACTAAAATTAACTAAACTTTTTATTTTACGATTTTAGGGGCAAGGTTACATGAAAGGCAAGGTTTCATGTGTTTATGACAGGTGCCATGTTAACAACTAGTGAACTTCTGCTCTTCATGTCCATATTTGAGCACCCTTAGCTTGGTGTGAGGATTGTGGGAGATTGCAGGTTGTATTTTACACAAACTCACAGGTACAAACAATAAACGAGGCGGCTTTTATAGGAAAGGGAACCAATTTCAGTATGGGCGTGAAAAAAGGAAAGGAACAAGAGAGCAACGCAACAACACACGGGGGAACAGAACAAAGTTCTTACGAAAAATACAGGAAAAAGAAAGTCAAAGAGGAAAGCCACACTACTTGTCTCTCATACGAGCATCGAGCGGGGAGGACTGGCTGGGTGTCGGGCAGTCAAGGAGTCTCTTGGCGTTCCAGTGTCGATGCACTGTTGCCGGCATTTCTCCGTTGGCCTTCAACGCTACCGCAGCGTCAGCGTCGGTGGGCTCCCGGCACGGTTCCCAGGTCTGGTATCCCGGAATGGTCACGTAGGCGCCAGAGGCGGCCTGTGTGGAGCAGCTGACGGATGGACGGAGAAGAGTGGCGCCTGGGCCTGGTGGTTGAGGCTCTCGACGATGGATGTCCAGGTCTGGTGGCCCGGACGTCTGCGGCTAAGGCCCAAGCCCGGAACTCGGGGAGCCAGCAGAATTCGTCCACGTCCGTCGCCCACCGCGCTCTTCTCTTCTCTGCCACGTAATCCTCTTCTACCTGTCCCGGCGTTCCCCTCCGCACGCGCTCCTCGTGCTTTTTCTTCTTCTCCTCACAAACGACGCTGGGTGGCGCTATCTCCTTACACTTGGTCCTAGGTTCATATTTGCTTCTGGTCTTCATGTGCGTACTTTAAAGACAAATACTGGACATGCAAAAGCACTTTCCCTTGGCATCGTACTCCCTTATAACAAGGTTTGCCTATATTAACAAAACAGCTTTCAATTTTAAACAACAAAAACCTCAATCATCTGGATCTCAAGAGACAGAAAAAGAAGTCGCAGTGAACTGAAGGGCTCCCCCCATCATCCCCCCCCCCCCCCCGCCCCAAAAGAAAAACCATTTGCATCACTGCAAATTTATTTTGTCAAAAAACTGGGCATAGTCGCCCCTTTTGAGACAAGCCGCACCGCAACAACCATTTTCTGCAGCTCCTCTAAATGCTTTATTATGTAAGCACCACCAGGAATGTCGAAGCAGAACTGTTCCAGAATGATAAGGTCTTTAATGGCATCTTCCACAGAGCAATGCCTTAGAGATGGAGCCTCCTCATATCAATACAAGCGTGCATTTATTGCATGTTAGAAAAACCACATAGATAGGAGCACGAGAAACATGTCTGTGGCGGAGCAACTAGCGTCTGAAAGGACACAAGCTGCGCTCAGCTGCATGGCTGATGGGCAGCTGATAACTGCAGTCACCCTGGATTGGTGGCAAAGGTCAGAAAACTTAACTGTGCAGCCGGAATATTTTTGGTTCAATGATGGAGGCCTTCCAATGCTTGATTTCTTGTGCATGTCAAACATGCACGGGAAACACTACATCCTACAAATCAGGTTTGAGGAGGGCTATTTGGAAGCCTGGGGTGTGGCCTAATCCCAGCGACCAGAGCCAACAATGCACTCCCTCACCAGAAGAGGATTTGGCCGCCCTGGTGCAGTACTTAGCCCACCAGATAATCCCTGGCCCTCGAAAAAAGGTGGCCACATCTGGGACAGGGTTATGATATGGAAGAGGCCATTGCCCTGCGGTGGGTGTAGGTAGGCTGATGATGATTTGGAAGACTGCCGTTCCGGATGCACCTCAAGGAGGCCCCCTCTCTGGGAGCCCATCCAAATTAACTAGTGCCATCACAGCAGTGTTTTAATTAATGAGCACTCGGCACCATGGCCTTACACAGCTCTGTGGCCCAAATTATCCAGATTTTCAATTTATTTGAACACAGCAAAAATATGTGCACAGTAAACACAGCCTTTCACTGTTTAGGGCTGAGGTCCCATGCTAATGGGGCAAGAGGAAATTTTTCACAATGATTGTGCAATCTCTGTGACCTTCCTGCTTAAGACAAACACAAGTTTTAACTCATTAGAAAGATAAATGTGGTTGCTTTTAACAGCATGTCTTGGAACCACATTTATTTCTGACATGAGTGGAGAGAGCAAAAAAAAACCAAGTGCATAAAACAATACTTTTGTTCTACTTGCCTGCTTGCATCACATTACGCATAAAAGGGCTGCTTCGGCAGTGTTTAAATTGAGTGCAAAGACTTCTGCGGGCAGTGTTTCCGTGATGATGGGCAACATTGAGCAACAAAAACAAAAAGTCTACTAAGGGTAACTCAAAGAAATTTTGCACACTTGACAAAATATGCATGATCCATAATAACCGCTGCAGTGGCTCACTGGTTAAGGCACTCGTCTGCGTCTGCTGATCCGGTGTACCCAAGTTCGAACCTGGCCACGGCGCCACGTTTTGATAGAGGTGAAACACCAAAGGTGCCTATGTGCTGTGCAATGACAGTGCACATTAAAGATCCCCAGGGGGTCGAAAACTATTCCGGAACCCTCCACTACGGCACCTCTTCCTTCTTTCACTCCTACCTTCCTCCCTTCTCTCGGGTGTCCACCAAAGGCGCCTATGTGCTGTGCAATGACAGTGCACATTAAAGATCCCCAGGTGGTCGAAAACTATTCCAGAGCCCTCCACTACGGCACCTCTTCCTTCTTTCACTCCTACCTTCCTCCCTTCTCTCGGGTGTCCACCAAAGGCGCCTATGTGCTGTGCAATGACAGTGCACATTAAAGATCCCCAGGTGGTAGAAACTATTTGGGAGCCCTCCACTACTGTACCTCTTCCTTCTTTCACTCCTACCTTCCTCCCTTCTCTTGGGTGTCCACCAAAGGCGCCTATGTGCTGTGCAATGACAGTGCACATTAAAGATCCCCAGGTGGTCGAAAACTATTCCGGAGCCCTCCACTACTGTACCTCTTCCTTCTTTCACTCCTACCTTCCTCCCTTCTCTTGGGTGTCCACCAAAGGCGCCTATGTGCTGTGCAATGACAGTGCACATTAAAGATCCCCAGGTGGTAGAAACTATTTGGGAGCCCTCCACTACTGTACCTCTTCCTTCTTTCACTCCTACCTTCCTCCCTTCTCTTGGGTGTCCACCAAAGGCGCCTATGTGCTGTGCAATGACAGTGCACATTAAAGATCCCCAGGTGGTCGAAAACTATTCCGGAGCCCTCCACTACTGTACCTCTTCCTTCTTTCACTCCTACCTTCCTCCCTTCTCTTGGGTGTCCACCAAAGGCGCCTATGTGCTGTGCAATGACAGTGCACATTAAAGATCCCCAGGTGGTCGAAAACTATTCCGGAGCCCTCCACTACTGTACCTCTTCCTTCTTTCACTCCTACCTTCCTCCCTTCTCTAGGGTGTCCACCAAAGGCACCTATGTGCTGTGCAATGACAGTGCACATTAAAGATCCCCAGGTGGTAGAAACTATTTGGGAGCCCTCCACTACTGTACCTCTTCCTTCTTTCACTCCTACCTTCCTCCCTTCTCTTGGGTGTCCACCAAAGGCGCCTATGTGCTGTGCAATGACAGTGCACATTAAAGATCCCCAGGTGGTAGAAACTATTCGGGAGCCCTCCACTACTGTACCTCTTCCTTCTTTCACTCCTACCTTCCTCCCTTCTCTCGGGTGTCCACCAAGGGTGCCTATGTGCTGTGCAATGACAGTGCACATTAAAGATCCCCAGGTGGTCGAAAACTATTCCGGAGCCCTCCACTACTGTACCTCTTCCTTCTTTCACTCCTACCTTCCTCCCTTCTCTTGGGTGTCCACCAAAGGCGCCTATGTGCTGTGCAATGACAGTGCACATTAAAGATCCCCAGGTGGTAGAAACTATTCCGGAGCCCTCCACTACTGTACCTCTTCCTTCTTTCACTCCTACCTTCCTCCCTTCTCTCGGGTGTCCACCAAAGGCGCCTATGTGCTGTGCAATGACAGTGCACATTAAAGATCCCCAGGTGGTAGAAACTATTCGGGAGCCCTCCACTACTGTACCTCTTCCTTCTTTCACTCCTACCTTCCTCCCTTCTCTCGGGTGTCCACCAAGGGTGCCTATGTGCTGTGCAATGACAGTGCACATTAAAGATCCCCAGGTGGTAGAAACTATTCGGGAGCCCTCCACTACTGTACCTCTTCCTTCTTTCACTCCTACCTTCCTCCCTTCTCTCGGGTGTCCACCAAGGGTGCCTATGTGCTGTGCAATGACAGTGCACATTAAAGATCCCCAGGTGGTAGAAACTATTCGGGAGCCCTCCACTACTGTACCTCTTCCTTCTTTCACTCCTACCTTCCTCCCTTCTCTCGGGTGTCCACCAAGGGTGCCTATGTGCTGTGCAATGACAGTGCACATTAAAGATCCCCAGGTGGTAGAAACTATTCGGGAGCCCTCCACTACTGTACCTCTTCCTTCTTTCACTCCTACCTTCCTCCCTTCTCTCGGGTGTCCACCAAAGGCGCCTATGTGCTGTGCAATGACAGTGCACATTAAAGATCCCCAGGTGGTAGAAACTATTCCCGAGCCCTCCAATACGGCACCTCTTCCTTCTTTCACTCCTACCTTCCTCCCTTTTCTCGGGTGTCCACCGAGATATCTGAGACCGTTACTGTGTCATTTCCTTTCCTCAAAACAAATTTTCAAACAATTTTTTTGTCCACAAATGTGCTAGATGAGCTAGTGTTTTGTAAGACCTGAAGCTATTGAGCCTTTAATATCCACAACTTTTTTGTCATTTTTTTACCTCTTGCAAGGCATCTGTTGTAAATAACTCTCCATTGGTGCCAAAAACTCCACTATATTTACTAAGATTAACATTCCATTTAAACGCTACAGAAGCAGCACTCTTATTGGTGCAGTATTTTTCCTGAAATAGCGGCGCAAGCAGGCTGGCCGAACAAAAGTACTGTTTGATGCACTCAGTTTTTTGCTCACTCCACTCGTGGCAACAATAATTACTATTACCAATGCATACAGTTGAAAAGCAAATACTGCATTTACTCGCATAATGGTTGCACTCGCATAATGATCGTACCCCCGAATTTTGTTGGCAAAATTCAATTTTTTTTTATTCCCCTCGTAATAATCGCACCCCGATCTTGCCGCTGCAATTTGTTGTCTGCCAAGTCTAGCTGACGATGATCGTACTTGCCACCTGTCTGACAGATGGCACGTGCAGATGACCATCTTGCTCTGTCAGCATTGCAGCGGCAGCCGCCTGTTGGCTGGCCTGCAGTCACATGGGCAGTCAAACGCGGTTATGCTTAACCGCGGATACCAAGCTTAACTGCGGTTACCTAAAATCACAGTTCGGCGTTGTCACAAGGCTCACCACTGTTCTGGGTTGCCATGCAATGAACGAAGTGACACGGTGAACCAGAGCAAAGCGACATTTGCAAATATCTTGCAGCGCAGTTGACGCAGTGTCAAGAGTGCCATTCGATGGTGGAGTCCGGTTGCAGCACTGCCTCCACAGCCGAACACATTGCCCCGCCGCTCGCAAGCCGCCTGCGCCAAGGTATCATCTCTACGGTGAATACTTGGCGCCAGCGTCAGAAAACCGTGCTAAACTTTCATGTTCTCATAAATAATAAGCCCTGGGATACGGGAATCAAAAATGACCTCCTTGAGGGTCGCTAATCTGTACCGAGTTGCTGCTAGGAGTAATAACTGCGATACAAACTAGTATTAAGTTCATAGCTGCGTAGCAGCTGCCGCTGCTGCAGCACAACTGACCAGATCTGCTTGCACGCCAGCTCTGCTGCTAAGGCGTCCCTGAAATCGATCATATATCTTTCTTTCTACATCAGACAATGAGGATGTCAGTAAGGCAGCGCCATAAGTAGACCATTTCGTATAGTGTTGGTCAATTCAAAAGCGCCGTCCGCTGTGGCTTCGACACGAAACAACTTCGGCCTAGCGACGATTAGGGAGTCGCACACCAGAGCTCCGTCGTCCACTGCGCTCGTGGGCGGCACCATTGCGGTAAGCACGCGGAATCCGCTGCTGTGAGCGTTGCAAATGTGTCACCTAATTTAACGCTCCGACAGGGACCGGACATTTTTCGGAGTAACGGCGGTAAAATGAGTAGCTTGACCACCGCAAGATGTTACTGTTGTACGCTGTTGCTGCGCCTTCACATGAGATCGAAGGCTGCATAAAAGCGGCATCGCGCGGCACTATACACACTGCCTATTTTGATGCATTGCTCTTCAAACATGATTTAGTGCGAAGAAAGTATGTTCCTGAAGCAGGCCAGCTCGTGCGTTTTTCGCACAATACCTTTTCGGTTAATGACGTAAACCGGGGTCGCCAAGCTTGGTTCGCGATAGCCACTTTAAGCGGCGTAACCGCGGCTAGCGCACCCGTGTGACACGGGTAGCCTGACCTGCAACTTGTTTGCGTTTTCAGTGTTCAAAAATTTTTTGAACAAATTTTCCCCTGCGTAATGATTGCACCCCTAAATTTGGGTCAATTTTTTCTTTTAAAGTGGGATAATTATGCGAGTAAATACGGTACAGTTCTTTTTCTAATGAATTCAATCTTGTTTTCCTATCTTAAGCGGGAGGGTGCAAATGTTGCGACTGTGACTGTGCAAATGTGCAAATGACCGTGCAAATGTTGCGAAAAATACACAAGCGGAACCCTATAACCCGAAGAGACAAACTGCACTGCAATTGTTTTGTTTTCGCAATAATTGCAGCCAAGAAGTGTTCAGCACCATACCTTAAATTCTGGTACACGGTGTGCTGCCAACAAGAGGGAGACATAGGACAGCTGGACAGAGTGGGTGTCCTGCAGGCTACTATCTTTGTTTTTTGCAATAAGGGCTTTCAGCAGGTTGTGAGCCTTTGGATTGCGGACCATGTAAGCAAGTCCCTGGAAGAGAGCATTTATCAGAGCACTTCTCAATCAAATGCACGCACATGACAGTAGCCAACATGAAGCACAATGAGAGTCTCAATGAAGAAAAGCAATATAGGCCTAACTGCAAAGCATCGTTGTGCTGATTTCTAATCATTATAAATGATAGCACAAGAAATGTCATAACACAACCAAGAAGAAAAAGAATGGCTGGGTAGGAAGAACTTGTTGTGACTACCACAAAAGAGAAGAATGAGAAAAAATCTCACATTTAACTGCAGAACAATCAATCATGATGTACGTAAGCGCCAAATGAATAAAATGGCAATTAAGAACAGAAAAAACAGTACATATGATAACTGCCACACATTGCTCTGCATAAGAAATAGGTTTCCTAAGCTAAAATTGTCTAATTCAACAGCAGTACCACAACAATAATGCAATACAAGAGCAGGAATAAATTTTCTGCCAGAGATGTAGCAGTTCTGCAATCCTACCCGATTTCAGAAATATCAAGGAAAAAGATTCTGCGTTGTGTTGATCCATTGATCCTGTATTGATCCATTGATCCAACACGGCAGTACTACAGCGAACTGCTCCTAGGGTTAGCCCTAAGTAGAAGCATGTTTGTTTTAAAATTTCGCTATGAACTCATGCTTGTCTACTGACAGTGGCAGCCTCATGTGAGCCAAATACAGTAAAAGCTCGTTAATTCGAACTTCATGGGACCGGGAAAAAAGTTCGAATTATCCGATGTTCGAATTAACGAATGGCCGCGAAAAAACTGACAAGAACCATTTGCATGAGGGTATATATATATAGTATTTACTTGCATAACGAGCCCACTCGCAGAATGAACCCACCCACCCCCGATTTCTACCTAAGAATTAAAAAAAACAAAAGCGTCAGTCGTTAACGCTTCCCTCCGTTTTGCGCTGTCACGGTCCACATCACATTTCTTAGCGGCGCGCCAAGATGCTGCGCAGCAATAACATCAGGGTGTGTTTACTTGACGTTAGCTTATAGCAAGGAAGGAAGCGAACTTGGCAGAGTGCCAACGCTTGTCCGGTTGCGCTAGCCTCGTTTTCAGTATGTTCGCCTTATCCTTCCATGGGCGATTGGGGCGGATGCCGTCTACTGCCACTCAATCATTGGAGCGCACGATAGCAGCAAACGCCTTTTGCAGCGATGATGCTAAAAGCCGGCGTCATGATCGCAGCTGACCGCTGGCGACTGATGGGTGGAAGCATGGACAACTCACAAAGAAAAAGAAGTTTTTCGCACGTAATTTGTAGCACTCGTCCTAAGTCATAGCCTTTCATGGGCGTTGGTTGGGGCCGCACCGACAGTACTTATCCGTATTTCCGAATTAACAGGGCCCGAATTAACGACTATTTAGTTGCGAGTTCCGGAGGTTGCGCGGAAAAGAGAGTAGGCAGCCGCCAACGCGGCCGCTAATCCCTACCCTCCGGCGCCGCCAGCCGCTGCGCCCAGTGATGGCGCCATTTAGTCTTCATACCCACTCTTCCACAGTTTTATCTGGTTTCATCTTCTGTGCTCGTTTAGGATGTGCACAGCATCTAAGCTGAGGTGCTTTTTTTTGGGGGGGGCACGTGCTGTGTGCCAAGCCGCCCAGACACGGCAGCGCGTAGTTCGAATTATCCGTAGCGAAACCGACTCGCTTTCGAATTAACGGGCTTTTTTATACACAGATCTCTATGGAGCTTGGCCGGACCAAGTAGTGTAGTTCGAATTATCGAAAATTCGAATTATCGAGGTTCGAATTAACGAGCTTTCACTGTACACTCATCCCTCGACTGTGTAAAGGAATAAGCAAGATATAAGGAAGAAATCACTCTCTGGTGTTTGAAACCATAAAGTGTGAAAGTGGAGCACTAGACAGGCAACTCGCTTTGGATAGAATTTCAAAGTATGAAATCGGCAATAAGCACCCTTGTACAGTGGGCAAGTGACCGAATTAGAAGCACAATTTTTCAAATTAGTCATTACAGGCAGGCAAGACACAGCAAGTGCCATGTTACATGTGCAGAAAACAAATTAGAAAAGTTTGCCAGTCATTATCACTTGAGTGTTAATTCATAAATTTGTGTCCTTTTGCATTTTTTTTTTGCTCATCAATTTTGTTAATCGTGTGCTACTTTAAATCTGAATACAACAAATTTCTAACCCTGTGTATAAGTGGAAAGTGAGACCAATGAGCTAGCCTTTTCTTACATGCCCTTTCTGCAAAGAAATTAACCACGCCTTGTGCTCTTTTGTTTGTAACCAGTAGACGGAAGGCACATAATGAAGGTTAAGCCGCTATAATTCCATTCTATTCGTCCGATTCTATTCATGTGACTAATGGTGAATTCCAATCGCAGGCCCGGAGCGGTCTGCAGGCTCTGTGACAGAGCGCCTGAATCCGGCGGAGAGCGCGCGACCTGAAATTGCGATTGGAGTACACTTGCTCTGGCCAGAGCATGCAGGTGGCGCTCGCGAACTGCTCGAGGAAGCACCCGTCATTTCTTGCGCTTGCCCGCGCTTTTAGCGTGCGTGTCGTCTGCTTTTCGAGCGTAGCTGCAAGAGGTAAAGGCAGTGAAGGTTACTCCCGAAGCTACTGCTCTCCTACTCGCTGTTGTCAAGCAGAGCGAGCACCTGTGCGCGATTCACTTTTGAGTCCATATTGGCGGGAGATGCTGATCGTCTGCTACGGAGCGCCACTGACAAAGAACGGCACGCAAACTTCCGGTCGACTCCGCCGATTTCGGCAGAGCAGTCCCAACTGCTCCACGGAGCAATCTCGGCTCGGCAACCGCTCCCTATCTACGATTGGAAGACGCGATCCGTGGCTCAGATCTGCGTTTGGAATACAGTTGCTCCGAAAAGAGCAGAAAACGTTGGTCCCGAAGTGCTCTAACTCTGCGTTTGGAAGTCATCATAAGTGATTCTACTTACAGCTAGCGACTGAACAGGAAAAAAACGAAGTGCAAAAAAAAAGAACGCAACAGAATCGGAATGCAGTCACATCACCCTCCTCACTTAGTGGATAACGAAGCACCACATCACCACACATGCACCCACATGCATGCCGTAATAAGACGTGTCATCACAGAAATAACCATGCATAAATTTCTTTGCACTTGAAATGTACCCATTAGTCATGTTAGCCCAATGATGCTTTTTGTCAAATAGCACGTCATATTTACACAGGCACTTCTACATTAAGGAAACCATCTTTGACAGCTCGATGGCTGATGTTAACGGCACTGTCATGGTCCTGCAAGTGTTCCACTACAGCAAAGAAAGTTGCTATTCCCGTTTTCACTGTGTATTGACGGCAGAAAATAAACTTGCGTAACACTTCATAGCTCATCTACACGGTTATACTGAAAACATCCATGGAGCAGCCCTCTTAATTCTGCAGCAAAACTCTGACAACAATGTCTTAATGTGTAGGTGAACCACATGCAATGGAGCCAACAAATTGGTTCTACATGCACCAGTCCTTCTCAGATTAGTTCACGCTGCTGCAGGGGCAGTGCATTGTCAATTTCATGAAACTCACCACTATCACAAGACAACAGGAGACACTCAAATCTGTCACAGTGCAAGTAGATACCATTAACAGCCTTTTGAGCAGTCAAATACAGCATTACAGCACAGAAATAAACCTATATATTGCATAAAGATTGTATTTCATGCAATCATTATGCAGTACATTCACTTTAAATAGTACCAAACAATTCACACAAAGAAAAGAACACAAGCTTTGTCAGTACCACCACACAAATTACCCTTCTCACCTGATTAACTCGAACTCTCGATTCAAGGGAGTTCAGGTCCAGAGCATTTTTGTTGATCAAATCATTTGCAAGTGACTGTCGTTCCTGTGAAATGTGAGGGGGCATTGATTAGTGTACTGCAAAGCCTATGCCACATGGCAATTAATTACAGTGTAATCCAGTACAATAATACCAGATATAACGATATATCACTTATAACGATCAAAATTTTTAGATATACATAAATTTTCCATTGCCCCTTTATGAAAATAAACCATATATAATGATACAATCATCAGAGAAATAACAAATACAATGATAAAATTCTTGTCGTCCTGAAGGTGTTTACTACGCAAACTTGCCTGAAAGTCTGATAAAAAATAAAACTGAAGCAAATAACGTGAACTCTTCCTAAGTGCTGCAAATGGTCCGGCATGGCAAAATCGCATTGCGTGCCCTCTTACACACCGAGCATTATCATTGTCGCAATTGCTAGAGGGAGGCGGGAAGAGCCTGTGTGGCCGCCACAGCGCAACGGTTCCTCACGCCAACATACTTTCTGTCTGTCTGTATTCGTGAACTGGGCCCAAAGCGCAGGCAGCGAGCCAAGATGCTATGCGCCGATTACACTGCGGGGTGTTTATCTTGACGGGATCTCTGGTGGGGGTGGCCCGCTTGGCGCTGTGCGCCCTTGACAGGAGCGTTGGTGGGGATGGCTGCATGCATAGGGGAATACGTGGGTAACGTGGACGTGTTCTTTTGGTGTATTTTTTTTTGCCGGCCCTGTACACAAGAATGGTGACAAACATACTAAACTATCACCAAGCCTATGAATGTAACAAAGTTTATATATATATTCTTGAGCATATAATATCAAATCATCCCTCCTCATTCCTTCTTCCATGGCTTCAGAAAGCATTACTCAGGTGAAACACAGCTGGCATCTTTCACTCACATTCTCCAGAGCGTCCCGGACTGGGGCGGTGTTGTCGACTGTATATTTTTAGATGTTACTAAGGCTTTTGGCAAGGTACCCCACAGTCTACTGCTCTTTAATTAAACAGCCTTTACCTAGATCCTAATGTTCTCGCATGGATGAGGAGTGTTCTTACTAATCGCTCCTAATATGTAAACGGTTAATAAAAATGGCTCAAGCAATACCCCTGTCTATTCTGGCGTGCCATAAGGCACCGTTCTTGCTCTTTTACTCTAATTTATATCAATGACTTACCCACCAGAATTCAATCGCATTTGGCCCTTTTGCCGATGACTGTAATTTATCGTAAAATAACCAATCCTGATAATTGAGGCATTCCTCAATCAGACCTTAACTCAGGAACTGCATGGTGTCAAGATTGGCAAATGACTTAACTCTGACAAGTGTAAAGTAATGCATGTGTCTCGAACTAACTCTCAGGTCTTTTCTTATAAACTACAGAATTCTCCACTGAAACAGGTAACATCCTACAATTGGGAGTTGACATCTCATCTAAGCTATGATGGGAACAGCACATCAACTCTATTACTAGCAATGCTAATCATTCACTAAGTTATCCAAAGCATAATTTCTCAAACATTTCTTCATTCCTTTAACTACAACTTTATAAAACACTTATTCATCCCAAGCTTTGGTATGCGGCATATGGGACCCTGGTATTTGGTATATGGGACCCTGGCCTTGATTTTCTAATAACCACAATCGAAGCTGTTCAAAATCGGTCTGCTCATTAGATACTCAGTAATTACCATACTGCCAGCACAACTAACATGAAAAACACGTTACACCTGCCAGCACTGTCATAAAGATGTCAGATACTCCAACTATGCCTGCTATATAAAATATACTATCATAATACACTTCACTACCATTTGCTTCAGCGGCCCCCTCATACATCATCACGTCACATCGACTATCATCATAAAATTGGATTCGTTCCTCCCGCGTTCAATTAATGAGTGGAACCATCTTCCCGAGGCGCTAGTGTCTATAACAGATATTAGCTTGTTCAAAAATGTTTTAACAGCTCATTTTGGTGTTCCCAATTGATTTTTTGCACTGCTTAATATTTTTTCGTAATGTTGTATATTTTGGCGTTCCTATCATTAATCATTTTTGCACTGTTGTTTTTCAGTTTGATATTATTGTATGTCTGTTTTTCTCTTACTCCTGTAATTTTATGCATTCCACTCCCCTCTGTAACGCCTGACCTAGGCCCTAAGGATATTACAAATAAATAACGATATTGGTTACAATGATCGAATTTTCAAATTTTCTCAATATCTTAAGTGAATTGCACTGTACTGAGGTACGGAAAAAAGAACATTGGAGCAGCAGTTTCACTCACATGGATGGGAATAATTTCAAAGAAATCCGTCAGCACTCTGCATACACCCCTTATTGCCACTACTCGAACTTCTGGAACAGGGTCCTCTAGAAGATTCTGCAGAACAGAAGGTACGACAAGGACAGAGTAGGTGCATGTTCTGTGTTTATTGGCGCATAAGCGACTAAGGCAATCATGTGCAAAATGCAAAGTTTAATATATGTTTGCTTGGTCGGAGAGAAATGAAATGCTTTTTGAAAGCTTGCCCTCTTTTAAGAACAACAGAGGAAATTTCGACAAGTGAATTTTGTACTAAGAATAAGTGAGGGTGGAATGGGATCTGTTCATTAAATTGCGGGAAACATTTTTTTCTTCATTTGTCGAGTTTTGTGCATGAAAATAGGATGCGATTTGTTGTGACCATCTCTCCATATAGTTCACGTGTATGTTTATCTTGCTTTGAGAGAATGAAGTAAAGTGTTTAATGAGTGTTCAACATAAAAGAGACAAAACTACTTCAATTAAGTGTTCTCATGATTTTATGATTTCCATTCCTCAATGATCAGCTTCCCTAGGTGTAGTTTGTTGTTTACATCGTTATCCCACAAAGCCTGCCATTTCGCTCTCAGTTTCCCCGATAACAAATTTCATGCAATCTTTATGAGTTACATTTATGCTGTATTCTATAGCATTACAACACCCTGCAGCACATGCATCAATTTTCTCACTGCTGCTGATTCCATGGCTAGGCACTCAGCAAAACTCAATTAACATGTCCTAGTGTTTGAGCTGTTATTGCATTATGAATTATGTTTCCTATTATGGGTTGGACTGCATTTCTGAAGAGCAGTGTTGTGATTATGCTAAGCAATTCAGCATAGATAACACTGTTTTCAATGTTTTCCTTTACTATTTTTACACTAGCGCAGCAGCGGCATAACATTCTGGAGGGAAAGAGGGGCATGTGTAGTATAGCATCTAAGCAGGAAGGCTCCTAGGATTGGAGTCAATGTTTTAAAAAGCACAGAAATTAGAAGTTTCCACAGATATCTGATTTTGGTCACTGCTCTGACAGCATCTAATCTCTTCTGCTTCAGGAACTGCCGCCAGACTAGCTGCAGTGAAACAGCAGGCCCCGGAAGACCCTTTCCCTTTCTTTCCAAGAAACTCACATGCATTGTCTTGAAGTGCTCTGCCAACTCTTGCTCCATCAGGGGAGCTGCAGTGCTCTCCAGCAGTGGGAATGAGTCAAAAAAGATTCTGGCAGAGCTGTGGCGTACCTTGTAGTGTAGCGCCTGGATCAAGAAAAATAAACAGGGGAGGCGTTACTTGCAAAATAAAATAGACCACACAGGACTCACCGATTCTGTACTTGACAAGGAGTTTAGCATGTGACGCAAACAAGCTCACAATGTGCACACCAGTGGATACAACCAGTGTAGTGTTGGCATTTTATGGAAACACAACTGCCAACCGTCACATGCATTTATCCATACCACTAAAAATTTCTCAATTATCTTCAATACACAAACATCCCATTCCAAACCTGCAAACAAACTGTAATACACAGATCACATACCAACATGTCAGCGTGAAAAGTAGAGGTGTGCAATCATGCTTGAAAAGCCCAGTATTAAAGAGCTACAGTTGAACCTCAATAGTATAACAAAGTCAAAGAGGCCCAGTGATTTTTTCATTATAGCTGTTGCTTCGTTATAATGGTCCGCAACCTTAGCTGCAACTTTCACGTGCCAGTGGGCTTACCTTCTACTGTGTATGACAAGGATAACAAAGCCGGCGTTCAGTGTGCTGCCAATGTGTACCAAGGAAGCCTTCAACACTCGCACTAAGCTCCCATGACGAGGCTGAATACATGTGCACCAACCAGATATGTCAGCCTTGCCAATGTAAACCCATGCTTTCCACAGCCCACATGAACTTTCAGAGCCTAGCTAATAAGTCTTGGAAGAATAATGTCGTAAAGGACAGGGAGAGGCACATTCAGAATATTAGCTTTGTTTTCTCGGTCCTAAACCCGATATGGACCTCTCAGAAAGAGAGCGCGTACTAGTGGCTATTTCGTCCAGAGTACCGTACTTACTTGACTCTAATGCGCACATTTTTTTGGGGAAAAAATTGTTTAAAAACGACAAGCGCGCTAGAATCGAGTATAAAAATGAAACTATGCCAGCAACAGCCTATTGTCATCGTCATAATAAAAAGCGGCTTGGTATTTCTTGTGCACCAATATTCTAGACATCGCCTACCTAGCCTACCGCAGTTGTGGATACAGATAGGCCTTGCGAGCATCTGATGTGTACAAGAGCAAGGTGCTGACCTTGACTTCAGCCAACATGGAAGCGTCCGTTGTGACGAAGACCCACCAAGTTCACTAAGATGCTGAGTTAAAAAAAAAAAGGCGAGCTTGGATGCAGCTTTCCAGGCAAACCCTGGCCAAGATGGGAAGCCCCGCACCGAGCGTGCAACCATCAATGAAGCTCCTGTTCAGGGCGCAGCACAGCATCTTGGCTTTCTGCCAAATTCACTGAGCATGCTGCCACCACCAGAGCTCCAGGTGGAAGACAAACGCTCTGATGTTATAGGAGCATCTGAGCACTCTGCCAGGGTCTGCAGTACGGATGGCGAGGAAGGCTCAAGTAACGTGCAAAGAAAAGCTAACACTTTAAAATAAGGTGACCGTGTGTATCAAAGCTAGAAAATCCGGGGCGTGCTACAATCAGTCATTGCACTTTTATTGTTTTTTTTGCCTTGAAAATCTAGTGTACGTTACAATTCAGGGAGAGTTAGAATCAAGCAAATATGGTACTTGTTTTTGTTGGCTTCACCACACAGCTCACAAAGAACGCAGACAACACTTCTTCACATTTTATTTATTTTATTCAAGATATCCCTAAAGGTCCTCTTTCGAGGGTATTACATAGGGGGGTAGTGTACAGCCCGCCAAATCTTTAGCTAGCATGCCTGACGGCTGCTTTTTCTGTACTCCTGCGCTTTGGGATGAAGCAAACTTGCAGAACGCTCAATATGTTGGGGGGTCAGGGCTTTTCAATCTGTTCACACAGCTTTTCTCCTATCCTCCTTGCAGGATCTGTTTGTTGTAGAATGAATTTCAATTTCAATTAAGCACGGGCTTAGTGAGCCTGTGCTTAAATTTGATATTTCCGCAAGTTTGCTCCGTCATGAGCTACAGGAGCATGAAAAAAGCGGCTGTCACGCATGCCAGCTAAAGATTTGGCCGGCTGTACAGTGCATGTAAAAAACTTCACAAACAAGGAAAAGATACAATCAGAAACCTAGTTGTAAAATGGAAGTATAAATTAAACACCTTCGATTAAATATAAAAGCACATGAGAGTGAGAAGACTACAATACAAATCATAGGCAGCCAAAAAAAAGAATGTCTAGCGAAAAACGACAGGAACGCCTAGTGGAGAATGCATATGCCAGACCAAAAGCTCTGGTCAATGGAAACTGTTTTACTGTTTCTTTTTCTACTGCTTGGTCCTGTGAAACCAGCAAGACCTCGATACCATCAAGCACACTACCAAACAATTTTAACCATGCGACCAAGCTGCGAAAACGGAAACTAAACTGCACATGGAGCTAGGGAAGCTGAGCACACTCTGTGGGCCGTGTGCAGTAAGGAGGTTAGAAAATGGGGGAACTGCAACTTGCCACATCAAATCAGTATGTAAGTGTTGGGCACCATTACAAATTAACATACTCAGCAAGAAATGACCAATGGGGTTCAGTGGAGGTTCGTTATATCCCACTGCAAGAATATAAAAACAAGATATCAAATACATAGCATTCTACGGGGGCTCCCAAGAGGAATCGCTATTCCTTCGTTGTATTCTTTATTTTGTTATGAACAGTTTCATTACAGCCAAGTTTGACTGTATAAAATCTACGGGTGTCCAAATGGCACTTTTTTGAAACCAAATCGAATAGTGAGAGGAACAAATCCCCATCATCATAACTTTCTCATAAAAGTCCCACAAGGGACATTATCTTTGAATACGAATAGAATAAAAATTGAATATTTGTGTGATTACACATTACTTTGCAAATATTTGCAGGAAACGAATATTCATGCAAAACAGCAAAGAACTAGTTAGTGGTGGCACTGCAAGTCGTAGAATTAAAGCTGTAAATGATGAAAGACATACCACTGACCTCCACTAGGGGACACACAACACGAAGCGCGTATATTAACTCCATGAATGTCATGTCATATGCACAGGACAATTAAATGACCTCCCACTACTTATGATGGCAGTCAGCAAACTAGAGCCAAATCTCAGCTGATGACAGCAATGAGAGCGAGCCACAGCCTCCAATACAGGACATAAAGGCAGGGTTTGCTAAGCCTGGCTGAACCCTGTTGCATCGGCCAATCCTAAAGGCCATATATGCAAGCATTATAATGCCACCACATGAATGGATTGCGTTGCAGCACTGAACCCACCTTCCCACAGAGACAGATAATGGCAGCATTCTGTGCAGCATCAGAGTGGATCGTTTTTGAAACAGTGGCCGAAGAGAACTACAGCGTTCCCTATTCAAACTCCAAGCCACTTGTTTTAAAACTATTCGAGACCTTGAAAACAGATTTGATTTGTTGTGAATAATTTTGAACATTCACTATTTGATTCATTCAGCAAATATGAAATAGAAAGATAATTGATTCGCTGTTTGAAAATTCTGAATATTGACACGCATCCTTGTACTGTTTATTCGTTCACACTCAAAGCCACCGGCATTATCAATTTGTTTGTGACTCGAGATGCAACCAGACTTGTCTCGACTGATCATGGTCCCGCACAACTCCTTCCACATTTTTCCAGATTGTTGCAGTTGCTTTTACGTCTTTATCTCGAAGGCTCCTTGCCAGCTTTAAACTGAGGGCGGCCACAAACAGCAGGCATTCTGTTCGATGACCGCAGAGCATGCTTGTTGCTTTCGCCACCACCAAATCATTCAGTTCACTGAGGGCACAGGTCAGCCCAATAAAGTTTTCTTTTGGAAGCCCTTTTCGCTGCCTTCCTCACTGCTGGACTGACACCACTACATGACAATATTCGCACACCCCTAGCAAAAATTACAAAAAATGGAGAAATTGCTTCGAGGTGTGCTTCACGGAATTCGTGGTATTCAACACTTTCTGCCTTTTTTGTTAGTGAACTCTGACCCACATGCAAAAAAACTGCAATGATAAAAGAATGCCAGTGTTCGTTGATGGTGCTAGAAGCGATATCCTAAGATGTCAATCCAGAAAGAAAATACATGCGGTAAATGCAAAAATAGAAATTCTTGGCATACACGGATGCCGGGTAATGATCTGGGCAATGAATTCTCATGCATTAATCTGAATCAACACAGTCAACTGCTTGCAAATGCCCTGGTACGCTGCAACTTATGCGAACTACCCTTTACCAGCAGTGACAAATACATACATGTGAAGTTCAGGCCAACAAAAGAATGTTGTGCGATACCGCATGTGTGATACCGCATGTGCGATACCGCATGTGTGCTACCGGCCACGATTAGCCTTTATATGCTGCTTTGTTATTCACAATAAACTGCTGAAAGTTAGCACTCATTTGTCTCTCATCTCTTTCACCGTCCTTGTCTTGTGCGCTTCAACTTTATATCATGTCTCACCAACGTGCCCAAAAAACCACTTTGCTGCAGCAGCAGATGCAATAATGCAAAGTATGGCTGGACCAGACATGAAAATGATGAAGTGCATGTCACTACTGAAACGTACTTGACTTGCCAACTATTTCTTGCTGTAAGGTGGCTGACACAGCAGACGGGCCTACAATGCCAGCATTTTGAATGCCAACAGTTTGACACACGTATACCTTTGAGACACACGTACCTCAAACAACCGTTCCCGGTGTTTGCAAAGCTCCTTGGACATTGCTACAGTTGTGAAGCAGCTGCACTCAAAGGCAGCAATATAAAGTATGGCCCTTTTTACTAACAAGCACTATTATATTTAAAGAAGCAATTTACCTTGATGGCAATTTCGTTTATGTATGATATATTGTTTTTGAGCATGTTGTGCTTGTTTGCAAGTAGTCTACGGCTATACTTCTCCTCATAAGTTCCCTGCAGAACTATGGAAGGTAGAGACCTCCTCAGCCAATCAGGAGAGTTCATTAAACATGTTTCTCCATGCCTTGTCGTCTGCGTGTCGTCAGCTCATGGCATACACAGATATCGTTAGAAAAGAGTATAAATGAACGCTGTCTATATACCATAAGCATATGTATGCTTACGTATGCTAAACGCAAGCATTTTGTGCAATTTTATGCCATCTGTCACATTCGCACATTTATTTCAGCATATGCAAATGAAGACACAACAATAAGTTCAGCCTAATGGCACCAATTCGTTGTTAGAATGGGAGCCAACAAAAAACTGCCCTGCCCAATAAAACATAGAAAGCTGTATATGCCCTGCAGGACCAATGTGGCCTACAGAATTCCACTATCATAAGGGATGTGTTACATAGGCCAAACTGGCCAATGTACCAATGCTTGGCTCATGAGTTAAACCTCGTTATAGTAAAATCGAAAAAAGTCAGAAATTTTGTCACATCCAGATTTCTATTACATGCAGTTTTCGCGAGAAGAGTCAAAAGGACACAGCAGAACAGAAATCAAAATAAGAAATAAATGCAGGTCAATTCACCTTCAAAGTGTCTACAGAAAACAGCGTTACTCGATGTCATAAACGCGGAGAAACGTTTCAAGACCGCACACATAGCGCGACTGCGGCAGCAGCTGCCGCCCTTCACTACGGCTCGCGCAATGCTGCTACGAGTGGCAGTTCTTCCCTCGGTTCCCTCGGAGGGAAAGGGGTAGAGAGAGGGTAGAGGAGAAGGAGAGGGTAGCTTTCCCTCAGAGGGTAGCTTTCTTCCCTCATGTTCCCTCTCTCGTTGTGCCCGCCACTGTTGCGCCAGGAAACGGACCCTTCACCTTGCATAGCTGGTGCTCTCTGTCATACCCACGTCAGACTCCCGACGCGCGAGAGCTATCAGCATCGGAATCATGCGGACAACCGCACGGTGGTGATGGGGCGCACTGCTCAAGCAGTTTCATTTTTGCTATGCCCTATCATTTTTCACTGCTGCTGAGCCTGAACTCTTGTAGTGCCACGTGGTATCACATTCCAGAAGCGAAAGCAATGCAGGTGCGTCGATGGCACTGGAGCACGATGCGTTGTCAACTGCAGTCACTCGTTGATGCTCCTCTCATGTCAGTTCATACTTTATAGTCATGAAACTTTTCTGCCAGATTTCGTAACTCAGCACAAGCTAACAGATAGTCAGCTTAGCGAGTTCGTTACATCAAGGTCAACCGCCGCTACACATTCATTACACGGATTCGTTGCATTCGTTACGTTAGGGATTCGTTACACTGTAACATTCATTACACAGCAGCATCAGCAGCAGTGATAAGGGAGGGGTTCGATCCCCAGTGCTGCAAGGTACCCACCGGTGATACAATGGGTACAAGCTTTCCCCTGCCTGGTGCTCGGCTTCTTTAGGGTGAATTGCTTGGGAAATGGGTCTCTGACCCCACCTTGAGAAGTGGAGTCAGAGACCCATTTGAACGTTGAACGTTGTACGTACATCAGTAGGTTTTGTAACTGGCACAAGGCGCGAGTTTTGAGGCGGGTTTTCACCGATGTCGTTTTTTTTGCCCGCATTCAACGGGAATTTCGAGGCGCAGTCTGTCCTTCCCACGCAGTGCACCCCTGAAGAGCTGAGCACTAGGCTGAGGGACCGCATGTTCCCACAGGATTGACAGGCTGGGTAGACCGGCAGCCACGGGAATCGAACCCCCGACCTCCCGTAGCTGAGGCGAGCACTCAAGCACGAGGCCACAACTGCTTCTGATGCTGCTGTGTGCCAGTGGATCAGGGAGAGTTCTGCGTTCTGTGGTCAGAACTGCAGGCGGCAGTGTGTACTGTGGGAGTTCCCTGCAGAAGGGCTTGCTTTCTCCTCACATATGAGTGAAAGGCCGTTGCACTAGAGCGAGCGCTCGAAGCGCGTTCGAACCGCTTTGGCCGAAGGGTGCTGCTGATCCTGCTGTCATAGCCTTTCTCGATCACACAGGCAACAGTGTATTTTGCCTTCCCTTTCCCTATTTTGGGTCATTGTTCAGTTTTATTGTACAGTTCATAGTCTCTCTGAGCCATCATTCATATTTCTCTGCCACCACAGCCGTGGCTTCATGGTAGAGCACCCACCTCGGCTTCGGGAGGTGGTGGGTCCGTCCCTCCGCCAGCCGGGCACCCACCGGTTTTCTCAAAATGGGCTCAAGCTATGCCCTGGCCTGGTGCTCAGCATCCTAGGGTTGCATTGCTTGGGAAAGGAGCCTGTGCCTTCAAATCCCGTCACTGTGGGCAAAGCGTCACAGGGAACCTAATCTCTACCCAACCTCTGCCAGCCTTTGGCTTGCTTTACAGGTTCAAGCCAACTGAGCCCGGCTGAAGAGAGAGAGAACTTATGCAACACACATCTCCATCGCCATGAAGTTTTCGGTCTGCCAAAAGAGTTTCCCCCCAGCCGTACACGGGCTAGGCCAGGGCCAGACCCCTTCCCAAGTGCAAGTCTCTTGCACAAAGTGCATGGTGGACCCCCACACCAGAGATCTTGTACCAATTTAGGTTTGGTCATCCTTGGGCTTGAAAGCCCTCCCATTAAGCGCGGCGGACCGGCCAACTACTGCCACCCCATTGGTCGTGTGTGGGTCACACCCACGAGCTTCGGACAGGCGGCGTCGCTACTCCCCATGGTGCACTTCCGTGATGTGCACCCCTGCCAGACGCCGAGGCGCCCTTGACTTTGGGTAGTCTCTTCGTGCCACGCTGCAAGCAAGAGCCAGATTCTACCAACTTTTATCAAGTGCCTTGGATTTGACGCCGGCCATGGTGCACTAGGTTAGGACCTACCGCCTATGTACCGGCAGCGCGAGTATGGGCTTCATCCCACACCCCTTATGGTCTCACAACGGTACTACTCACAGACTCTCAAGGGATGCAAGTGCCAGTTCTGCTTTCGCATCGTCCTCATTCTCTTAGCCTGCTCAGATGCCCGAAGGCCTCAGCGTTTCCCAGAGATGGCCCTGGTTACCCGGAGGGGGAACGAGGACAGACTCAAGCAGTGCTCCCGAGTGGTCTTAGGGCTCGGGTTACACAGGGGTGACCCTACCCCTGATAACTTTGGCCAGCGGGGATTTCCCTGGAGCGAATCTGCTTGAGACTTAGCCACAGCAGCCTAACCCTAGGCTGCCGCGGCATATGAACTCTCTCACTTTAAGTCCCAAGAAAGGGTTACCATAAACCCTTCCCAGGATCATCATTCGTGTCGCCTCCCATTAACTGGATTACAGGAGTGCGCAACTACTCCCTGCGTTACACCTAGGGCCTTCATCACCAGTACCCGCACCCCGCCAGGTTACAGGAGGACGCTACCCCTCCCAGTGTTAGCCGCCCTGGGAGCAAACCTAGTACTCCACAGCCCCAGCCACAGACTTAGATTGTGGCCAGGTAGCCGACCCTCCGGTCGACAGCCGACAACAGCACACCAGTCAGTCCAGCCCAACATAAGCGAAACTGCTAATGTTCTGGTTAGGGCTGCAGTTCACCACACCCGAAGAACAACCAACCCCGAGGCACTGTACTCCCGTTAGGGAGCACAGATTTTAACCCTATTTTAATAGGGTCACCTCAGGTGAGAGCTCACCCATGTTTTTGGGAACCCAATCTCAGCCAGCCTTTGGCTTGCTTCACAGGCTCACGCCAGCTGAACCCGGCTGAAGAGACAGAGAACTTATGCAACACACAGCTCCATCTCCAAAAAAGGGCCGCAAGTGGGCTTATACCATACTGGGCAGACTTAGGGTTGTTTGACGGCGGAACAAATCACAGGCCCGTCAACACAACGGTTTGGTCCAGGACCCTTTTCCCAAGCATTTTACCCCAGAGAAGCCGAGCACCTGGCCAGGGGAAATCTTGTACCCATTAGAAAACCGGTGGGTACCCAGCGGCACCGGGGATCAAACCCAGCACCTCCCCCGAATGTGAGGCGGATGCTCTACCACAAGGCCACCGCTTCGTTTGCACCAGGGGATCGATTGCAGGCGGCAGGGGTGCTTCGGTGCAGCATAGAAGCGGCAGAACTGCCACTATAAATAAAAAATAATTCAAATTTATAGCTCATACACTGTTACAGGAGAGATGAGATGAAGCGAAAGCCTGGTGCCCCATTTATAGCCAGTGAACGTACTGAAAATGGTAGTAACAATGATGAAGCCAGACCGGTGCGAGGGGCCCTGCTTGAAGAGGGCCGCAATTCTGAAAACAATATTTTAGCGTCCTCAAGAACCATGCACCCTAAACTCGGGAAACAGCGTATGTAATGCGAGCATATGGTAAGGCTCGATTTGAAATGCCATTAGGCACATGTACACTATGAAGCACGCTATTTTTTAGCATATGCCCCATATGCCCTTTTTATACTGGCGCATACCGCAGCATCAGAACGTCACCTCTGTGATCATCACAGCTTTGGCAGTGCTGCAAGGAACTACTGAGACTGAGTAGCCGCCAGTGCAACTGCATCAAGCATTTTTCATTGCAACTGAGAGCCACGACTGGTTCTGCTGCTTCAATCAATGAAAAAATGTTTAAATTCCCTAAAAAGATCGAAGTTAGAATATGGGCCCAAGAGTTGACCACCCTGATGCAGAACTCTGTGACAGCCTTTTATATATATCTAAACAAAAGATGCACTCCTGCTGGGAGCAGGACAGACAGTGGGAAGACGAAACTCCCGAAAGAATATTTATGAGCAACTGCAAGTAAAAAGAACAGTAACCAGTTTGAACAAGCCATCCAAAACATTGTTTATATCACAGAGCATTGCTTATCCATTGCACTATGTAGCTAAATGGAGAATAAGTGCCACAAACGATATCTTTCAGTAGTTTTGAACCATTTACCCATGGGCTAAAGTTGCTAATCATACACTAATCATACGCTCAATCATATCTACAGACAAACAGCCTGCACTTAAATGCATTATGTTGCACTCCCAGCGCAGGATATTGCAGCTCCATGCTCACCTGCTGTTCACCTCAACAATGCAGAGCAATCCATGTTGCCAAACAAGACTAGAGCCACCAGGAGAAAGCGCTCTATAACTACTGAAGTGATGATGGTCTGGCCACATTTGTGCACAGCAACTGACAGTACATAATTAAAACTTTCTGAAGGTGCAGGCAGCTAAAGAATGGGAAATGCAAAAATAAGAAAATGCTTAGCCGTTCTTTCCCAGGCACTGTTCCTATGAAAACTGGAAAGCCCAACCAACAAAATTTATTTCTAGACAGCGGTAAGTTCTCACTTCTAAATTTTTCATATGAACAAGAAGGCATAAAATGCCTTCACTTCTGCCCAGTGAACATAGTGAATGGTACAGCAATACCATACTGGTCCAGAAGCAAACCCGTTCTTCACAAAGCACAACGACGCTGACAAGTGCCATGAAAGTGAATTTTATCTAAATTGAGAGTCTGTCATAACAGATAGGCTCCAAAAAGTTGTTTTTAGCCATCAGGCGCAAAGCTCCTCATAATGCACTGCACATTCCAGACCCGCAATTCTGTACCTCTTGTAGTACTATACACGATTTTAGTTTCGATACCTGGGCGACATCATGTTTGTTTTAATCGAGCACCGCCTGCCGCTGACGCCATCGTGGGCTGATAATGTGCGGCCCATGGGCTGCAAACGAAGCAGTGTGTGATCTCTGGAAGTGTCATCCGCCCGTTTCATTCCTGTCAAAGCTAGAAATTGTGCACGAGGGTTCGCCTCGTGTTCATCCTCATGTGTGCTAAGCCGTTAGCACCTGCAACAACAAACCGAGAGCAGGCAGCCATTCTGTGACAGAGCGATCAGCATCAGTGAGTGCCATGCTCGAAGCTCACGCGTGTAGTTTTTGTCACCGGTTGCCTGTAGGGCAAACGTGGCATAGTGTTGCATGTTGGAAAAACTAAAGAAAAATGCGTTGAAACTCAAGATAGCGGAGAGCAATCGAATATATAGTTCTTCATGGAACATAATTTCTCACGAACGCTTTCATTGCCTCCATGCTTGGACATGGCGAGTGCGAAAATTTAGGTGCAGAGCTTGCGACAGAGTACCCAGTTCACAAATTGAACATTTTGGAAACAACAGCGAGTACATGACCAAAACGAATCCACGTCTGATTGTAGCAATGTTTGTTTGCGGAGATAGGCGAGATGAAACTAAATTTCGGTGCCTCATATGCCGCTCGCGTAAGGCTGTTTGTAACGAGCAATACAGGCCAGTTCACTGAAAGCAATTCGCCTACTCTGCTCTAGCCAGTGCTCACTGGTTCACAAATACAAGAAAATATGCAATTACATGGTCTGATAGGTTGGTAAAGTAATGGAACGCTATTAACCCTTACTGACAGGCTGAATCGCTGGACCTGTGTTGAGAATTCCAATCTCAATCGGGTAGCATTGCTCAAGTCGATGCGTTTGTTGTATCTCTGGCATGGTTATGCATAGTGTGGACTTTTTACAGTGCATTCTATGTGATTTCATTCGAATAATTTATTACAATACATGGCAGAGTTTACCATCCTGTGCATGCCGTGTGTTTTTTCTTCTTACGTTGCCGTAGATGCATTTTTTCTCACTTTGCAGTTGGGTCAAAGTTCGTGTCGCCGCTTCCATTCATGCCATGTCGTGCAATTTAAATTAGTATTTTCGTCCTAACGACAGGTTTATCTATTATTGTTTTTTTTTCAGGTTGCGATGCCCACACCTTCCCGACACTGGCGATCATGTGGGGTGGTGAAACGAAGTTGTGACCAAATTTGTGAAGTCCTTGCATCATATACTGCTGAATTAAAACAGCTTTGCCAAGGCCATTCAAAAACTTGTTCTCTTAAAATTATGCACAGAGTATATAGTTTGGTAAACCAGGTGCTGCACTTCGTTCCGCCCCAAATATTAAGCACAGGCAGTGGGTTTGTTTCTGTCTGCATTTCATTCACGAAGTGCGCTGACGCTTAAGCTTTTTATTGGTGCAGGTATTTTTGTTCACCAACTACGTCCACTGCCAATGCAAACTCGGGACCCGCGCCAAAGCGGTGAAGAAGTAGACATCGCAGACGCGCTGAGACCTTCGCATAACATGGTGAGCGTACATACTGGCGGCAATTTTTTTTTTTTCCTACTTTCGTCGACTATTTCCGCAACCAGCAATAAAACAGTGATGTCTAGAGGATGTTGGCGTTCCGTACAACATTGCTACTTTTGTTGTACAGACGCAAACACGCGCTTGACCGGTGGCTACGCAGCCAGGCATTGCTCCGCCGCTGGATTGTGGAGGACGACAGGGGAGGACGGCAACAGTGGGGTGTCGCGCAGCGCCCGTGTTAGAGAGCATTTTTCCCTCCCCTGCCGGCTCCTCGTAAAATGCTGTATGTAACTACTATGCCTAACCTTCAGTCAACTACAGATGCAAAGAGCACCCACCTTGAGACCACGCCAGAGGATAGGCAGGTAGCATCGGTACAGCATCTTGGCGAAAGCTCTGTCTTTCCGTGCAGCATGTAGCCCTTTCAAAAACTGCAAAAGGGACATCCAAGCCTATCAATCTGCAAGCCTAAAAACAGTCTAAACTAACAGACTTAGGCAAGATGACAATGAAAGACGGAAAAGGCTGCCCATGTACAAGCAAGAGCGCAGCACTGCATTTGTCTGCTTTCTCCACACCAATTCAAGAGCTGCTTCTTTCACAATAGTACACAAATCTGGTTAAGAAACAGCTGAATTTAAAACTGTTTACATTTCAACAGACAATAAGCACAAAAACGGACACGCTGACTGTTCTGTAAACGATTAACTCTTTCGCTACCGCGCCATAGGCCATCGTTCGCATATGATCGATTCAAATCGCCCGCGCAAAAAAGCTCATTTTGGA
This sequence comes from Amblyomma mixtum, assembly GCF_055824585.1. Taxonomy (NCBI): domain Eukaryota; kingdom Metazoa; phylum Arthropoda; class Arachnida; order Ixodida; family Ixodidae; genus Amblyomma; species Amblyomma mixtum. The sequence continues at coordinate 294,418,760 of NC_143014.1, forward strand.
GCGTTGTGGACGTGCTCCGCCATCTAGTGAGCGAGCTCAACAACTGCTCTTTCGATTGCAGCCTTGGTTTCAGTGTTTTGACATGAGGGGGCGCCGTGAAAAATAAAACATTGAACGGCCGAAGCAGCGTCAGCCGGAGAAAATGGCGTCCGCGTCGCCGCGCGCTCCTCGAAAGCAAAAGCTGACACCGAGCACGTCGGCCGGTTCTGGTTTCGTTTTTTGCGACGAAAGCAGCGGTTATTAGTCGGGCAACAATGTGCAAACGTTGGATTTCGGTTTCGGCAGCGAGACTTCGCCTCGGGGGCGTGGAACGTCAGCGCGTACTTGCATGTAAGTTCTGTTTTCGTTCGCTGTGTGTTTTTTGTGGTGCATACGGTTTGTAATTGATGACAGTGGTTTATTTTTGTGCTTCAGGGTCTTGACAACATATGGCGAAGACAGTTTGCCAAATGCTCAAGGTCGCGTCGCGTTTTTCAACCAAGACGACAGCTAGGTGTCCATATCGGCACATCGCTGCGGAGCGGCGCTCGGAGATTCGCTCGACTCCTTGACCTTTTTTTTTATGCTCTTCACGGCGGAAATGAAGAAGACCGTGTTGGGAAACACTAATAAGTATGCATGGATGAAGATTTTTAGCAAGTTCGGCGTGACGGCTCATGGGAAGACGTGAATCTGTTGGAGATGCTGATGTTCATTGGAATCATCATATACATTGGAATTGTTGACCTGCCACGACTCTATCTCTACTGAAATATCAGAATAATCTATTCTGGCCCTCTACCGTCAAAAATAATTTCTGAAAATTGGTTTTTCGCTTTTTTTGTTTGTTTTTTTGCACGTAACGGACCCGGATGATTCAGTGGTGGCAGTATCTATTGGCAAGACCTGGAAAGTGTCCTGGCTTTTGTACCACATCGATAAAACTTATTTCATCGAACTTGATGTTTTAGAGTTTGCCTAAAATGCCAAATTTTATCAGCTGGCTTTCGGGGAGCAGCTCATTCAAGAAATCTTCGGGTATAATGAGGGAAAAGAAGTCCACGCCCCCAATCCTCTCATAGAATCCATTCAACACCAACCGAAAATAATCAAAAAAAGAAGAAACTGCAAGCTCGGCTATCAGAGAACAAGGGAGGAACAAAGATAAAACCTTATGTGAAGCACTTGTCAGTCTACCTCTGCTTCACATCTTCACCCCTGATTGCTCTTCACAGTTGCACCACAGTCACGACCCCTGACTTGACAAGCCATGGAAAGTGCAGTAAATTTTTCTCTTAGCTGAAACTGTGAATAATGACAGCTATAAACATGTGCAAGAGTTTGTATATTCCAGTTTTCCTCTAATCAAGTTCGGGCTTAGTGCAGCCGGTAATTTTTTTTTTTTTGCTATATACTTTTTTTGTGTTTTTAGCAAATTTCACAAATAAATGTTCATTTACTTTTGCACACACAACTCTTCTGTTTGTTTCATTCAGAAGTGTAACTAATAAGCTACAATTTCATGCATTGCAATATGTGCTGGGTGTATTAGTTGTTCTGAAAAAAATTTTTCTTTCAGTACACTCCAAATCATGCATTTTGCCGCGGTAGCGAAAGAGTTAATGTACTGCTTCAGCAGGATGAGCACAATATAGAAAGCGGTTTAAAGTGCAGAAAGTCGTATTTAGCAGGTTACAGCAAGAATGCATGCCAACATAAAAATTTCAAAACTATATCACCAATGTATTTTGAGAATGCCTCAACTGTCATAAATTTGTCCACGCTTTGGTCACTGCAGCACATCAGTACATTAAACTACCCTCATGAATGAAAAAAAAAACTCCTGTGTGTTTTATCTGTTATTGTATTCACTATCAGAGGCATCTGAAAGACGACATGCAGACAATCTACACTACACTATGCCACCAGGAAAATTAAATGCAACAACGTATCAAGCTAGCAAGTTCTGAAGGCAAGGATAAGCAGGTATTGAAAGAACATCAGCGTTACAGCTTTCTGCTCTTCAGTCACTGCCACGGGTAATTCACAGCCAATACACTCATCACAATGGCCAGTGGCCAGCTCATTAACTTTTGACACAGTTTTTCTTCAGACACCACCATAAATGCCAATATCAGGTGACTGATTTAAAAACTGATTGGAGGTCAATGGGCAGACCCGATGGATATAGACTCATTCCGGAACCTTTGATGGCATGACGCATCATACACATTTCTTTCCATCCATCCTTATTGCACACTCAGTCGTCTTTGTACTTCTTTAAACATGCACGCTTCTACTTCCTTTCCCCTTGAGACCAGGATCCCCTGTCTGACATGGATGTGCTCACCGAAGGCATATTGCTGCTTGGATGGCTCACTGCACATCTTTAACACTTTGTGCACCGCTTAATGAAGGTCCTGGTTCCATAAGACCCACTCAAAAGCACCACACAGTGTGTCAACCCTTAATTGCCGACCCTGGGCTGTACTCATCATGGGAGATCATAGCAATATCATCAATGACGAGTCCCACGTGCCTGGCCCAATGTTGCGCTGCTCCCAACGCAAAAGATGAGTTATGGCTGGCAATTGCATTACTTGCAATTTTCAATACTACAAGGCAGTAGTTTTCCATAAAAAAGACAAGTTTCACACCTTTCGCACATGTTTTAAGCCTGACAACGATCATTTCTTAATGGCATCACACATGAAGAATGGCAGCGGTGGCGAAGTCCCGAGCAAAAAAGCAACTTCTAGGAGGAGTCCTGACACCAGCATTGCTGACGATCTAGAGTTTGTTTCCGACAGTGACTCTGACTTTGTGAGTTGGAGACTGCTTCAGATGATGAGAGCAACAGCGACGACAATGACAGTGGGATGCTGGGTAGTGCACACCAGCCACTAATGATGAAACCTTGTTTGTGTTGGGATGAAGCAACGTCTATGCACTTTTCCATGTATTACAGCGTGTTAGATAAAATAAATACAACATATTTCTGTACGGTAAAAAAAAATGGCGATTTTGGTATGTTTTTCAGGAATTAATATTGCAGTTAAAGGGCTAAAGCATCAAGGGAAGCTTGCACACAACCACTTCAATGGCAGTGTGGCATCTGGTGCGAGCACGCCACTTCGATATCTCAGCTGCTCTTCTCTGCTCACTTTACTTCCCACCTTCCATGGCAACCACCCAGGGGGCTGTTGCCGCTGCAACCCCCCTCAGGTTGCACATTCCTCTGCCCGTGTCAAAAATCTCCATCCACGGTGGCCACCTTCTGGACTCTCCCTCATCTCCCCTACAAGTGGAGAGGGGAATCTCTCCACTTTTTTATCTGCTAACAGGAGCAGGTGGAGGACACTGCCGACGGACTTGTGTTGTGTTGGGTTTAATGGCACATAGGCACCCAAGGTCATCATGCGCCAAGCACAAGGTATAGAAACGTTTTCGGCAGAATTTTATAAAAAATGAAGTGATCGGTGGTGTACAGAGCCTAAAATGTTATTTTTGCAACCCAGTGATGCCAACACAAAGATATTTTAAAGATGGCCACTAGTAAATGCATTAAAGAAAGCCGGGTAACCTCTGCAATCCTCCTTGGCTGGGCAAGGATGTCGAGGCTCCCAACCAATCAAATAAAGACCTCAGCCTTTTTCTCAGGATGAGAGAGTGGCTAAGGTGTGGTTCAAAAAATATGCTTGTTGTAAAAAGCTGACCATTATTTATTACATCTACAATTTGTCTAAAACACCTGCTATGTTTCAAAACTTAAAAACCTGTGAAATGTCAACAAGTGCATGTTCACCTCAAAGCAAAGTTGGGTGGAATGGCATGTGTTCATTATAAAAAACTGCAAAATGCTCCTTCCTCAGTGTTTCTAGTTTTCTGCATGAAAATAAAACATGGTTTATTGTTAGCTCATCTTGGCATAATTCACATTGTGGCTTGTCTTGTTTTGTTGGTAGGAAATTATGCGCGAGTGCGCGTGCCCTATACGAAGACGACAGATAACCACTTCTTTGAAACGCTCCTGGCGAGTGCAGGACTGCCACTCCCCTAGAACTGGCTTTATTAAGTGTAGCTTGTTATTTACCTCATTGTTCCAAGATGACTGCCATTTTTGTCTGATGTTACGATGAACTAAGTTAATGCATTCAAGCAGCCCAGAAGTCTGCCCTCTCGTTGCTTTTAATTGCAATATGACTCAGTGCCCAGCAGTTTTGTCCTTGAGCTGCAGCTGTTACAATGTTGTGTATCATGTCATCAAGTATAGGAGTGATTGCAATTCTAGAGTAGAGAGCAGCAAGTAAACATAATGAGCCTGTAAATAAAACTGTTTGTGAGGTTCTCATTTCCTATGTGTTCAATGGCTACACAGATGGCGTAACACTCGGCAGTGAAGATGGATGCACACTGCGGAACCCTTACTATTTCATTCCAATTCCCTCGTACCACTGCACTTCCAATGTAAACACCTGCTTTTGAGCCATCTGTATAAAAAGGTTTGAAAGTACTGTATTTTTCCTCGAGTGCAAGAAATTCTTGTAATATATGCTGCTGTGGAGTTTGTTTTTTGTGGAACTGTGTAAGAGTGAAATCAAAGATTACAGAAAAATGGTACCATGGAGGTAATGGATCTCATCTTCGAGCAATGCCAGGTAATGTGTGCAGTATGCAGAGTTTTTGGCACATCTCTTCAAAACGCAACAGCAGTGGCTGGGTACTTTGCAGTTTGTTGTAAAACAATGTTCTAGATGGGCACTTTGTGACTGTTTGGTGACAGATGTGTTTAGGTAGTGAACGGATTTATAGAATGCATGAACATGCAAGCACTGTTCTTCTGTGTGTAAGTGATGGTTCGTCAGTTTCTACATAAAGGCTATTTATGGGTGGCATTCTGTATGTACCAGTGGAAGGACTCAAATCTAAATTATGTACTGGATCCAGTCGTTTAAGGTCTTGCTGACCCATATAGTATGCACCCATAATCCAGGGTAGAGCATACTACAGAGCGGTAAATTTGTAACAGACATGTCCTGTCGGCACCCCAGTGTTTTTTCGACAGCACTTTGAGTACGGTCAGGGATCGAGAAGCTCTCTATTTCAACACGTTTACCATATTTACTCGCATAATAGGCGCACTCGCATATTAGGCGAACCCCCAGTTTGGTCGCAAAAAATCTGATTTTTTTATTTCGGCACATAATAGACACACCCCAAACTTGCAACTGTTATCAATACTGTATTACACGATTGCAAGTTGACGCCCTCCTGCCTCCTCCATCTCAGGAGAAAAAAAAAAACATGCACGCACATTCCACAACCCAAGCTTATTTTAAAGGGATACTGAAGCAAAATGTGAGAATTGAACAAAAAGGCTGAATATAGATTCTCGGAATGTGATTGCACCGAAATCTAGTCGTCACTGCGCATATTTTTCAGCGGATGGTTTTATTTTCGATGTTTCATGAGCGCGCGCCAAGCCCTCCCGGTCGGCGCGAGGTGGAAAGCGTGACGTCATGGCACCCTCCCGCGGCGACAAATATGGCGGCGCCCTTCGATGCATGAAACCTCGCTTCGGACTGGTTGCGTCGTTGTTACTGGCTTCTTCAGCGCGTTCACTGGCCATAAATGGGCCACCAGTCTTTCGCTTCATCTGCTGTTGCACATAAGAAAACTTAAAAGTAATAAATTTGCTTTATTTTTTATTTAGAGTGATGATTCTGCCCCTTTAGGCTAAGAGGGGTGTCGGTTTGTTGACAACAATGCTTCCCCTCCTAACCACCAGATGGCGCCACTAGTGTGAACATCGTCGGGCTTCTGTTTTAAAAGCGAGAATGCTAGAAATGGCACAAGGTCCGGACAAAGTAGCTGCATTTAGCGGACGTAAGCGTGCATAATGTTATGGTATGTAGACAGCATCGATTAACATTTTGACATATCTGTGTACGCCGTGAGCAGACGACAGACATAGAAAAGCCGCGAGTAGCGATGGCAATCGTGCTTCTGCGGGAACGGTGGGCGCGCGGGTGTTATGACGTCTAGTCGCAGCTTCCACAGGCGGCCACCAGGTGCAACGATACGGCAATAAATCGCGAAAAAAAGCATGTTATCCGCCTTTTTCACTAAAATGCTTGTCATATTTATCAATTTTAGCAGTCAAGCTTTTGTTTACATGCAAAAGAGCAGCTCCAAAAGTTTGGTTCAGTATCCCTTTAACAAAGTTTTTGCTGAGCTGACTACCAGTCCTTACTAGTGTGGCTGCCATCGCAGCTGCTGTGGACCCACAGCACATGCAACGACATCGCATGGACCAGCCACACATGCCGAATTCCACACACAGTTTTCAGGAATGCTCACTTTACACGTCTGTTTCTAAAGTACCGTCTCCAACCGGAAACCTTCCCGACTTCAGCCCACAAAAACCTTGGCACTTGGAGTCACATGCGAAAATTTAGGCACGCTGCAGTAGCAACTGCTGCACTTCTCGGCCACGTCGAATTTCCGGCCAGCCGCATGCTTGTCGTGTTTGAGAGCAAACTCCCAGCCGTGTAGCTATTAAAGTGCTTGCCCATCGTGCTAAGACTGCAATGCTCAGTGGCTGCACACGAAAGCCACAACTACGATGAACTAACACACTACCACAACTCCCGTGCCCTTACAGCCACAAAAAGCTGGAGCTGGTGATACTGATGCTGACAAGGATAACGGGAGCTCGCGGCAGAGGAAAAAGTTGACGATGACGACGATGACCCGCGGCCTCTGGCACCATCTGTGGGCAGTACCTGGAAGCTCGTGTGTGCATGCGTGGCCTCCGCGATCAAGCACACTGTTACTCGCAGCCAGAGCTGATAGCGGAGGCCACGGCGCCTGCGTTTCAAAGGTTAGTCCCATGTGGGCTGTGGAAAGTTTGGGCACATGCGTGTTTATGTGGTATGCTCAGTTTTAAAGTGACAGAATGCAAGTCGAAAAATTTTCAGTACTTGTACCTCGCGTAATAGGCGCACCCTGAACTTTGAGACGGATTTTCTAAAAAAAAAAAAGTGCTCCTATTATGCAAGTAAAAACGGGATGTGAGGCAGGAAAGTGAGATTTCTGTCAAATTTTATGCCAAGAAATTTATGTTCATTTTTAACGGGTAACTATTTCATTCAGGTATAGGGTGGGATCTACCTGTACGCCTCATTTGAGTGAAAAAAGAATGGCTACAGATTTCTCTCGAGAAAACTGGAAACCATTTCTGTCTGTCCATGTTGCCAGTTTATTTATTGTTAATTGTATTTGTCTTTCACATGTTGATAAGTCGGAGGATGTGCAAGCTATCTGAAGGTAGCCTACATAAACTGAATACCAAATGGACCTTAAGATTAAAATTATTTTACTAAGTGAGTTCATTTTTACAGCAGTGTTGTGCTTAAGATACACTCCTGAGGTACCCCATTCTCCTCAATGAAATTCCTCGAAAGGGTTGTACCTAGGTGCACAGCCAGCCAAATGTTTAGCTGGCGTGCGCGACGACTGCGTTTTCCGTTGTCCTGCAGCTTATGAAGGCGCAAACTTGCTAAGATATCAAATTTAAGCAGAGGCTCACTAAACCCCTGCTTAATATTGAGCTTTCCCCAAGTTTTCTTTGTCACAAAGTGCACAAGCGCAAAAAAAGCTGCCGTCGCGCACGCCAGCTAAAGATTTGGCCGGCTGTACATGGAATGAACAGTTAGATAAGAAGTCTTTTAGACAGTTCAACATTCTGCCTCGGATGCCAAGCTCGGCAAGGTCTTGAAGAATCACGAACCACCAGGTTGTACCATATGCCTTCTCTAAACCAAAAACTACAGCAAGACAGTGTTGTTTATGAACAAAAGCTTCTCCGATAGTATTTTCAAGATGAACTAGGTGATCTGTAGTGGAACATCCCTTTTTAAATTTGCACTGATGGCTGCCAAAAAGTTCACAGGATTGAAGGACAAAGGTTAATCTTATATTCAGGACACTTTCAAAGGATTTGGCGAGACAACTGGTCAGGGCTATGGGTCTAACTGCTACGAGAGGTTGGCGGCTTGTCAGGTTTAAGAAATGGTACAATATTGGCTTTTTTTCCTATTTACGGGCATTTTTCCTGATACCCAAACTTTGTTAAAGAATCTTAAAAGTGCCTCTACGGCAAGCTGGGAAAGATTGGCCAGCATTTCACGGTGTACTTGGACAGGTCCTGGAGCAGTTTTTTTTGCCGGCAGACAGCACTCTATTGATTTCCTGGAGGGTAATTAATCTATTGTATTGTTTTTTAGTACCTCTACTTGTTGGAAGTCTTTGCTTTTCGGCTATATTTTTGTACTTTTAGAAATAGCCAGGTATAATGTGACGAACTATAAACTGCAAAGAAGTGCTCCCCTAGTATATCGGCCTGTTCCCCTATACTTGTTTGTGTACCAGGTGTTGTCAAAAGCGGAATTGTGAATGGTGAGAAGCTGCCATTTATATTCTTACCTCTTCCCACATATTTTTTAAATGTGATTTGACTGTTTATAGATGAGACATAACTCTGCCATGATGCTTTCTCGGCACTACGATGGATGTACCGAGCTTTAGCTCTTGCCTTTTTAAAATTTACGAGGTTCTCTTGTGTGGGGTAACGGCGAAAAATACCCCAGGCTTTATTTTGTCGCTTTTTTGCATCCTTACAATCTTCTGTCCACCGCACTTTGTGATTTTGCCACACCATTCCCAAGGACTTCGGAATAGCTAAGTGCACCGCAGCTAGGATACAATTTGTGAAGTTTTCATTTATCTCATTTGGTGTCGTGATTTCTAAAACTATTTGTCTAATGAGGCTTCTGCTCTAAATAGTTGCCAGTCTGCTAAAGGAAGCTTCCACTGTCGCGGTTTTGTTCGGCAACTTCTGCTGCAGACGTTACACCGATTATTATATGGAGGTGATTGCTGACATATGGACTGTCAATTACATCTCATTTAAAATTGCTAAAAACAGAGGCAGAAGTAAAAGAAAAATCTAATCAGCTCATTTTCCCTGTGGATGGGGAACAGTATATGGTTTTACTGGAGTTCAACAGGCAAATATCATTCTTCAGACTGAAATCCTCTATAATGCGACCTCGGGTGTCCGTTTTTTCACTTCCCGAGAAGGAATATGTGTTAAAATCGCGAACTACCAGATAGGGCTCTGGTAGCTGCTCTAAAAGATATAATTCATGCACTGCTACTGTTAGGTGAGGGTCAGGATATATACCGTATAAACGCATTGAAGGGCCGCACTTTTTTTTCGAGATTCGGGGGCCAATTTTCGAGGTGCGGCCCATACACGCGACGTACGAAAAAAATTCTTTTTTAAGCAAAAACACCAATCAGGGTATGAGCAGCATTTATTTTATGCTCAATCGTCACTCGCGGAGTATTTCGACTCTGTGGTGGTGCTGTGCTCTGGTGGACGCTCATCCCAAAAAAGCCGCGCAGCATGTCCATTGTCAACGCGTAGCCGTTGCTCCGCATTTCCATCACATAGCAGAGCAGCCATTCTTACAGTTCGGGAAACTCACACGGCTCACCTCGGAAAGCACGGTTTTTGCAGCTTGTGTTTCTCAATGCACCCTTGCTTTTGTTAGCACGATCATCAGACGCACTTCTCGGCCACGTCGAATTCCCTGTCCGCCGCACGCTTGCCGCGTTCGAGAGCTAACTCCCAGCCGTGTAGCTGATAACGTGCTGCCATCGTGCTAAAGCTACATTACTCGGCGGCAGCACGCGAAAGCCACAACAACTACGGTGACCGCGCCCACACGCCATAAAAGGCTGGAGCTGGCGATACTGATGCCGATGTGGATAGCGGGAAGTCGCGGGGCAGAAAAAAATTGACGACGATGATGATGGCTGCAGCCTCGGGCGCCATCCATGGACGGTTTTTGGAAGCTCTTGTGCACGTGCTTGGCCTCCGCGATCAAGCGCTCCGCGATCGAGCACACCGTTGTTCGCAGCCGGAGCCGATCACAGAGACCACGGCGCGTGCATTTAGAAGGCTATACCCGCCTGGGTCATGGAAAGTTCGGGTGCGGCCCTTATACGATTTTTTTTTTTTTTTTTACATTTCCTTCGGGAAAACGGGGCGCGGCCCTTACAAGCGTTTATACGGTACAACACACAGTTATTGTTTTGTGTGTAAGCAGTTTGGCTGCTACAGCTTCAAATTTAGTCTTTAGTGGTAAGCTCACGAGCTGAAACATCATTTTTTACTACGATCGCAATGTCGCCTGAAAGCCAACTCGCCTTCTCTCAGTCGCGGCGAAAGACTGTTTCTTGAGTACATTTCTGTGTTGGGGCCCAAGTGTTTGCTGTACACATGAGGCTACAGGTGAGAATGTGGCTAAGATGTCTTTGATGTCACTTAAGTTATTAAATAATCCCCTACAATTCCATTGTATTAGGAACGCCATTATGATTTTTTTGGGGATATATTTTGAAAAGTTAGGTCCCTATTTCTTTAGGGCCAGTTATTGGGATTTTTCCTTTTTTCGCTCGAGAGCTCCGCCGCCGCTGCAGTGGAGGTGAGCTCGGAGTTACGTCCATTGCCTCACTGAAGGCTCTGGAGCGCCGTGGAGAACCCACGGTTGCAATGTGTGCAGGTCTCTCCCGACTGGAGGAAGCCTTGCGGGCGGCCGACCCAGAGGCCGGCGAGCCCTTTCTCGAGTGGCAGGGCAGCCTTCGCAGCGTCTGCCCGGGCACGGATGGCCCTGCCTCAGGCTCAGTGTGTGTGGCTCGGGCAGGTGCCGAAGCCTGGTGTGATGCCCCGCCCTGTCGCACCACATCAGCGAAATTTGTTTTTGCTGTGAACAAGAATGTTCCCTGGGTTTATGCAAATCTTCTCCATGCTTCCTGGAATGTCATGTTTTCTTTGGTTTTAATGGGTATTATCTCTTTTTCTTTCTTCCAGAATGGGCATGACCTAGAATACATGGGGTGGTCCCTTTCACAGTCAGAACATTTTGGCACTGCATTGCAGACATCGGATTCATATTCATTAGATGCACAATTGGCACAGGTTTGGCGGCCACGACAACTCTGGGATCCATGGCCAAATCTCTGGCACATGAAACATTGGCAAAGTTTGGGGATGTATGGTCTGACTGCTATTTTCACGTAACCTACTTCTATAGTAACGGGGAGTTGGCTGTAAGCAAAAGTGAGAACTAAGTGCTTTGTTGGTGTTTCTTTGTCATCTTTTCTGATTTTTGTGCATTGGACATCAGTGACATTCTGATATTTTGAGCCTCCCGAAAGCATTTTTGCTTCAGTCAGGGTGAGAAAATCTTGTTCTGAAATCACGCCTTTGACATTGTTGAGGGACCTAGGGGCACTAACGGAAACAGGTATTTCTCCAAAGGTTGCTATCACTGATCTGGAGGAGGACGTCGCCATTGGCCAGCTTCACCACCTTGTGGCCAAGGGCCAATGATTCTGTGAGAGATTTAGAAACTATGAAACAAGAGATGATTCTTGCTTGCTTTTCTGCTACCTCACTATGTACTACATGGTATCTGGGGAAGATTTCTTTTTTTTTTTGCAGACACTGTGCAGTGACATCGGTCCACCCTCGTTTGTGAGGGCAGAAAGGAATCCATAAAAAAAATTGTTATTCCGCTACGGTGGCAGCCGCCCACCACGGAGCCCAACACGGGACAGGAAGTTGCCAGCAAGTCCTGACCACGCCAGCTGTACACCACAACTATAACCAAATGTGGCATAACTCAGGTTGGTTCGCCACACAGGGTTAACCCTAGCTGCCCATGAGAAAGGAAAAACCTAGAAACGAGGAGGAGACAGGACAGGAGTGAGAAAGAAGATAGGAAAGTGAAAGATGGAGGGCAGGGCAGGAAAAGGTGACTGCCGATTTCCCCCGGTCGGGTCAGGCCAGAGGTGCCGTCTACAGGAAGCTGGGGCCAAAGTGGTGTGTTGCCTCCGCCGAGGGGCCTTAAAAGGGCCACTGACCACACTCTGGTCGAAAATATTTTCTACCTCTCTGGAAGCCAGGCATCGTCCCAGGGAAGGCGCAGCCGCAAATATTTTTTTGAAAAGACTCATTAATAGCGTAGTTACAGCCATCGCAATCAAGCTACTTCGGCATGCTCCTCTCCTTCTGTCCCCTTCCCCGAGATTTTTCTCTCTCACGCCTCGTCGAGTAGGCTCTACAAGGAAAATTCGCCCTTCCTCCTCCGATGTTAGCGGGAGGCATGCTGTCTAGTGGAGTACGTCCCATGTCTACGTCATGGCCCCGGCTTGAAAAGAATTCTTTTCTTGCTTTTTGCTACCCGTGATATTTCATGGGGGGAGGAGGGATAAGGTCTCCCAATTTTGCTCCTTGGGTCTCCTCGCGGTGTTTCGTCACGCTTATTTTTCTTTGTCCTTCCTCGTGCCAGCCTCACTGAAGGAGGCTGTTCATTGCCTAAGTAGTCTTGGATCATGGACGCAGTCATTCGGAGTGAACTGTCTTCCGCAAAGCACCACATTCTTGCATTCTTGACTGTTGTGTCCGAAAGGCCAATGTGTTGGAGTCAGACACGACTCAAGGCATAACCTTCTGGCAATCGGTGCTGGATTGTGGTTCAACTTCAGTCGCTCAGTGCGCATCCAACAACGAAACAGCGTCGTTGCATTTTCTCCGCACCCTGAACGATCAAGAGACGCAATCGGCTCGACCACCTCAACATGCTAGCGAGCACATCTTTTCGTCTATCTCTTTGTTTTTGTCAGTAACATCCTCAGTTAGCGAGTTTCGTGTTCATGCTCATAGTTTTTTTTTTCTGTGAGGCCTCCCCACCGTTTTACGACTGGAGGGGTGGGAGTCACTATTGTTCCAAGTGCACGGCAAAGCACGGACCCGGGAACTGTCTGGCACTTCTTGGAAATGCACGTTTGCACTTCTCCGTGTGTGTTTGTGGGTTCTATGTGTTTGTGCCTTTTCTCTGCTTCTAAGTTCCTGTCTTGGCAATGTAGACAAGACGGGCAAGTGAGAAGCAGTGTGTGTGGAGAGCAACCGAGTGTGCGAACGAGGGAAAGGCTGTATGACACACAACATGGCACATGCACAGAACACGCTGAAGCATACATGAACTGGCACGAGCAACTAAAAACCTTATAATTGGGGGGGGTTGTATGTCAGTGTGAAAACCAAAGCCGCTACGGAAAGGTTATCTTCGATGCCTCATCCATGCACTGGGCTTGTTTGTGTAAAATGTCCAGACCCCTGGTCAGTGGCCCTTTAAAGGTCCAAACGCTCGGAGTCAGCTCAACCCCCAGGATCCCCTTTTCCCCGGACACGGTGATGCCACGCACGGCTGAGCGCAGGAGCTGAGGTCCGTGGTGACACACTGCTCATCATCATCCTCCTGCGGGGATGTCCCTGCGGATGCTCAGGAACCCGTGGTGTCACAACTCCCCAACGTCTCTGCATGGAGCAGATGCCCCTGTGGGGAACCGAAAGACGACTCTTTTGGTGCGATAGCACTTACAGGGGGCACTCCCCGCATTTAGCCACTGTGTGTTTGTTGGGAGGCTGTTTTGTGGCAGGCTGCCCACTGGGCAACCTGCCAGTGGCGCGTGCATGCACACGCACACAGCACAGCACACACTGGCAGCCGCACAAAGTACCCGCCGTGGCAGGCAGTAGTTTTATTTATTTATTTATTTATTGGCCGTGAGAGGTTACTCAGGAAGAGCAACCTGGGTCTCACCAGACCCACCAATGGCAGCACTCTATCGCAGAGCAGTGGTGCACCACTTAACCACTGCACCACTGCAGCAGGAGTGGTATGAGGACACCCAGGGATCCATGAATGTGAAGCAGTGAATGACCAATTCCACATATACATATGAGCATTCACCCATTTTCACAATTCAAACAACTTACATACTAGAACAATGGATCCCAAAATCGGAACCAAAGTGAAAACCAAAATGCTAGCACACCTAATTCACACTTAGCCTAACTACGCAAATCGACTGAAATTTTTTATGACATGGGGGTTCCAGTGCTACGCATTAAAATTAGACAGGTGTAGTACTTGCTGGGCAGCACGGTCATATCCCAGTAAAAAAAAAAAAGAAAGAGAACACTGCAAATTACAATTACAGCCAATTTTTTTTCGACCCCATTGGAACCCACTGAGTTTAAAACCAAATGGAGTCAAATGGTTCCGATTTCTATGGTGTTGAAAACAAGTGGGTTTTCTACCAGGTCTGCAGGAGGCGCTGTCTGTTTAGTGCCAATATTTTGACGAGGGAATTGAAGTTATGAGAATTCCACGCTTACAGAGAAGTGAAGACAAACAAACCTGCTTCACAGAAAAGGAACAGGGGCAGTCTATATCCAAAGAGCATACTTTTGCTCCCACTTATACACCCCATTCATGACACCCTCCTGCTGGAGCCAGCGGCACTAGTTCATACAGTGAAGTTATTTCATTTATTCATGCCCAGAGTGATAACAGAAATGATTAAAACAATTCAGCACATAAAGCTGTTCATATATCTTTTTACAAAGGCCTCATTAGTTCACCATTCTGTGTTAACAGAGCAATATTCAGATCCCAATCAAGGCAATCATTGGCTTCCGACTGATTTTTTTCAATTGGAAAATTTCCAATTGTGTATTCAGAACCGACTGGAACAGCTAATTAAACTGGACCTTCCTGTTGGCTCATTTGCAAAGCTCAAGGCATTCCATTTCGACATTCCAGTTGGAGCTCCCAATTGTTTGAGAATACCTAACTGTAATTGGCACCCAATTTTCTTTAGTGGTGCACCACTTGGAATCTCCGGAACCAACTAGAATTTCTAATTGGAATCTCAAGAACCAACTGGATTTATCAACTGCTTCTGATAATTCCAATAGGCTCATGAAATTCTAATTGGTGCCATCCCTCCCAATTGGATTATCTAATTGGGAGAGATAGCCCCACCTGGAATCTGGAACCAACTGAAACAGCAAATGGGGATCTGCAAAAAAAGCCGGATAATCCAATTGGTCAAACCATCTGGATTGCTATGCCCTACTGGGTCTGTTTGTATCCGAATGGAGGTCCAATTGGTTTAATATGGATCCCAATGTTTCTTTTTTTTTTTTACAGAGACTGCTGGTGATAAGCAGCGTGCATTGATGGAAGGCAGTCATGAGTGGCAAATGCATACCATACATGCATACAGCACCAGCTGCACAGTGATAACTACCAGCTCAAGGCAGCCACATGATCAGTTGCAATGACTACTGGCACGCGAGTGGTTGCTGCTGGGCCAGTGGCAAGCTGCTGTGGTCTGCTGGCTGGGGAGACCAGACACGTGACTTGTTCACACTCCTAAGCATTTGAATTACTTTCAGTTTTCCCTTCTTATTGAGCAGAATGGTATAATACTCCGAAGACATCTGTTACCTACTTGACTATTGCCTAGTATGTCATCTAAGGCCGCCTTCAGAGCATGTACTCAAGCCTCACGCCAATTTGTCATCGAAAAAAGATTTTGCAGAACTTCTATCTGAATAAAGTTCAGCAGTTCCACACAAAGAGTAGTGAAAAACAATACACACAACCAACGCATAATATGCTGTGACATACCCTTCATTGCAGTGCTACTAAGGATTGCATGAAAACACTTGGCAAGAAAAAAAGTGTTGCTCACCTTGTATAAGTTTGTGTGGTGGGCAGTGGAAATATCTCCATTCACAGTCCAGTCCATTATCCTCTGCATGTTTTCTTCCAGGACCTGTCAGGGCACAAGGGCAGACGAGCATGAGAAGGCTGAGGAGGGAAACTACCAAGCACCACAGCAAGGTCGGTGCGGCAGCGAACCCCTGCCCGTGTTGCAACAACTGCGGCTGAGCAGAAACAGTGGAGCACATTTTGTCCGAATGCCCAGCGTATTGCGGAGCAGCATGCACATCTTATGGAATCACTCACTCAAGTGCCTCTAACACTCGAATGTGTATCGGGACCCCCAGCCTGCCATAGGCAGCAGAAACGTGCTATGAACTTTTCATTTGATGGATTTCATGCCACTGGTCTTCTAGACAAAGCTCTCAGCTCACCGTTCAGTACTCTCACTGCACAGTCTCCATGCAGCGAACTTTGTCATCCCATCTCCTGCTCCCCTCTCATTCCATCTTTCTCTCCCTCAATCCCTCCCCCACGCAGAGTAGCAAGTCAGCGGATTTAAACCCTGGCCATGTTCTGCTTTTCAATTAAAGAGCTCCTCTCTCTCTCTCTAACCCCCTTAAAAAAACTAAGTGTTTACACGCTAAAACTGCACTGTGAGCTACGAGGAGCTATTTCTGTATGATTTTCACCCCTTGGAGTATTTCAATATTCTCTGAGATCTCAATATGCTAGTGTGTTCACATATCGCACTTAAGGTTAACTAAAATGAGGCTGCCTAGGCTGGGTTCCAACCATTCTTTTTTTTTCCTCTAAGGGGGGACGAGGGTCTTAAAACAAACTTTTTTATTTATGGCTAGAATCTCATGGAATTTTGCACACAGATGTATTTTTCTCTTCCGATTCCAAATATGTAATCATAATTGAGATGGTGGTCTTAGATCTTACAAAGTCTAGAATGTAATTAGGTAATTCCTTATGCAGCTTTAATGAACTTTCTCATTGCATTTTGTTGCTTTTATTTACATGAATTGATAGCCAGAGAGTTCCCATACCCGATGACAGTCTTCGTTTTTCTCTAAAGGCATGTCATCCTGATATACTATGTCGAGAGCACGGAGATAGAAGGCTTTTAGGAGGCGCAACTCCATGGCCCCGCGGCCGACGCGGGCGACCAGAAAACGTCACAGAGGAGGAGAGGAAGGGAGGTCGGTTTCCGTGGCGCGCAGTAGATGGCGCTCACGCGCAGTGCCTGCTTGGGCAGCGCGATGCGCGGTGCGTGGCGCGGTTTCGGGACGGCGGAGCGTGAAAAAAAAAAGCAGTGCGGGAACATATTGGCAGGGTGTTACAGGGAACCCCTCCGTTTGTGGTCTGGGGCCGCTGATGGGGTATCAAGAATGTTACAATTCCAGCCGGCTTGCACGGAGAACAGCGGCTAAGTAGTTGTAGACGTCGTGCTTCTAGCTGTGGCTAAACTAGCCAGCCCACGGAGGGGCTCACAATTTTTTTTTAAACATTGCACCGCTCCCTTTTCATCCCCTGCGGTCAGAGTCAGAGGGACCCTGAAGCGGGCTTCCAAACGCTGTACTTTCCCTGTAAGGCGGGTTGAATCCCACGATGGACGAGCCCAGCTGGTTCCTTATCTCCCCTGCCTCTTTAGCTGCAAGGGAATCACAACGCTGTCACCGCTGATTGGGCACTGCACGTATCGATACGGCTTCGTGTCACCGAGCGGCCTCTTTCATCTTGTTGTGGAGCGGTCCATTGTAGCTAGCCATGCCTGAGACGTCAGGCTCTTCTATTTGGCTATTCGGCTCAAAATGGGCTAACACAATGCGTCGCTGCCCAGCTCAGACTGTCTTGAGAACGGCGAGGAAGACAGCCCTGCTTGTGCACAGTGACGGCTGGGAAACTCCCCCCACACCCTGCAGAGGAGCTCCGCCAAATCTTTTAGCAGCTTCGGACACAAAGTGGCGGAAGGCAAGAAACCAAGAACAAATAAATAAATAAGGAATACTCTGTAACACGTAACACCCTCGAAACAGCGGGTGGGGTCGTGTGCTCTAGTCTCCAGAAGCTGTGTGACCGACGTGGTAGAGTGCTCGCGCTCGAGTCCTGGTCTATCTCCGTGGACCCGGTACGCCTTACTGCCTCGCTGTAGCATACGATGGGACGTAAGTGCTTTGTTCCGAACTGCAATAGCGGATACAAGTCCTGCAAAGACAGCGTCATCTCCTTCAAGGCTCCCAGTGACTTGTTCCCAGTGATTTGTTCCGACTGAAGAGGACACGCGAATCAGCAAGCTATGATGTACTACGTGTTGCCTTAATTGTGACCGATGCTTGCGCCGGGAGCATATGCACCTCTTCATCTTTTTACTTCTTCAGCAAGCTTTGCTGCATGCCCCTCTATCGTGGTCCCTAAGACCCTGAAGGTAAGCACACAAAGCTAATATCCTTCGCATGCTTCATGAGTATCCAACGAATTTCCTTCACGACGTGAGTAAAAAGGGCAGCCATCGAGTGCGGCACTGCCCACCAGTAAGTGGAAGAGCGCCGAGCCGCAGGCACATCAACAGTTAGAATTCGAATGTAAATTGCCTCCCGTACTATGAGTCCACGTTTTACCACACGATAACTCAGGGCAGCATGACATTTGCGAAGAAAGTGTTGGCCACGCAAATATTCTCTCCCGCGGAAGCACGGAAATGCACGCGACGGCGCGAGCGCGCATCGTCCTCGGGAACCTGACGAGGGCGGCATCCGGCGGCGGTCGAAGGAAGCAGACAGCGCCTGTGACTCTCCGCGGCCGCGGGAGAGAGGCGAGTTTCGCCTCCTAAATGCTTCTATCTCCGTGGTCGAGAGTAAAAGGTTCCAGTATTTTACACTGCAACTCGTTAAGCTAATTGTAAATTGCTATTTATATGTGGCCTAAACAAAAAAAGTAAGAATGTCATCAGGTATGAAAGTTTGCTGGCTATCAATTCATGTAATTAAAAGCAACAAAATGCAATGAGAAAGTTCATTAAAGCTGCATAAGAAATTACCTAATTACACTCTAGAATTTAAGATAATTTTTAATCTAAGACCACCAGCTCAATTATGACTACATTTTTGAAATCAGAAGAGAAAAACACATCTGTGTGCAAAATTTCATCAGATTCTAGCCACAAATAAAAAGGTCAGTTTTAAGACCCTCGTCCCCCCTTCACTAACAGTATGCATGTGCACAGCTGGAAACAAACAATTGTGCCACTGCCTGCATAGTGAAGTTCTCTGAATGGTACAGGTTTATGATTTTATGGGATTTAAAATCCCCAAGCAACCCAGGCTGTGCGAGGCGTCTTAGTGGATGGCACTGAATAATTTCGACCACCTGGGGTTCAACCACATGTGCTCACATCACACACTACACGGGCCTCTAGCATTTTGCCTGCCTCAAAATGCGACTGTCACAGCTGGGATCGAACCCGCGTCTTTTGGGCCAGCAGCTGAGCACCATAACCACTGAGCCACCGACGCAGCTCCTCTCAATGGCACAGTTCCACAGATATACCAGACGGAAGCAAACATCCAAAGAAACCAAGGAGCAGAGGGGGTGTTTTTTTTTTATTTCGTGGTGTTGATTACTGGAAAATTAAGTGCTATTATGTTATGGCTTAAGAATGAGCGATAAGAGAGTGGCACTGGTAAACACTCTCAAGGTTTGGGTTACACTACACATAAAAATCCCCGAAAGCAGATGAGTGGACAGCGTAGCTCAGATTTTTAAATGTTTTGTGAAATGCCTATCTAGGCTTATATCCACGTCGTTAATATTATCAAATGCATACAGGTTGTGCTGCAACGCGTTTTTGACACGTGGGATCTTGACACCACTAGGGCTCAATGGTCGCAAGCAGTGGCCATTGAGTGATGATACGCAATCTTTCTAGAACATCTGCTAGTCTTTTAATGTGAAAGCATTCCTTGCCTCATGAGTGGCATGGAGAGGAGATGCGTCACCACCGGTAGTGGACAGAATGAACTGTCGATCATCCAGTAAGAGTGTAATCATGATTTGTAATGATTAATATCGACTAAATGGAAAGTTTAAATGACCAAATCACTAAACAAAATGATGAGATAAAAAATAAAATGAAAACCAATAAAATTTAAATAAAACAAATGAAATGAAATACAGCAAAATAAAGAGAATTTAAAAAATGATTAATTACATTACTAAGCAACAACAGAGGCGATAGAACCCTAAATGCTTTCGCATTTCTGCACATAAGAGGACTTAAGTGCACCGAATTTTTTCCCAAAAATTCCAATTTTAATTTTATTTATTTCAGATACCTCAAGGGCCCTTTAGGTGGAGGGTTTTACATGAGGGTTGGGCTTATAATAAAGCTAATAGATGAGACACTCGATGGCTGACTTGAAATGCACCAGGTTTGTGTGGAAATGGCACCTGTGAAAAGACTGCTCAGTCCTGGGCTTTTTTGGAACAAAGGGAGTGAAGGTGGGTTGCGGTGCGAGCTTGGTGTGAATAGACGGCATTATCGTGGCCTGTACATGCTGCAAAATGATGAGTGGGTTGAATAGGAGAACTATGAGAAAAAACATATATTTTATGATAGAGGCACATTCTTCTGATCTTGCAGCAATTCTGAAGTTCACCAATCCCACTTCATTCTTAAGGTAAGCAACATTGGCAGAGAATGAGTAATTTGAGTAGCCGAAATGAACTCCACAGTTTTGAATGAGTTCAACAGCATTAGTTCAGTTATGTTCAGCGAGGTCTCAGGTGCCAGACGCACAGTCTAACTTTGGTTAGAAAAGTGTTTCGTTAGCTAGTAGTTTAACTGAGTGAGGAACTAGATTTTGATTGGGTCAGAGGCAACCAAGAGCCCTCTTAGTGTTGTCAACTATGCACATGACATGAGTTGATCATGTCTGGTTAATACATAAATACTTAATGCAACCGAGGGATGATACAATGAATTCATTTAGAAGAGCATTTGGAGTCAGGTAATTTTGACGTCTATGGAAAAAAACGTGTCTTGTTAGTATTTAGGATCATCATCCATCTGCATCACCACTCAACCAGCATTAACAAATATAGGTTTGAACAGCATTAGTATCCACAGCA
Organism: Amblyomma mixtum; assembly: GCF_055824585.1. Taxonomy (NCBI): domain Eukaryota; kingdom Metazoa; phylum Arthropoda; class Arachnida; order Ixodida; family Ixodidae; genus Amblyomma; species Amblyomma mixtum. The sequence continues at coordinate 294,439,528 of NC_143014.1, forward strand.
TTGGTAATGGACTGAATAACAACACAAATCATTGGCAAATAATTGAATGTTCAAAAAAATATTATTGGGCAAGTTGTTCATGCAAATCAATAAGAGGAGAGAACCAAGCAGTGTGCCTTGTAGCACACCAGACAGTGTATTAGAGAGGAAGACTGATCGTTAGCTTCTACAAACTGCTGACTGTTAGTAATCAAATCCTTTATCCAATTGAAACCAATGGATTAGGGTTTAGTAGTGAAAGATCTACAAGTAAGCAGCATGCAGCATCGTATAATACACTGTTAAAAGGTGAAAAAAAAAAGAAAAATTAAATTGTTATTCATAGAAATGCAACAATAAAGGTTGGTTGGCTGTACACAATTTCAACTTCGTTGCATATGCGATTCTCGACCACTGGCTTGCTTTTAGTCTTACAGGCTTAGCTTACAAGTTCTCAATGGCCATCTTTTAATGCTGCCAGAATGACAGCCATTTGCACAGTTTTTGTGCAAGATATGGGCAGATCAAATGCCCATGGCAGGAGACTCAAATGCGCGGGCCCACAAGGCCTTTAGCCCAGCTCGTTGGCCCTACAGATGTCAGCCTTTATTCCAGATGTGCCGTGCCAAGAGCACCTTGCTTTCTTTTCCATCTGTATCCCACGTCCCTTTACCGCTGTCCACAATTTGAGACTGCCCAGCTGCGCACTATGTTTTGTGAGACACCAACTAGACATACTATGTGCTCTGTGTAGGAATTGAGGGGTAGTTTATTCCCAATTAGCACAAGACTATGCTGCGAGTCACAATCATAGTGGCACGAGGGACACCTTCCCCTCTCCCCTTCCAGCTACCATCCTGTGGGAGACATAAGTGTGTCAACATGGCCTGTGGTAAGACAAGTTTGAAGCCTCTGGAGTTTAAAACATGTTTTTCGGGGTGCCTTTCCTACTTCACAGTTACTAGGCTCTGCGAGCTGGTACAGATGCACAGCTGCTCCATAACTGCAAGCGCCACCTATGAAGCAAGCCAAACTAATTCCCCGTGTTCTGTTCCATGCAGAGCACAGTGCAGCTGCAATAAGCTGCTCCTGACATGAAAAACCCAGGGCTGAATAAAAAATGTGAATGGCTAGAAAGAAGCAGTCACATGTAGTTCCATGCACAGCTAATTGCATTTATGACATAAAATGCATGCGCCTCTGTACATGCCATTGCTAGGAAAAGCATGGCAAAGATAACAAGTGAAGTGATGTGCACTAAGTACTGAACACACCTTTCGCAAGCGAGCAGTTGCTTTTGAGTCGATTTTGTTTTTGCCAGCCAACAGTGACCGCATGAAGCATGATGTAAAGCAGCATGCCACAGATGGAACAAGTGCTGTGGCCTTGCTTTTTATGCTATCCACACCTGACACATGAAGTAGATGCACTTTCTATGTACCTGACACAAGTCACCATCGCACTGTGTGCTGGACATCAAACTCTGCTATCTGTATTATGCTGCTTCATCATTCACCAATGCTATCTTTGGTTGTGTGCTGCCAGCCCAAAAATTTCAACCGTCAAGTCTGACCATTGCTCATGGAAAGGTTCTAGAAACAAACCAATAATTACTACACGTCCATTTGCACACTTTTAAGAGACCAGTGGTGTGCCTTTCTATGCAGTTCAGAAAGCACGAGACTGCACAGATTGAGCTCGTGACAAGAATTGAAGCTTACTAATGCATGCATGCCTTTCAATACTGGTTCAGAAGTGACAGTTATGTCTTTTCTGAAACTAGTTGTGATGTATGACCCACAGACTGCCAAAAATATCACCAGTCACTTACACGCATCTAGACATTTAATATACATTTCTGCAGAAATGTTTAGTACCACATACTTCATAAATCAGTATCTTTACACCAATAATGCATCATGTGCATAAGACAGGAATCACTGAAGATAAGCGAGCCATACCGCCCTGCTAAGCACTTCTATGCTATCTTTATACATTTTAAGAGGGAACAAGGAATACAGTAGCTGACTGATCTTTCAGACTGCAATAATTCAGAATTGCACAGTATATTGGACTTTGCTGAGGAACCATCACGCATCTCTAAAGAACATATACATATTCCCGACCAATATTTCGGACTTTGTGGAGTTCAAAAGTTTGACGTTTTGGACTAAAATAAACGGAAGAAGTACTGCAAAGAGCGAGTAGGCGTCTCTTTTGAGCCATTCACACTATGTGAACTGGTCCTCACGGTACTGCACTATGCCACTTGTTTCAGTGGTGCAACTTGGTGTCCTCTGCATGATGCCATTTGTTTCAGAAAGTTGCAGACATCGTGCAGGTTTACCTCAGGAAAAGTTCAGAAAAATTCAGCAGTTCCTCAGTGATTGGTGCAGAAATCGTGCAGATAGTGCAGCTGCAGCCGCCATATGGAAGCAGACAATGGCTTGCATGCTGGAGTTAACTGTGAAGAGACTCAAGTTATTCTACTCGCCAATGTAAATGGTGCCCCACTTGGGCCCGACTCGTACGGAACATCACTGGGGCCCTGTTAATTAGGGCTCCACGTGAGAACACAGCGACAGAGGGAGGGGGACGGTGGCCCTTGCTGACACCTCTCGATGGATTCATAAAGTTTAGACCAATACAGTTACAACAATATTCAACACAGGGTATGTTAACTAAAAGGCAAACACATGCATGCAGCCTGATGCATGTTGCAGAAACCACGTAACATGTAACTCTGCGCACACACACCCGAGTTGTGTTCTATAAAAGTGAGTTTCACAACAACTGCCATGATATTGCATAGGGGATGGTTCACTGCAACGCTTCACTGTGACGTGCTGTTTGAAAAATTTTCGCACAGTTCGGGATGTTGGCCGCCATTGGGGTAGCCAGCAGGCTGCACTTTGTGGGTGATGCCAAGGCTAGCACACGACCAAGCTGGCACTCGACCATTCGTTTTGGAAGCAGCCAGGGCCAAGCTGCCCTTGAACTGCTCGAACTGGCGCTACACACTCACAGCACCGCCACAGAACTTCACAGAACTGGTGCAGCAAGTGCAGGCAAATCGAACAGATCTTTCCACAACCAACCAGTTCTTCGCTGCCTTGAAAGGTACCATCTTGGATTTAAACAAAGAGTATGTCGGGGCAAACAATAGGAATGAAATGTAATAGGCACCTGGCTGCACCGCTATGCATAACAGGCTTAACTGAAATGGTTCCTAGGGACAAAAGTTTAGATCGACTAGCTTGGACAGGCTTGGCAACTGTTTCTCACTGTTGCCACTTGAGCAAATGGCACAGCCTTCATTGCCATCGAGGTGGTCTATAAAGAAGAGTGTGTGAACCAGGGCACACGATCACACTAAAATTGGGGCAGCTGCAGCATCTGTCGCAGCTTAGACACCGCCGCCAGTGGTGCGGGGCAGATAGGAACATGGGGGTGCAGCCAGAGGCGCCTGCTTTCGCTCGATTCTTCCTGTGGCTTCCCTCTCTCGGCTTCTGCGACCACCGAAGCCTATGGGGACAGACTGTTCTTGCTTTGAGCAGCGTGTGCAATGCGGTGCATCCACAGCCTGACCTGCAGCTGCGTCACACACTCTGGCACCAGTGACATGAGGGCATGACGAAAGCATGACTCTGGCTCAAATACAATTAATATTATCACTTGCAAATGGAACATGCGCAGCTAAATGTTCACAATTTTCAAAGCTAAGTTTTTTGCAGAAAATATTTTTTTTTTTAACTGCACGGATTTTTCAGATGGTGCTATTAATCGGACCATCTTTTGGGTGCCGCAGAGGCCATAAAATCAGTCGGTGACTGCAGTATTCTATTGCTGGCAGCTCCCCGGCAGTGTCATAACTTTGCAACGCCCATATGCGCAGGAGTACACACACTTTTTTTCAACACATCTTTTTTTTTAACTACAAATTTCATTTTATACTGCGACATACCTGTCCAACTGCCTCACAACTGCACACTGGCAAATACAGGTTTCCAACACTACTAGTGGTAGCTGGTGTTTGCTGCCTGATGGGAAAAGGCTACACACAGATCTGCCTGCAGCAGTAAAGCCCTTTCCCAGCAGTCCAACCAAAATACCAATGTCCAAGGCAGTGCATCAAAGAGGAAGGCTGGGTAGACTCCACAGGCATACAGCCTGTGGAGTGCACCATCAATTTTTGCAGGGAAGAAGGAGCAGCAGCATGCAACAAATATGAAACCCGGAGACATTTACCTGAGAGGCCACATTCAATCGAATAGCCATTCAAACTTCGAATTATTCATCCAATTATTATTCAACTGCCATTTGAGATCCCTGTATTCATACACCTTCAATAAAATGCACTGATGCTAACTTTAACCTAGCTTGGCACAGACAATGCATTGGCATGTGCAGTTTTAACATCCCGAAGCTGCATGTGGGCTACGACAGGCATCATAGTGTGGGTGTTTGGATTAATTCGACCACCTGGGGTTCTTTAACATGCATTCATATCGCACAGCCCATTCGTGTTTTCAAGTTTCACCTCCATCAAAACAAGACCACAGCAGGTGGACTTTGACCCCACGATTTTGGGCTCACCAGCCAAACAGCGAAGTCACTAAGCCAACACAGTTGGTCCTAAGAGAGGTCCATGGAGCATCTGGAGCACGATGCGATGAGAATTTAGATGGAAATTTGAAGCACACCGTCACAAAGTGAGGGAGAATGAAAGACAACAACAGCTAAGGGTTTTGTACAATCTGCAAGTTTGAAAGCAACCAAGCAAGGCATCTCACCGTAGCCTGTCTCTTGCCAGCCACCGCTTTCCACGCAGTTACGTAGATGCGAGCCAGAGCTACTACATGAGCCCTGAAACAAATATTTGATCAGATATATATTACAAGGGTGCTGCACAGTGCTAGTCTGGCCACACATATGCACATTCAATAATGCTAAATAAGTCACGTCACAGGAATTAAGATTCATGCACACAGGTAAAATGAAGAAATTTCTGAATTTTTCGGCCCACTATACTTTCAATATGCATTCAAGCCACATTAGACCAACGAGTATCTTCAAACCTTTTTCTTGTGGTCTGTTCCAGTTCAGAAATGCCAACAAAGGAGTCATCGTCATTTACTACTACACTCTCAAGAAATTACTGTGGAGAACAAACTTTTCAAGCTTCACTCTGACTGGCCATTATCTTGATAACCCAGCTGCATGGTGTCAGGTGGCAAGCTGCCGACCCATAACACATTACTTTCTTATGCACAGCAGTAAGCAGGGTTCCCAGGTTAAACTATTTTCTTCCAAACTGGCTACTTTTCGGACCCCTTGGCTACAAAAAAAATGAACTTCATCATTTTCTGGCTAGATTTCAAACCTATTTCGAGCCCAGTTTATAGAAACGCACTTCCATGATCTCGCTGCTCTGTCTTTCTGCCAATGGCTTTGCATGCCCTTGGCAAATCAGTCACCACAGTAGACCAGTTAAAGCAGTAAATAATAGCAACACAATGTCAAGATAACTTAATTTCCACCAGCCCTGTCGTCGAGATATGACCTGTAGTCAGGTTTTAAATAATAAAGAATACTTCTCGCTGCTGGGATTTCTTTAGTGCATAACGGGGCTTTTTTTTGCAAGTGTCTAGGTGCCCTACATTGGCCTACACTGATGGACTTAAATTCGGCATTAAAGCATGCTTCAAAGTTGTCCTTCAGGGCTCAGTGAAACTGCCTGCCTCCCCAATGTGCTTCTTGTCCGACTTGTCCTCTGCTTTTTCAGTAGGCAAGCGCTCAAAGCACATCAGCTGGTGACTGGTGGCACATGCCGGCACAATACATTTCTATGGTGCTCTGGAGTACTTGGCACGATCTGGCTACCAGTAGGTTTCCCTTGGTTAACCCTGGCCTTAGCATATGCAAAAGTGGAAAAAAAAAAGAGGGAAAGAAACAAAAAGGAACAAAACACCAGCTTTAAAATGCTCTTCTAATCACAGAGCAAAACCAGCATGAAACAGGCTAACACAGGATTTCAAGAATCTTACTCAAAGACAGCAAAATCAACCTAGATTCACTGTCCTCAGTGATTAACTCATTTACTTTGTCATGAAGAAATGTGAATTCTCTGACTAAATATCATCCTAGAAAACTTTCTGGCCCATTCAGGGGAACACAAATGCATTACTTCACTTGCAACTGTCTTTGACAACTGCTTCACACGCTTCCCGGGGACACTTACAATCTCTCATTTTCACTAACATTTTCTTTTGAGCACTGAAAATATTTTCCACATTAAATTACCACAATCCACTGTATTACTCTCCTCTCTGAAAGAAAAACTACACTAGCTTTTTGCTCTTGGCACCTTTCTGGGGCAACTTTTCACATTTGGGTTGCAGGCTGCCTACTTTTTTGGCCACTTTAAAGTTTTTCTGAAGACTAAATCTTCAGCCTGGCAACCCTGGCAGAAAGCACAGAAGGCCAATTCCAAGAATAAAACCAGACACAACAAAAAAAGGCAAAATGTTGCAGTCTCTAATGGTAGGTCATAACACTGAGCATCCCATACTTTACCCTTTTCACTTCAATGTTTGAGTGGTAACAATAACTGGCATCTGTAGCCACTTGGCCAATAAGGGAGGATTTATTGTGGAGAAAACTGCACCAGATTGCCTACAAAAAGACTCAGACCTGCAACTAGCTAGCCCTGTTCTTGCCCTGTTAGGAACTCATAACTCGCTTACAGCTGTCAGACACCTATCACCGACATAGCCACCACAGCGTTGCAAAGACTCTCAATAATTACGGTGACAAAAAAATTTGTTCATTTAAAAGGTTCGTGTGCAAGCTACGAGCTACATCTGTATGCAGTGCATAGTGCCACCAAAGTAACACGCACAGCCAGCGGAAGTGCAGCGTCAATTCAGCTCGGTGAAATACTGAGTGTACAAGCACTGGAACTAGGCACACAGGACCATCAGTGCGTACCTATCACCTAGCTGGAAAGGAACAGTAGCTTTGACAGCAGAGAAAAGGGGGACCAAAATGAAAGTGCCATTAGGCAGCAGTGATGCAACACAAATGTGTAACAAGCACTTATTCCCTTGAACAATATTGGGCATGTCAGCCCTGTGCAAATCAGCAAATGACCAAGCAGAGAATGTGTAGTTGTTCACTGGTAGTGTTCCCATACAGTTTGCAATTCTGTAAATTGTAGAGTGTGGGGTTTAACGTTCCAAAGTGACTATGGGCAATGAGCAACGCGGTGTAGTGGGAGGCTCTAAATTAATTTAGACCATCTGGGTTTCGTCAACGTATGCTGACATCGCACACCATACAGGCATTTTTGTATTTTGCTTCCATTTAAATACAACCACCACTGCCACAATCAAACCCACGGCCTTGGATCAGTAGCCGAACACCAAATAAGTTAGAGTCTTCTTTTGCTCAGTGCATAAGGATTCTGTTTTGTTACGCAAATCTGAATGTAACAATATTACCTATTCACTACAGCATGCACGCTTTTCCATCATCATGGAGCTAACAGTGTGAAATGCTACTATAAAGCTTTATGATGCTATTTAACGAACTATACGCCATTTCATACATCAAGTGCAATGCTGTCAAAGCAGTGCTCTTGCTAACGCTGCCTGCATCCAAGATCAAAACAGAGTGCATTCCTTTTGGTTCATGAAATGCACCCTTACAGCTGATGACATCTTTCAAATGCCTTAGTCCACTGGGCCGCAAAACAAGCGTGGAGTAACACGCCTCCCTTTATTTTTTCAGGTGGACTACTTCCGTATGTTTCACAGCGTTGCACCTGATGTATGAAATGGAGTATAGGTTGCAAAATTGTCTCGCTATTACGAGACATGATAGCTGCCACTGTCAAGAAGAAATGTGTGGTTCTTTACGGTGCTGCCATCTTCTGTCCTGTAATCACTCCACTGCTTACAGAGCTGGCTGGGGATGTGCAGCTGGTTTCCTTGACTGCACATTACTCAAATAAACCTCCAGATGCCAGTTGGCACTCTTTGCATCCAGTGTTACTGCACTACACCTCTGCCAAGGCAGTTTACCAAACAGTTACCCACTGTCATGTTCAAAGCAACCTGCCGCCATGAACCATGCAAGCAGCCAGCTGCCTCTCAACATTAGCAAGGCAATGCAGCCGCCACAAACAGGTTCACTTTGCTACAGATCCACACGAAATGGCAACCAGTGCCCTTGTTAGTACTACTAGTTTGCTTGTCAAAATTACAGTGGAACAAGAAAACAAATGCTGCCAGTAGACTTGCCACAGTTAAGGCAGTCTCCCACTGGAACAGAAATCTAAACCTGGGTCCAGACTTCCCAACTCCTCTGCGTGCAAACCCCATATTCATCACTCATTTTTCTCCACAATAGTTTACACGCTGCAGACCTAGTGAGCCAAAGAGCCGCAGTCAAAAGTTCTTGGAAAGGAATATTAGTGGAAAAACAGTTTCACTGCAGACTTTTGATTACTTGTTAACCCACAGTGCCACATGTGGCATTACAGTGGGGAAAGCAAAGACTAACAAAAAAAAGCAACTTACACCGTGGATGCAAATACGCTGCTGCAAGTAATATTAACAAAAAACGAATTCCAGCACGTGGGCTGGAATAGACACATGCAGCGCAACTCTAAGAAAATTACACAGTGCGCCATTATGTCTCTAGCAATGCACCCTGAATGCAACGAAATTCAATTTTATCGGCACAGCTGTGTTCTGTAAGCTTTTGATGGTGACTGTACCTTTAAACGCAGAATGTGGCAGCCCGACAAAATTGAAAATCATGAGATCAGTGCCAAGCATGCGGGTACTTTTACCAACCTTGACATCAGTGGCAATGTCCCATTCACTTTCTTCTGAATGGCACTGACAAGGCTCTCCTCCAATGTCACCAGGAAGGAGACAACCTGTCTCCCCTGCAAAATGGAAACACAAGCTTTGAAATTCTCTACAGCTGCGCAGGTAGTCATCAGATCAGCGTTAAAGACAGAGTACAACAAACTTCAAATGGTTGGACCATCAACGACCCATTAAAGATTACGTGACCCTACTAGCCATGCAAAACCTTCCAAAAAACAAAAAAGCACACCAATTTGTGGACTTGAGAAAGTTATTTTCAACCATCCCAATGTTTTTTTCAAAACGTTATGAGCGAAATATAGGATCTGAAACTTTCAGGCAATTCAGTTTCTTCTGGAAGCACTGCATTTTCAATTGAGTCCTCCGAAGAATATTTACTTGCTGTTCTTTTTTACTTACTCCTACTGTCGGCTTGTGCCAAGACAGGAATTGCAGGACATGTTCATTCCAAATTATTTTAAAGGTAGAAAAAGTAATGTGCAGGACACTACACAGGTCACAGGTAATTGCAGTGCTATACACAGAGGATACGAACAACACACATTAAAAGAAATAAACACAGTTTGAAGCCCAGAGCAGATATAAATCAAAACTCTACCACTGTGTGGGATAACTACTACATATACGGAAAAAAAAAGGAGAAACCTGGAACGTAACACTTGTGTTTCAATGTATGTTAATAGAAAGCAAAAATCATCTCTTGCCTTATCAATATCATTGAATAAGTAAAAATTTTTTTTCTTGGTTTGAGCTGGCAAAATCTACCCTCGTGTTAAAATAATGGCCGCACTACATTCGGGTAAATATTTCAAACTTAGATGAGATGAATAGTTACAGACACCAAGTTTGGAAAAAAGGTTAAATTTCTATGCGCTAAAGCTGACGGCACATTCCCACTCATACTTCTTTCAAAATGCAAGGCTTCATATGTGTTCCATTACATCCTGTCCCTGTTATAACTGTCACATCTTTACAGTGGACACCCGAACCACACCGCAAGGGAAGGGATAAAGGAGGGAGTGAAATAAGGAAGAGGAAACTGAAAACTGATTTTTGAGGAAAGAAAATGATGCAGTATCTGTTTGACATGTCGTTGGACGCCTGAACCATGCCTTAAGAGAAATTTTTTTTTGTTTACGGGGGTTTTAACGTCCCGAAGTTTATAAGTTTATGTTTATGTTATAAGTTTATGTACAAAGGAGGTAAGTTTATGTTTTCACAATGCTACTGCTGCCAGCAGGTGTCCCAGGCTGCACTGCCGACACGGCTCAGTGCACAAAAACCGATTGCGGGAGGGCCGTTGCGAGAAGCGGTACTTGGAAGAGCGTCACACACCATTCGAAATATCGAGTGTGGCCCTGAACGGCCCCGAATGCTCGGTATAAACAATCTCACATATATGGGATTGACATGTACTGCCAGAACAGCACATTCCTGTTTGCCTTCATGTCATTTTAGGAACGGTTAACTTGCTTTCTCCTAGCAGCTTGCTCACTGTTAAAACAAGATGAGGTCAGCAAAGCCCTTCACCTTGGTAGAATCCAAATAGTTTGCTGACACAGCACATGGAATAAGTTGGTCATTGATGAGCTTGCGCTCACAGGTAGCCAGCTCAACAGTGTCATATTCACTTTCATCCGAAACCAGGCCATCCTTCATGAGGAAAACAGACTTGATGAGCTCCTCTGTTTTTGTCTGGAACAGCAAGCACAGTGTGTGATGTACTGACAAGAAACAGTGGGTGCACCGTCAGATCAAAATGACACAAATGAATAAATCAATATGCAAGCACATCCGATGCTTGTGCCTCATGTGGCAAATATAAATACTGGCTACACGAGCAGCAAGACTGACGTTTCATGCTGCTGCACAATGCATAGCTGCTCACAAGGACGAAAGCGCGAACACTAAATGCACAGGTTGCAGTCGACCCAAATATTCGAAGTGCACTGCAGACCCACTCTGCCTGCACAAATAATAATAATAATAATAGCCTTTATTTCCATCAACATGATGGGGGAGGTTAGGGAAAAAAAGCTGGAAAGCTTGACTGGTTCCCGCCCCCCCATATCAAATACATGATTGCTTCCATCAAGGCAGAAATCAGCGGACAACAGAATACATTTCAAAGAACAATCATAGCTAACATGACAAATAAGAATAACACGTAATAAAGCAAGTTATCATGAAAAAAATACACAGCGTAGTAACAAGAAACAAACAGACACTGATATAACTCTAGTGCTATTAGGATATATCGCATTCACATGGCTCTAGACATACACAAAACTACAAATGCATATTTACGCGTGGAAAATAGCAGACTTCAAGCCATAACAAAAAGAGCACAAGATCCAAGAAAGGAGAAAAAAAATTCAGGCACAGTAGGATGAAGGTAGAAATGATCTTCAAGTAAACACATTTGAGCATGAAAAAAAAAATCTTAGGTCCTGCTTTGATGCGTTTTCGGGATGTACGGTGTGTCTATAACAAATATTCAATATTTCTGGCAGTTTATGTTTAATCATTTGCTTTCCGTAGTTTGTTCTGCATCTCTCAATGTTCCAGATTTCCCGACAACGTGTATCATGCGAAGGTATTCTCTTTGTTAAGGAAGCTAAGGAAGAAAGGAAGTTGATGTTTTGTTTGACATCTTTTTTGTAAGTTAAGCACAGGCGGTAAGGGTAGAGCTGGGTGATTTTTATAATCCCTAACTTTTCATATAAAGGCAAACTTGGGTGATCCCGTGGAACATTAAAAACATGTCGCAGCATTCGTTTCTGCAATGTAAGGACTCTTCTTAAATTTGTAGCAGTAGTACTCCCCCAGACTAAGTGGGCATAATTAATGTGAGAGTCAAATAAAGCATTGTAAAGAATGACCTTCACCTTTAATGGCAACAACTCTTTATTAATGTATGTAACTCCTACGATGCTTGAAATCTTGGAAACAACATGTTCCACGTGATCATCCCATGACAGGTGTTCATTAAAAACTACACCAAGAGTCTTGAAGGCATAGACTATTTCTATTTTTGAGTTGCCTAACAACAAATCTGTATTAACAGAAACGTTTTTATTTTTGGGACGAAAAAGTATGGCCTTAGTCTTTGACGTGTTAATTTTTAATGCGTTAGCCTTAGCCCAATCATTTAGCCGTGCTAATGAGTTGTTTGCATTAGTGATCAGGTCATTAGGATTCGCAGCAGAGAAAAGCATAGTCGTATCATCGGCATAAATTATATAATTAGTATTCGGGTCGATATGTACAATGTCATTTAAATAGATATTAAATAAAAAGGGACCAAGGATACTTCCCTGAGGTACTCCTGACGTTATTGGTTTTACAACTGACGAGAAACCATTGAGGTAAACATACTGCTGACGATCATTTAAATACGATTTCAGCAGCTTTAGAACATTTCCACGTATTCCATATGCTTCTAATTTTCTAAGCAAGAGAGAATGGTTTAGAAAGTCGAATGCTTTCGTAAAGTCCACAAACACACCTAAGGCCAATTCTTTTTGCTCAAAAGCATTTAAGATGAACTCTTTTTGTTCTAGTAATGCCAGTTCTGTTGACCGGTGTTTACGGAAGCCAAACTGTGACCTGGTTAGTATGCTGTGTTTATCGCAAAAGTTAGTCATTTTGAAGAGAATCACTTTTTCTAAACCCTTAGAGAAAACTGGAAGTATTGACACAGGTCTATAATTAGCAACGTCGTTCTTATCACCTTTTTTATACAACACTGTGACTTTCGCAAGCTGTAATCGCTTCGGAAACACTCCCTGCAATAAGCACAGGTTAAATATGTAGGCCAAGCAAGGTGAAATAATTTCAATTACATGTTTCACAGGCTGGATTTTTATGCCATCTGCATCGCTGCTCTTGCTATTGTTTAGTCCCTTAAATACTGAAACAACTTCATCCTCAATTACAGGGCTCAAGAAAAGGGATTCCTGGTGTGCTACTTTAATATAACTGAGTGCACCATCAGTAGGACTGTCTGGGTTAAGATTGACGAAATATCTATTGAACTCGTCCGCCAATCGTGCCCCTGAGATTTGTTCCTTGCCAAGCTCGATCTTCGTAACAACGGTTTGATTCGTGCGGCGGTATAGGAGTGCGTTTAGTTTTTTCCAAATTTCATCTGTCTTGCCTGCTGAGGTCTCAAAAGAATTGCAAAAGTAATCATTTCTCGCACACCTAATCTCTTTTGTCAATTTGTTGCGAAATATTTTATAAGTTTTTAATACATCTAGATCACGAGTCGCTAGAAATTTAGCATATAGTTTGTCCCTTGTTTTCATCTTTCGCAGAAGTTCGCTTGTCACCCACGGCTTACGTATCTTCTTTGACTTTGAAAGTATCTTCATAGGAAAACACTGATTGTATATTTTTAAAAATAGCACAAAAAATATATTAAAAGCACTTTCAGCGTCTGTCTCATTAAACACAACACTCCAATCGACACATGAAATTTGCATTTTAAACATGTCCATGGCTGTTTCTGAAAAGTCCTGAAAATATTGCGGTACAAGTTTCTTTTTGGGCATAGTACACTTCTCTAAACACATATATATGCCAAAGTGGTCACTTATATGTGTGCACATTGTTCCGGCCTTTATATTTGTTCCATGCAAGTTTGTTATAAACAAATCAAGCAAAGTGGAAGATGTGGGAGCCACTCTTGTTGGTTCCTTAATAACATTCTTACATCCGTAAACGTTTAATAATTGTTCAAGTTCTCGTTTTAAAGGCAAATCCCCAAGCATATTAATGTTGAAATCACCGCCAATGACTACACGTAGCTTATTTTCAATAATACTGTTCCTTGCTAGAAGCTTAACGAACACATGAAGGCGAAATAGTGAAACAAGAAAAAAATTATGCAGGAACATTGGACAACAGGTGGAGAAAGCCATAAGTATATTCCAGCAATCATTAATAAAAAAAATGCAATGCCACATTCTGCACAAGTCAATTTTTAAGAAGTTTACATACAGTTTTTGACATTTTGCTGTAGCCCTCTATACAGTTGATGACATAACCTTCTTACTGCACATCGGCACCATATTGTTCCATTCAAATATAAGGTCATGCTCATAGGTTTGATTCACCAAATCAGCATGCCACTGATCTACAGTGAATTTGCCTTTTTCAAGGGATGTCACACCCTCTAGGAAACGAATCTGTTATTCAGAAAACTTATCGAAAACAAATGCATGCAGGCGTCAAAGATCTGTTTCCATGAGGCACCAGCCGCACATGTGAAGTGGCAGGCAAGCACTTGCAGCTGTTGCGTGCACCTGTCAGGGACACCAACTGACCCAAGCATGATACCAGCTGACAGTTTGTTCCCAACCAGCGGAGAGAAGGATTAGAAGAGAAAAGGAGCGCATGCTGTCAGTGGTCATGCAAAAAAAAAAGTGAATTATAAATGCTATTGCAATCAACAATGTTCTCAAGTAACACACATCATACTGCAGTTCCCCATAAAATTGAAGAGCTCCAGTCAACTAGCAATAATTTCAACTAAAAAAATTACCTCAGAATGCCAGAATTTTAAGAGATACAAAATATGGGGATTGTGATTGTACTGCACAAATAGAAAGACACTGCATCGGAACATGCATGTAAGAGAGCCTTCCTTGACTTGTTTATTTTTTACTTCCTCTACGAGAGCCGGGCACAACTCCTCACAGTGAATACCGGCTGGGCGCCAAGATCAACGACAGGCGGCGACGCCACCGATGACGAAAGAGGCTCTGCAAGCACCTATGTGGCAGTCTGCCAGTATATTAGGCTGTGAATATATTTAGACTCTTTCAAATCGTGTTCCCAGGTCTCAATATTGCCCAATGTACAGCTGAGAACACTGTTTTTTAAAATGGATCTTATTCTTCACATATTGTTTATCAATGTCCATGGAAGCAGTTCCAACTTAACAAATAACACTTAGTAGACAGGTGTTGAGATATTTCGCAGCTATAGCGCAGAATGCTAATGTAGGATACAGAGAGAGAGAATGCACTTTGATTAGGCAGTGCGCAAGAACTGCCAACATGGTATTCTGCATTGAGGAAAAAGTCTCTTCCCCGCCATGAAGCATTTTTTATGCCTGAATGTCAAGGCCCATCATACACAGATCATGCAGCACCTTATACACAGAATAACTACATTTTTCTAGTAAAGGGTCACCTTGGAGTGCTCTTTCAGGGAAAGCGCAATGGCTCTCGAGAATGTGCTCAGCCAGAGCTTCTTCCAGCCCCTGTTCTTCTTAAGGAACCAGGTAAGGCAGAGCGCTTGGATGGAGTTCAGCAAGGCCCCTTCTTCCAGCAGAGATGCAAAGCCTGGATGTGAATGTGAATAAATATGTGAATAAATGCTGCACTTTATAAGGTGCCTCAGCCATTCAGTGCAGCTTGGGAGGCTTCACGTCTGTCTGGTAACTGGTTAGGAACGAAGCTCCTCTGCAAAATCCTGACCATCATACTTGTGACTTAGCCCAACGTGCGATTCTTAGCCCAACGTGCAAAAAATGGCCTTTTCGATGGGTTTTTATTAAATTTTCTTGGTCTAAGAACTATCGGATTTAAAATTTAATGCAATATAAAAAAAATAAAACTAATTAAACACACATTTCAATAATACAATTTTTGTTAAAAGTGCTTCAAGTTTTACGACAAAAGTTTATTTGCAAAGTCAAGGTCTCAGATTACAAATAATCAAAACTTGCAAAGACATGGTTCTATCTGAAAAGAAAAAAAAAATTTTTGAACTCTGGAATATACAAAATATCTGCCTATCCAATACCAAATGCTTATGAAAAAGATTCAAAAGTGAATCACGAGATTAATCACATTTCGGGGCACGTGCAAACGCCAATGGAGGCTGCCATACTCGTCAACTTCGACGCTCCACTATTTGCACGGGCGGTTCAGAAATTGCTGCCATCCAGAAGAAAAAAACAAATGAGAGAGAAAGCCAGACAGAATAGTAGCATGTCCAAGAATGGTGCAAAAAACTTGCGCTCACATCCATTGTTAGCAGGCCGTTCTGACACAGCAATCAATCACATAGGGGGCAAAGCATTTAAGTCAGATTTTGCAAACTAGCATCAAAACCGTCATGTAAAACATCATTCTATCATCACATCTGAACAAATCTGAGACATTAATGCTCAACGCTAGGTCACTTCTCATCAATCTGCAGTAGAATTTGCATAATAAAAGTGATGTTTGCCCAGCACGGCTTATGTTGCAGAGTTTTGGCTCTTTGCAGCTTGCCTTTCCTGTCTTCCTAGCATGCATACCAACTGAGAAGACAAAGAACAACAAAACACTGGCTGTGGCAAGTGTGAGCTTAACCAAGCTTTCAGGCACTGCTCGTTATCTTGATACCACATTCAGCCCTCAAGAAAGCCACCAGCTGTCAACTTTTACACACATGTGCAAAGCTTCATACGAAGTGCCGCATTGGTTGGAAAGTGTAACACTGAAATGGTAGGATTTGTCGAATAAACACCTTAGGGATCATGGAATAATTTTCTATTTTGATGATGCTCATGATGCTAAAAGTTTAGAAAAGAAATTTAGTATACTATTACCGGTGGCATATCTATGCACATAAAATGGCAGAGGACGTTCTGCCCAGTTCATTTTTCTGAGAAATATTTACTGTGTTCGCTAGCTCGCATCAAAAAGCATTCATTTAAGAAATAAAGGATGATAGGTGACACAAAGACTTCGTTGCTAGATGTAGCAAAACCTAACAGAAAGCTGTGAGACTACTCAGTTTTAAACTTAGCACCTAGTTGGTTTGGTTGGTTGGTTTATTGGGGTTTAACGTCCCAAAGCGACTGAGGCTATGAGAGACGCCGCAGTGAAGGGCTCCGGAAATTTCGACCACCTGGGGTTCTTTAACGTGCACTGACATCGCACAGCACACGGGTCTCTAGAATTTCGCCTTCATCGAAATTCAGCCGCCGCGGCCGGGATTGAACCTGCGTCTTTCGGTCAGCAGCCGAGCGCTGTAACCACTGAGCCACTGCAGCGGGGGAAACTTAGCCCCTAGTATTTAACTGCCGTATTTACTCTGGTAATTTGTGGATTTTACTCCTAAAATTAAAGCTTCAAAAAAGGGGGAGCGCAAATTATGCAGAGATTTCGCGAACACTTCCTAAAAATGTCTACAAAGGTCATAGCGCACAATGTATACTTGTGTACTGCCGCACATAAGTCGACCCCGCAACTCGCACCCCTTGCTAGCCAAAAAAAAAAGTTGACCCCAAATAAAATTCGATGCATACGACCCTCTCACTTCACGCCACACCAGAACCAGGTTACGTACCGCGTGTTCCGTATTTACCTGTCCAGATTGAAAAACAAAAATTCTTCTGTGTAAACTGGCCTATTAAGGCTCAATGGCAGTCTGAATTTTTTTTCTAGATAGTTTAACATCGGAACTTGCCTGCATTGTCCGCAATCAGCAAAAAACTGGAGTCGACTCCGTCGGGGCGAGCGGAGGAACCGATTTCACAGCCTGCACCACCTGGCGAGCTGCAAGGCAACTAATGTCTCAGCTCGGAGCTGGGGTGGGTCTCGCTGTTCCCCAGATGGAGCAGACTTTCGAATCGGCTGCTCCACTCGCCGCAACAAAAATTCAGCTGCAGCCGACTGCAGTTTCTCGCCGATTCTGGACAATCCAGGCAAGTTCTGATGTTTAACTATTTATCTAAAACACAGACTACCATAAGCTACCTTATGGTCAGTTGCTCAGCCCAAATATAGGCCAGCAGTTAGCGCAGAATTTTTTACAACCCGGACAGATAAATACAGAAGAAGTGGTACTTCCCCGCATGATGGCACGACGGCGCAAGCGCAGCTCAAAGCAATAAGCGCGGAATGATACAATCACAAAGTCAGCAGTCAAAGGCAAATGGAGATACAAGGTGATGGAACGGCGCCCTTGCATGTTCATCACAGTGCCCGGCTGAGCAGCAGCAAACAGAACAGCCAATGGCTTCGGTAGTTTTATTCTGGCGCAACGCTGGCAAAGCACGCTCCAGAGGTTACTGGAAGTTTGCTCTTGCAGCCTTTCATACGAGGAATTGACTCCAGGCGTATGCAAGCCAAGTAAATGGCACACAATTTACTTTTTCTTACCGGAACCAATTTAAAAACGAATTACCATTTTTGGAACCATTCACTCACATTTTGCAGCCACACCTACATGCATGCTGGTGTGCTTGCTCAGCAGAGGGCGCAAAATATGCACGAAGAAGTTTTTTTATATAAATCCAAATAATAAATTAGGGGCACACAAATTATGTGAGTAAATATGGTATATCTTTATGACCAGTGGTAACACTCCAATGCAGAGAAACAGAATAGCAAAGAGGCTCTCAACCGAAGTGGTCCACTATTGTATAGGCATTTTCATTTCTTATTCATTCAGGATGCCTTACAGGCTCCAGGTTCGATAATAAATGCAAATTCGATAACAAAATGCAAACAAAACTCAAAAAATACAGCCAAGAAAAAAAAAAGAATGCAAGCAATACGCACCCCCAACAAAAAAAGCAAGTAGTGCAAAAAGCAGCAAAAAAAGCAAAATACAACAAGGTTTATGGGGTTTAACGTCCCAAAGCTACTCAGGCCATGAGGGATGCCATAGTGATGAGCTGTGGAAATTTCGACCACCTGGGGTTCTTTAACGTGCACTGACATCGCACAGTACACCGGCCTCGAATTTCGCCTCCACTAAAATACAACAAGACTCAAAACCATGGAAAAGATCTGTTCACATGAGAAACTAATCCAGCTGGCTGCAGAATTTGTATGATCAGATAAAGAAGCAACATATATAGTCAGAAAAACTGTTCCAGTGTGCGGTGGCACATGGGAAATCAAATGAACTAAAATGCATTACCGAAAACGTGACAATAGCCAAGATGACTGAGGTCATGCTAATGAGGTAGAAAGTGCTTGTAGCAGGAACAGGGTTTTTCTTAGGGCTACAGATGTAGTTTTGCACCAAACAGAGCAAAGGAATGGTTTGACGAGTGCAACAGAATTCTGCACTACCAGAACAAAGCGGGTCCGAGTACGAGAGTCTGGCACAATGGGGAAGTGGCAGTGCTGGCTGAAAACAGCACTAGTAAACAGGGTTGGTCAGACTTCATTGAAAAGGGAAAAATCACAGGACAGTTCGGAGTTTGTAACACAAATGATTCAGCGTTAGCTGGCTCGTGATCGCAAAGAAATGGAGACAGAGTGCAGTGGTTAGAGCAGAAGCTCTAACCTACTGGCTACTGCAGTGGTTAAAGCATCCACTCTAATATAACTTTAACATGTTTCCATTTATTTGCAATCAGAAGCCAGCGAGCTATCATTCGAGTTCAACACGTAACCATCCTGCGATTTTTCTCATCACTGCAGCAGTGGCCTAGTGGTGGTTAGAGCATCGCCTTGTACTCTGGAGGTACCGGGAGGTGCAGCAGGTGCTGGGCTCATCTGTCGGGGGTGAATTTTTACTGCTGCACACCCGAAGGCAATAAGTTTAGGCAATCAGACGCAGTTCTACCTGTGGGTGTCCAAAGGTGTGCTTGCAGACACCTATGCCAGGAGCGCAAAACTCAAAAATGAGCTAAGAACACCTAACGCTGTAACCACTAGGTCACCACAGTGAGGGCCTGGGAGCTATAGCATCTTCGTCATATGCGGGATAGGCTGCATTTTGGCTGTTACGCTCATAGGTGGTTATGCATTGTTACCAGTGGGTGCCCACCCGTGGGCTTTGCGGACGGCACCGCTGACACCACATTTTGAGGAGTGAGCTAAGAACAGCTCACACTGCAAAAAATGCAGCACATCAAGGTACTTGTCAGACTGAAGAGCAGAGGGTGGTATCGGTGGAAAGGGGGCAATTAAACTGGTGTAACAAATAGCTACGGCAGCCCAACTAATAAATCATTTGCACAAAAACTGAAGGCCATCTTAAACTGCTGCTACAAATTGTCCAAACAAAAAACACTATCTCTTACTCGTCAGCAGACTGTGTGCAGGGAGGGAGAGGAAAGAGCACCGTTGCAAGAAACGTGGCTAGCGCACTCATTTTGTGCAAACAGAACTTGCATCTACACTTGCCTGGAAAGTGTCAGCAGCCTCTGGGTAAGAGTCCCCATTGCCTAAAATAGCTGAGGTGAAAGGACAGTGAGACCTCTGCACTCTAGACACAGCGAGGGTCACAGCCCACAAGGACAAGGCAATGAACTTTGCAAACTCTCAAACCCAGAAGAGGCTGTCACGCAGACATTGCCAGGAAGTTCACAAAAAAAGCAGTCCCTTAACTTCGAAGACAATGCCAACATGGAGCCCAGCTCAAGAAAAGATGCAAACTTAGCGCACATTTCCAAACACCTATGAATGAATGAATGCAATGCTGCTCTTCATAGGGACGTACAGGCTACCTCACTAAACAGGGATGCTAATACAGATGCCAACAAGATGAAACAAGCACATCAATGATGAAGAGGAAAAATCTCCCTGCATTCCAAAGGTCCAGGAGAACGCAAAAGAAATGCTCATATATGAAGCTGAAAATCTCAGTGAAGATGTCAAAGATTGCGGGCATTTCTCAGTGCCACACTACCCAGCAAGGAAGGAAAAGAGATAACACTGCAATGAATGCTTTCCTTATATTATCACAGCACTCTCCGGTGTTCCACCCTTTTACAGTGACCACACATTCCCTAAATAGGGAATGCATGCCTGCCCCCCTTAGCACAGACTGTACCACAGGCAGGTGAGGAGGAGCACAGCCAGCACCACAAGTGGGGAGGAGACGATAATGCCAGGTAAGGTTAACAGGGGAGGGGATGTGCATTATTTTCTTTTTTTCACACCTCTGATTGGTACCCCATTCTTCTGTCACATTCAACATGCACCATGACGTCCCCACTTAAAGTACTGAGACATAGATTTAGTTGCATGTTTTCGTCTCGGTTATGATCCATAAGGTGTCAGAATAAATGCATCACCCCACAGTATTAGCCTACGACCACTGCGCAATTTATAACCGAGTTTCCTCTCATTGTTTCATCAACTAAACAATGGCTGTGACGTCAAAGATGGCTTCAGTTCATGTGAGGCATAAAAAAAGCTGCAATTATAATAGATGATATGTAGTTTTACTTCACTACAACACTTAGGTCAGACTACTTCAAGAGCCAAAGCCACAACAAACAATGTATCAGCGATTATACTGCAGCTTTTTCTCATGCCTCGCGTGACCCAAAGCAACCTAGCTTTGACGTCGTAAGCCAATGGTGGGTCCGTGAAGCTGAAACCAAAACAACATCAAGAATAAATTCAATTATAAATTATTCAGGAGCCGTAGGAGAACACCATAGTATGATCCATGTATACTAAGGTCACAACACGTCATTTCAAAGAAGAAAACAAGGAAGCAAAAATTTGGTGCTTATAGTCTTTTAAAGGCCAACTGCAATGAAATTTTACTTTGGCTGGAATGCCTTTTAAATATAATAGGCATGCAATAAAACTAACCGTGACTATGCTCTAGACTTCTTAGAGAACGAGCTCTATTATTATAAGAGTTTAAAAAGCGTGTAATACAGGACGTACTACATCCGCCAGTATGGACGAGAGTGGCGCTGGTGAACACACTCAAGGCTCTATTACACTACGCATAAATACCTCCGAAAGCAGAAGATTGGACAGCCGTGGCCGTAGCTCAAGTGGTAGAGCACCAGACATGAAACTGGGAGGTCGTGGGTGCGGATCCCACCGGCGGCATGTGGTAGTGTTTGCTACTGCTTTTATTCTCCATTAATAAAAAACTACAAAATTAATTAAAAAAAGACATCCCCTATGCTCCTTGGTTTCGGTGACAGTTTGCTTTCATCATTTATGGCATAACGAGCACCTCTTTCCATTCCCTTGTCGCACTAAAAAGGTCTACAACAGAAGACGCGTGCACCTGTTGGAATACCGCGCAGTTGGGCAATTCACCCGACATGACGTAGGTGTTGACTGCCGAGAACCTTATCTAGCCGGGCCTGCCGCGAATGAATGGTTTATGAATGGCCTGGAATGAAAGGCTGGTGGCTGAAATATGGCTTGGCTAACCTATTCTGGTACTGTGGAAAAGTGCCTTGAAATTTTAGATGATATTATGATGCCGAAGTGCTGTGTAGCTGTCTGGGGCATGAAACTGCATGCCATACATGAATCTACAGTCCCCGTCACAACTATACAGACCGAGGGGTCTGCTTCTAAGATGTTTAGCATGGCTCCCTAGCACATCAAGCAGTCCAAACCTTGGGAGCATGTAGGACTCGAAGCAATTCCTCTTTAGAGAGATTTGGATTGCTGAGGATGCATAACGAGGCACGCTGCAAGCCTCACAAGCAAACCCCCTGGGCTGTACACTTTTGACGGGGAGTGTACATGCCGCATGCATTTCCAAAGAACAGCAAACAGTGAGTTTTGTGCGGCTAACTATTTTTTTCACATGGCATTTAGGTGCGGTCCTTGCCTTGTTTGGTCATAATCAAAATTTCACATCAGCTGCGGCTACTCTCAACAAAATGAGTTTTCGCAAAAGCACTACTAGCAGTGAAATCTCTCGTCGGAGACTTCGATGCATTCGCTTGTACTACACATACCATCATTTGTTTTCAATGCTCTCTCTAGACGTAATACTAGAAAAAATCCTTTTACGGGATGAAAAACTTCGCTGCAGCTGGCTTTTGATTCTGCAAAGCACATTTTCATGTACGTTCATATCTTATGCTTTTTGGTGAACTTGTTAAACCTTAACCCTTTAAAAGTAAAATTTTTTTGAAAAAATGCCCCCTGTGGTCTGTTTTTTTATTAGTACCGTATTTACACGATTGTAAGTTGACTCGAATGTAAGTCGACCCCCCCATATCTCATATGAGGAAAAAAAACAAGATTGGAGGTCCCTTAACATTCCCCTTTAAAAGAGGAACGCAACAGCATTATCCGGCTGCCGCCGCTTATCCTCAGCCGCTACCAGCTGCCATGTGCGGGCGTGCCCCTGGGCACATTCCATGGACTACTAGTTCCCACTTACACCATCGTCCTCACTAACGCTGTCGCCGTGATCATTGCTGCGGTCCCATAGCACACTGTTCTCACGTCGTCGTTCAGCAAAATTCTGCACTTCGCATACAGCCACATCACGACATCGCATGGAACAGCTGAAAATTTTGCCTCCCTGCAGCCACCACACCTTTATCACCCATTCCGAGGCGTCGAACTTGCAGCCCCGTGTACAGTTCGTTTCTTCAGCGTAAGGAATGACAGCCACCTTTAATGTAGCCATGAATGAGCGCCGGACGCTTACCGGACTCTGAACACAAATAACGACTAACAAAGCGCTACGTTCAAAACTGGTAAAGCATGGCCAGCAGTCGTCAAATGTGTCAAAGCCAAAGAGAAACTACACGTGAGCGGTGTCGGCTCTTCCATCAGCTACCGACACCATTGCCATCCCGAGTGGCGGTGCAGTAGTGGCTGTGCCGCAGCGACTGTGACAGTGGCCCTTTCACCAACTATCAACACTCCCTTGAGCGCCGAGTGCGCAACTGAAAGCAAGAAAAAAAAAAAACTCGAAGAACACTTGAGCATCGTCTTTAAAGAGCAGAATGAGATAGCATTATCGCACTGCCACTTATCAGTAGCCGCAATCCGTAGCCACGCGAGGGGAGTGCGGGGGGGTGCGAGTTTGCCGCTTATCGACAGCCGCCATGGGGTGCCGCACGTCAGGAAGGGGATGCCTGTTCTGCGCGTTAACAGAGCAGCTGCTCAGGGCCAGCACCAAGAGGGATGCAACGGAGCCCCACAGTAAGAATGGAACCACGCTGTAGCATCCCTGATATCTCATTCGTCTCGCCCCTATTTATGGTGGCATGCTTTGGTCTCGATTATAAGTCGACCCCCCTACTTCGGATTTTAAAATTAAAAAAGAAAGCACGTCGGCCTACAATTGTGTAAATACGGTACTTCAGAATGAGAGAAATCGCTAAATTAGGTACAAACATTAAAAAAAAGTTAGGATGAACGGTATTTAAGCCCCATTCACTGCACCTGTGCTTTCGCGATGTTACAGGTGCGTTAGCCTCAGAGTCAGGAACGCACTGCTGCGTGTAGTTCCTCATCTGAAGATGACCTGCCATCTTCCGACTAAGACTCGCTACTTGGTAAGTACTTCAAGTTGGAAACCATTACTGTCACTGCCAGAAGCGTAGATGGTGTGCGTGGCTATAATGAAACAATGACACACAGCTGAACACCTTAAAGTAAACTGAGTAAAAGCGGAGAGCTATAACACCACATGAGTGCCAGTAATAAACTAAGCAAAGCGCCAATCAAAATAAAAATCAGCTCTTGTGCACCTTCACAAAAGCAGACACCGTACATGACAAAACCAGAGCTGGGCTAGCACCAGATGTGATGTGATGAACAAAGCAAAAATTAATACTTGTTTCTCCCGCAAGACAGAGGCACAAAAATTATTTTTGCAAGTCTCAAGAGATGGAGCCACCTCCCCTCAAGCACCTACTTTTGGTATGGCATGAAACTTCTAACACACCAGCACCACCATAAATGAACAGCACTGGCCATGTGAGAAACACCTGCACTGCCATACATGTACAGCAGCAACTCTCAAAGGGCTAAACTTACACTAAATTGGAAAAATATGTTGTTTTTACTGAAAACAGAGCTTGGATAAGCCAGAAAATCGCATGAAAACAAAAGGTGTACAACAGTATATGCTCCTCAATAATTCCAGTCACTGTGCCCCAATCAAGCGAAATTTCCAAGATGTGCAAGCCAACCAAGCACAAGCTCTCAGGGTCATTTGTGCTTTTTCCGAGCACTTGAGCCACTATATCCCTGATTCATATCAAGGAGGTACACAGTACTCACCATAGCAGTGATAAAATAACAAAAGGTCGTTGAAACAGAGCACCGAGCAGTTTTGATTCTGTGATCTTTCTCTAATTCGTCAAGGGCTCATGTGGTTACACACCATAAGAATTACATTCTTGAAGTACAATTTATTTGTAGCATTCAAAGATAGCGGGAGTCGACACTATTTCTAACGTGACCGGAACGCTCACTGTTAGGTGAGCTACATCAGTAACTCTCAGACTGCAAGCCCAGAGCAACTCTTCTGCTGCTAGATAAGAAAGCAATTACAAAGCAAGCATGACGTACATAGCTGCCGCACTCCTATCGGTAACTGAATATCCCTCATACACACAAGAGGGTAACTGATGCCCACATGTTACGTCCAATACGCTGTGTTACTAAAGGCACCAAAAAAAAAACAAGACGGCAGATGCAGAAGACACGAGACACACATGCAGGCGCAGTAACAACTGATATTTATTCTATGCGAAAAAAAAAAGCTAACTGCGGCCCAAGTTATAAACATCCAGACAATCAGTGCAGTCATGCACAGCACGGAAAAAAAAAAAAACACAATGCAATACCATTTTTTTGTTTATGCATCACACCAAAGGTATGAGAGCTCAGTCACCGATAAAAACACCGAGGGATCGCTGTCACGACTCGTCATACTTTTTGATCTCAAGCGCTTCAAGTATTTCTCTCCTTAACTGACCTTGAGCCCTCTCCAGAGCATCGGTCTTGTCAAAGTCTGGTGCACACTCATGAGCCTTACAGTGAGCACTTATGTGGCCCAAAAGCTGATTTTCAGTCTTGTACCGATGCTCATACAACCTGTCACTTAAACATCTCCCCATTTGTCCAACGTATCTCGCACCACACAACAGAGAAACGAAATACGCTTTTTTCTTCAGACAGCTGACACGCTTCCAGCCATGTTTCTTTCCCCAAACCTGCTTGTTTTTTCATCTCCATTCACCTATCCACATATCAATCCCAGACGTTTTGGCACAGAAAATAAAACCGTTCCGCCGGCCCGTTAGCTCACTTGGCTGTAGGATATGGCATGAATATATGGAATGGTGGCAAATCTTCTTTTAGAAGTGCTGGCTTGACCATGGGTTATGTTGTTGGGTTTCTTGAGCTCGATTTACACTGATGGTGAACTACTTTTAGGGGGTAGAGCAAGTAGACATGCCAGCTGCGTATCGCTCTGCTACATGGTGCTCTTAATTCTCAAGCTCCCAGGGAAGGGCAGGACGAAAACACGGCGAGAGGGTCAAACGAAGTTCAGGGCACTGCCATTCACGACGCTTGAGCTTTGGCGCAAAAGAAGATGTTTGTCTTTACTATGGACATATGATGAACTACTTTTCGGGCAGGGATGCAGCCAGCGTAGAGAAATGCCTTAGCTTTGGCTCAATTGCATGCTGCATACGAAATGCAGAATAAGTAGCTTTCTCCGCTAATGACCACAGCAGTTCTGTACAAGGTGGAAGGCAGCATGCTATGTACTGACAACTTATACTAGCGAGCCAATCCATTCCAATGATACGACCCAGTTTGACTGCCCACCAGCACGTTACTTGAGAAATGAAAACTCACTGTTCACAATGCGCTTGTTGGGTGCAGGTATGGGTAATGAATTCCACGTGCTGTCAAAGGAAACTTACAGGAGAAGCTGTTTGCTTCACCAACCAATGTCAAAAGTAATAAAAATGAGATATGAAATGAATATGGGAGCAAGTTTTTCAGCAGGCAGAGCTCCACTAAAGAACACAGGTGCCCCTTCCTGCTTTCCATGAAATTATCGACCTAGAAGATAGCTGCTCTGCCATGACAGCAGTCTTACCATTCAGACCACGTGCAAAGTTGACCATAGAAGCACAGCCGATACCGGCATCTGCAGCTGCATGACATATTGCAACCAATGGAAGGCATTCTTGCTCCTGAAAAAACATAGAAACAGAGGAAGGATTAAAACAAGCTGACATAACGCATCGGCATAACGCAGGTAGACTGCAGTGCGTAGCAGAAATGCATGCATGATCCACCACTAACTACAACTACTCAGATAGGAGATACTGCTGACAAAGTAAACAATACAAAAAGGGGCACCATTTAGCAGGTGCCAGTGTCGATCATTAAAAAGGCCCAAACCCCCTCCTCTTGAACCTGGTAATTAAGTTATCACATTAAAAGGCAGACTGCACTGCCACGAATGTCAGCCAAAAGCTACACGGCAGCAGTTCGTAACGCTCAAAAATGGAGTCTAAAGGTCTTCCTTTTTCAAAGCTGCTCTATTCAACTCATCATGACAATACTGCAGCCAGCAAAGGGGGGTAAGCTCTCATACTAACTGATGCTGCGGCTCAAGGTGTAGAAGTGGGAGCCAGGCTGTTGCGACACTAGGCATGACGGGGGGGCCAGGGCAATGCTCCCAGAGGAGCAGGTGGATGTAAAATGGAAAATAAGCGGCAAAACCTAAATATTGCACAGGTAATTCCTCTGCTCATATTGCAAGCTTAGGTAAACCTTGCGAGATGATATTTTTTGCATGGCAAGCGTTTCTTGTGACCAACAATACAGTGGTTCAATACTGCTTCAAGGTTATCATCTGTTAAGCAATCGTGAAAACTGAAGGCTTAGTGCATAGAAAATCGCAACACATGCCTTCTTCAACATGCGCTGTGCAGCCAGTGCAACATGGGACATGGAGTGCACGGCCAACATGATATCTACCACACTGTCTCATGATAGCCACCGACATTACAGGTGAAGTTACGCACATGCACAGCATTGGCTGAAAGTGATAATGAGTGCCAGTTATGTACATCTCTTCCGAAAGAAAGCAGAATAAAAAGAAGGAGAGTGCTCTCAATAAAGCAACACTTTTGGTGAGCAGCAACATGCAATCTCCAAACCGAAAGAGCAAAAGACTTTCTATGCTTGCACCGCTGAGCATACAAGGCAAGGGCGCTACAATGCACAATTACCACCAACTATGCATTCTTCACTATCACCCGCAAACAGGACACCACAGAGGGACCAGAGCAATTTGTTCAGTCAGTCTCTGAAAAGATGGACATGCTCATGGCTCATCATCACTACTCAAGTCATTCTGCACATGTCAGGAAAACAGGCAATTATCACAGGACAGTGCTGCAGGAGTTTCTGTCAAAGCCACGATCTGCGCTCCGTCAGGCTGCACGTTACAAAAAAATATGGCCACTATTTGTCAAAACACAAAGGGACTGATTGAAACACCTCAGAGCAGAGCATATTTTAAAGAAAAATCCTTTGTATCTAAACTGTGCTGATGGCATTGTGAATGCGGTGATGACACAGAATGCTTGATGAAGTTCAAGCTGCCAGTGATCAGCTTTCAAAGAAAAAAGCTGCACAAAGTGTCAGTTCAGCAACCATGTCACTCAGGGCAGGAGTGGAATGTCGCTCCCTCTGGCTTTCCCCATGTCAACACAGATGTATACTTAGCTTGGGCCCGATGACTTTGGGACCAAAACTACTATACCTGTATAGAGTGGGTCCACTGAATGTTTCACTGGTGTCGGCAGGTAGCACAGCAAGTGAAATGGTATCCAATAGGCCTTCTGTGCTACTGGGAGTAGAGCAGGATTGCAGTGCAAGTGTACTAGCATGCCTTAAGAGTTTGCCGATTCCCAGCTCCGGGTCCTTGCTCAAAAGGTCAGGTGGCCTCAGTGATTAGATGACTAGCAGCAGTCACAAGGACTTCATGCATCACTGTTTGGCAGTGCTGGCAAATGGCATAACTCCAAAGAGAATCTGTCAGCAAATGGCTGTGATGACCCAATGATATGGGAATAATATGGGATGCATCGAGGCCTGAAGCCTGGACTTTTTCAAGAGCGCATTATAAATGTGCTCACCTGTAGTGTAACTGACAGTGGTCCCAGAGTCGATGACCGCATCCGTGGTGCCAAAACTTGGGACCGTGTGTGCAGCATGCCTGCACGTCTCGTGTTTGTCATCAGCTGCTTTGAAAACTGGAGGTTGGCGCGCGCATTCCGGTCGGCGTGCAGATCGACAAACACGGGCAAAGTGATCCGGCTTTCCACGCAGCAGGCTTTGCCTTGTGCAGGACATATTGCTGAACAGTGCGGACAGGTACGGACCAGAGGTACAGCACAGGATGCGCTCTTTCGGTTGGTCTGATGGCCGGTCCACTTCCTTCGGTTCACGAGCTCTTGTGGGCGGTGTGTGTGCAGTGCGACATTTGCGGACCAAGCTAGAGCGCTTTACATGCTCCTGGCCTAGCTGTTATCGGGCCATTGTGGTGATGCGTACGCGCACGCTTATAATAGTTCCGTTCATGACAGGCTTGAACAACGCTTTCCTTTTTTTGGAAGAGTCGCCGCCGTGCAGGTCTGTACGATATGTGCGACTTGATTTCAGCTTCCGGGCCTTGCAAATCCGCATAGCGTCGCAAGTGTGGTGGAACATGTAAGCGCTGAATTTCGCTTGGTAAGCTGGCCAACTGCAGTCGTCGTGTAGACGCTGGGGGTTGCGACGTTACAGGAGTCGGCTGCTATGTTTGTAGCGGGACGCGGCGTATATACTTCTCGTGCGTAGTGCAGAGGCAATCGACCATTTCGCATCGCGTTGGTTGATATATATCAAGCGAGGAGAACACCGACGAACCTACCTTAGCTGACAGACACTTCTGGCAACGAGGCCTCGCGGAGTAGGGATCTTCGCGGGACAACAAATGACGGAAACGCAGTCACGGAAACAGCTGTAGCAGCGTGGTTTCGGTTTCGGCGGTGGCGCGAGGTGTGGTTTTGTCCCGTTGATGCGGTAGTGGTGGTGCCGGGAGGCTGTCGATGCGATGCTCCTAGGGGGCCGAGCTATTTTTCTTCTCATCCCATCCTAGTCGCGACTGTAGTGGATAGCATCCTGCACTGGCAATACTTGTCACACAGCTCGCATCACGCAAATGAACCTGTTGCAATGCTGGTGTTGCGCACACGATGTCCTGCCGAGTGTTCCAAACCAGAACTGGTCGTGGACAGAAGAAAATGGACCAAAATTCGGAGGTAAAGTCTCCTAGCGCGCGTTAGCCCTTGCACATGAAGGCAGCAAACATTTCAGTTTTCGCTACACAACACCACAGGAATTTGAACGCGGAAGCGAGTGTCCCAGATAATTGTAACAGGCTTTTCAAAAAGTGGCGAGTGAAACCAACTCATTCCTGCCGACAATCGTGCGACCTGTAGTCCGCGGTATTTTCTTTAGTTAGTGAATCAGCTCATTTCGAAAAAAATGTCTGTTCGAACAATGCAGATCGCCTAAAAAAAAAACCGAATTGAAATATGTTCGCAAAAAGGTACAGTTTACGCAGCTCAAAATGCGCGAAACTGAAAATATCTTTGCAGCAGTTCTACTCGATCCAAGACACGCGCTGTCAGCGAAAAGAATTCGCTTTTCTCCGGCGTTTTTCTGTGAGCGCAGGTAGCACCGAACATTAAAATAAAGTTATAAAAATGTTATGTGAGTTGCAGTACCAAGGTTAAATTGAAACGTTGCATTAACATTAAAATTAACATATATAACGTTATATCTAAAACATTAGAATTGTAAGTATAAGCATTATATTGCTGGATATTCATTTTTAACATTAAAAATAACAAAGATATATGTTGTATCAAAAGCATTTGTTTAACGTACGTTTAGTTTATGGGGTTGAAAGTCCCAAAGCGACTAAGCTAGGCTATGAGGGACGCGTGGGCTCCGTAAATTTTGACCACCCGGGGTTCTTTAAATGTGCACTGACATATCGCGCAGTACATGGGCCTCTAGAATTTCGATCGCCTCCATCGAAATTCGACCGCCGCGGCCGCGGATCGAACTCGTACGTACGTCTTTCGGGTCAGCAGCTGAGCGCCATATAACCACTAAGCCACCGCGGCGGCGATACGTTTTATAAATAGTTGTCTTCTAAACAACGTTTGAATCATATAACATTAAATATATAAGTACTGGTCCCGGAACTTTTCCCGCTCTTCATACTGTGAACAAACTACAAGTACGCAACGCTGTGCCCTCCACAGATTAATTACGCGCACAGCCCAATTCTTTGATAACAAAACTTGTTACCCGTTCGCCAATATCACTGTTAGGACATCCGTACCTTTCGGAGGTATTGTTTATATGAGTTCCATGTTCTTTACTGGGGAGTATTAAGTGTCGCCCTCATTGCTGGTCCTTAATAAATTGTACGTGTACCATCACAGATATATCCTGCATGTTCTTGCAGGGTGGCTTCATTTTCGAGAATGTTACAGTTATGTTGTTTAAATGTTTTGATGTTCGGAAAATATTATTTGAGCGCATTTGTAATAACATAACAGACACAGAAAACGGACATTAAGAACACTGAATTAATGTTTGAGCAAAATAAAAATGTAACATTAATGTATACTGTTACGGTGCTACGTGGAGATTTTTTTTTTCTAAAATATCGGGCCTGGGGCACTCAAGCAGCACCGCTGTCAAGTGATATATTTTAAATTTGGTGCTCTTTCTTTTAGTGGTGTTGGCGGCGAAGTACGCAAAAGTGGGCAGCTGCCGCCATTAATATATATATATATGTCACTTTAAAATCGGCTCAACTTACCGGCTTCTCCTGTGCAATAATCTGCCGCATAGTGGTTTTGAGCTGCTCGAACGCGGCATCCCAAAGGGGCCCCAGTTCTTCCGAGGGCAGCTCCTTGATCATCTGCTCGAGCTCAGCTTTCGCTGAAGCATCCTTCTGCAGAAATTATGAATGAAAAGACGCTGCACTCACGTTGAACTTTTCGGGCTAGCAGCGTATGCTTAGAGCATTTTTTTTTAATTCCAACCAACAGGAAAGGCAGCGTGCAAGCCTCTCAATATTAGAGCGCTAATTAAGATACAAAAATGAAACGTAAAACCAACACTGAATTATTTTAGAGGTATATAGGTAGTGTTACCACATATGGAAGCTGACGGGCGTGCGCGACGAACGGTCTCGCATCGGGGAACGCTAGCGCGGCGACATTTGTGTGACAATGCAAAGCGCATCTCAGATTGCGTAGAGCAGACGACGCGGCGGATGCGGCTGCAACAGACTGGGCAACCGAATTCTTCAAGCGCGCCGCTTGTTGGCACGTACCACCGTTCGTCCGGAAAGGGCTGCCACAAAGGCCAGAATATTTTAGAAGAGCAAGGTTCCGGGTTAGTTGGTGTAATGCATTTAAAGTAAGAAACAGCGCGAAGAAACGCGGACACACGAAGAACGCTCGTGTGTGTGTGTCGTTCTTCGTGTGTCCGTGATTCTTCGCGCTGTTTCTTACTTTAAATAGAATATTTTAGGCACTACCGACTGTTGCGTGAATCAGAAAAAATCGAAAAAAAAATTCGCTCGGCCTAACCGCACGTTTGTTCGGACTCAAATTTCGCACAGAGGTTGCATTTGGTGGTCAATTTTGTTTCATACTACATCATCTGCGGCGACGGAGAACCAAAACCGAAAGACTTCGCAGCAATGGTATCCGTAGCGCCATCTCGCACCCGCCGGAGAAACGAGTCCTCTACCGGGGAGGGCGTGGAGGGGAGTTGGACTCTCATAGCCAAGTCACGGCCATGGCCTCCTCTTGATCGCTGTACGACCGCATTTTCGGTGATGTCTTGCGCTGCTTCGCAGCAGACAGCACCAAGCAAAGATAATTTGCTCACCAACTTAGCACAGCTGGGCTTCTCTGGTGGGTGCGAGATGGCGCCACGGGTACCATTGCTGCGAAATTTTTTCGGTTTTGGTTCTCCGTCGCCGCAGACGGTGGGGATTTCCAAATAATTCTGACCGAAGCAGGCAAGTACCCCACTTAAGTGTAGTACAAAACAAAACTGACAACCGAATGCAACCTCTGTGCGAAATTTGAGCCCGAACAAAAGTGTGATTAGGCCGAGATAATTTTGTTCTGATTTTCTCTCCGTGGTCACAAGCTTGTGTGTTGCACGAAATAAAAAAAGTTCGTTGCACACTTCTAGCGATACTTGAGCCCATGACATATCTGAAATTATTACCACCTACTATGCTCAAAAGCAGTACGCAATGCTAGCAGACGAAAACTGCCGACTACAGCTTTCCTAGGGCAGTCCTCGCCCGCCAAATTTGAACCACGCCGGCAAGACGCCATGGTAAGGCAAAGCACAAATCTGCACAAATATTCGAACGCGTTGTCTCGAAAAGGACACTGAGGTTAAAATGATTAACGACAGAAGAGTTACTTACGCGAGAAGCTGCCAGCAGCAAACGTTGTAAGGTTGCAGTAGCGGACTCCATTGAGCGGCCAGCGAGATGGCAGCGCTTCCTAAGGTTTTCCTGGAACAACACCTGCTAGCGGCAACATTTCCACTCTGGAACTATGTATGTATCTACACCGCTAATAGAATGCCGGACGTTAAATCGGCCGCGTCACCGTTAAAAATCTAAGAACATCTGACCGACAACTGAACGCTCGCGCTATTTCTGATCGGACCGATGGCGCTTCGCGGATGATTACACTAAGTTGATGGTGATGATCATGACGACAAACGAAATTTTGGTGCCTGCAGTTGATGGCACTTGTGGAGTTTTCTGCGCACTCATGCGGTGCCGCACATTCGGCTGGCCGCCACTCGTGCCGTGCTGTACGCTTTATTGAGACGAATACGACACGAGCCCGCGGCACTACACCATCGCGGAGGCCAAAGGGGGTGGAGTGCGGTCAGCGCACGCTAGCAGACGCCGCGAGCAGACGACGCTGAAGATGCCTCGGCGCAATACCCAAAGTGCATTGCGACTTTCGCCTGCTTGTCGCTGTCGATGCCGGTAATGCATACTGCTTATAAACGCTGCCTGTAGCAATAACGAAATGAGTGGAAATTATTTATTCGTTTCTGTTCTTTTACCGAAACATTAGGGGAGGACATGACTGAAACCATACAGTTTCTTACTATTCTGCAAAACGACAAGAGCGCCACCACGCTCAAGGGCCACGTGATAGGCTGGGCTGACAGCGCGTGCTGAATTCGAATACCTCGTCGCGACTTCTCCACTGCAGCATTTCAGGGATATCAGCTTCCGCGGCTTGGCGGCGTTTCTCCATTGATCTTGTTTAGTGCGTCTTCGCTGTGGACTGCGTCTTTACTCGACTCCCGGCAACAGCATGAGCCAACGTGAGTGCTGCTTTGTTCTGGTGCCGTATGTTTGGGGCGGCGTTCCGCGCAACGAAAAACCTCAACTGGTTCGTGCGCATTTCTTCTAGTTAGTGCTCATTTCCGTCCAGCCTCTAGTCATAATCAATGCTCTAGTGTTTTCCGGGAACAGCGCTCAAGTTAAGGACTTCTGAAACCGCAGGCTTTGCCGTTGCGTTTGCGCGGGGTGTTCAGCGTTGGTCGGTTGTTAGCAGAGCGCACGTCTCGAAGGTAGTCGCTTGGCAGCTAGCGTTCGCTTCCTCGCGGCATGAGCCTTTTAGAAAAAAAAGCGTCTCCTTTCCAAAAGGCAGGAAGCAGTGTGTGAATGCTTGTGGCTTTACTTTGTATTTCTTTTTTTTTTCCCACGCTAAAAATCTCAGCACCGTTCTCGGACGTGCCAACGCCCGCCGGATTCGGGCAGTTTACGTTGAGTTCAATGTGCGTGATGCAAGCGTGCTTATATTTTCCGGTTTTCAAGCACAGCGTGCGAAGCAAAGCCCCCGAATATATCCGCTTTAGAACCCCCAAGCTTCCCCTCTGGCTTTTATCCGCAGCTTGTTACGGCAAAAAGTGCAGGTGCGCAGGCAATGCTCTGTACACTCAATAATGCGTGGTTTTCAACGGAATTGCCTTCTTTTGCTGCCTCAACTGAGTAGGCACCGAGTACAACACTGCATGTTTCTGCTCGCTTTCCGTGCTGTGCAAATCGTTCCTTTATTACCTATTTATTTCAAAAATACTGCAGGCCTTACAGCAAGCCCAAGCAGGAGGGGCATAAACATGCACACAGAAAGCCATGAATAATTAATAATTGCAAATGCGGTATAAAGTAACAAGGCAATCAAACGCAGTTCTTAAACTACAAAATGCAATGTTAAAATACAAAGTATGTGGATGCAAATGTGAATACAGCACAAGCCATGAAATTACAGACATACTGAAATATAACTGAGAATAAGGCGTTATCAATCATTTGCATCAAATCAACGCTGTGTTGAGAAGGTTTGGTGGCAACTTGTTCCAATCATCTCTAGTTAGTCCCAGGAAAATGGTACTTAAATGCATTAAATTCTGCCTCTGTAAGGTGTTAATGACTGCATACCATTATTCGTTCTGGTTGTCAAGTGCGGCTGATGTGTGCACTTCTCCTTTCAGCCCCGTCCCTGCCCGGTGGCTCAGGCCAGATGGTAAGCTATTTTGGGACTCGTTTGCTCACAGCACTGGTTCATATTCCTCACATTTGGGTCGTTACATTTGCCTTCATTCAAATCCTGAGGGGGATTAATTTGCCACCCTCAGGAGGTTACGTGCAAAGTTTAATGCATATAGCGACGTTGATTCTGCAAAGTGCTGCCTGTAAAATGAAAATTCCATCTGTCCATTTCATGAAACTCGTCGCTGCACTCATTTTGCAAATGTTTACAAATGTCATTTAGCATTCAATCCTCCTCTTTATTAGATGTCCCCATTGTACCATTTGGTGACGTTAAGCATTATTTAAATATAATTTTAATATTACTGAGTGTTTTTTTTTTTTTGTCAGGGTAGCTTGGTACCCTGGCACAGACTGGGTGGCACAGTGAGAGGGAACTGCTCACTTGCTTGCTCCTGGCAAGGCCCGGCAATTAGCTTCCATTTAAATGTTTCAGCTTTTACCATACGTGCTGCACTTTGTTTATTTTTATATTTAGATGCCATGATTTTATGACATCTCTTTACGCTGGCTTTTCAGTCTTTGCTGATATGCATTTTTGGATTTCATACCATTTCACATGGCCGGATTTAAGTAAACATCGTTATTTTAGTCTTGGTCACCCTTGCGCCAATAAACTCTCGGTTAACTAGGTCTTAGACTTGACATTGTGTCAAACTTAGTTTCATCCATTAACCAGCAGTAGCTGTTCGCAAAATGTTGAGTTGCCAGCATTAGACTTTGCTTTGATGTGGCCTGCAGTGTTTTAGACAAGCATGTTTCACAGCTCATGAAGTGCTTGTCCGTCATGGCATTGCCACAACCGAGGGCCTTTGTGCTCAGCACATTTAAACAGTGACAGAAGTTGCTGTAGTAAGAATGAACGTGGTGCGTGTACAGGTTGCTTCACCTAAGACTTGACACAATTTTTAAAAATAGGGTTTTTGAGTTAGAAGAGCGCTTCTTTTGTCATAGCATTGTAGCGGTGTAGTACAGTAGAATACAGCTAAGGCGTGCTAACTAGCAGGCTGGTTAACTAATATTGAATAGTTAACTTTTTAACTGTTACTGTTAGGCTTCTTTATTATTGAGAGGTGTGTAGCCCATCGCAATATCCATAGAATTCTGAAAATGCGGTTACTATTGCGCTGTGGCCCAACATATTTTGTCTACATCACATCAAAATACATGCCCTTTCGTGAAGCTCGCAGGCAAAGCATTCTGTCCAGTGCATGTAGGTCATTGAAATATAGCCGAAATTTGTTCGGCCACAGCGCTGATGGTAACCAGGTTTTCAAAAAATTCTCAAAACCAATATGGATATTGCTTACGGTGGGCTACATGCCTCTCGATAATTAAGGTGACCAACAGTTATAGTTGAAAAGCTAACTATTCAATATTAGTTAACCAGCCTGCTAGTTAGCATGTCTTAGCAGTAATCTGATGTACGTCACCGCTGACAATGCTATGGCAAGAAATAATCACTCTTCTAAATCCAAAAGCTGTGTAAAGTCTTAGGTGGGACCAGGTGCACATATATTGGTACCTGGTGAACAAAAAAAAATTGTTTCATTTGGTTTTCTGGCTGTATTCTTTCTTTCATGAAGTGTGCGTGAATGTGTGCAGTTAATCGGACTCTTGTGATGCTCATTCATAAGCTGTCTTGAGACACTGTTTATTGAAAAGTGATGCATTGAACAGGTGGTGGAAGTTGTCTTTAATATTTTGAAACCAGACAGGCAAAAAATGAATGTGGGCCACTCTACTCTTTCTCAAATCGTTTCAGTGGAAGGGACAGATGGCAGCTGACCTTTCTGAACTGTGCTGCTCTGCGACCCTCTGTTGAGTGTCGTAATGGGCAGAATCTGTGGAGACAAGTACACTGTGACGAAAAACTTGAGGGCACACTTAAGCTTCGCCTTAAGGGTATGATGCGACAGCTTTAATGGGTCCTCGTGGTGGCCTAGTGTCCAATTTGTGTACCACTGTGTAGCACATGGCCATTCTCTACTTTACATTCGTAGATCGTGGGGAGCCCCACTTACTGTTTGTGGCTCCATAGTGCAGTACTCCCAGTGGAAACTCCCTTGAACGTCCTGCGGATGTTCAGAATGTCTGCAGGACGTCCAGGGGAGGTTCACTGCCCATCGGGTGGCTAAGTGATGCACCACTGGCCCGGCAGGTGGCTGTTTCAGACACTGCCACTAGTGGGGCTTGGATGGCTCTTCCCAAGCAACCTCCCATGCCTAGTCATAAATTTAACACCTGGCTGCCATGATGGGCAGTTTGTGCACAATCCAATGGGTAGGGTGTGATGTCACAAGGTCACACGACTTAGGTGGTAGGTGGGCCACCTGTTTTTTTGCTCACAACACCACTGCCGGATTTTCTGCAGAACAGGAACTTGAATGCGATTGCATAATGAGAGTGCGGACGCTGCACTGCTAGCTGTGCCCTTGCTATACATCCTCTTTAATCATTTAACGCAATACCTTTAAGGGCCCCATGTCGCAGAAAAGCTGTCGGCATTGTTGTCCATCAAAAATGGGCAACCTGTGTGGCAGGTGGGCCACCTAGGTCGCAGGACCTCGTGATGTCTTGACAGCCTGCCCACCATGGCAGGTGGCGGGTTACATTACGAGAGGTTGCTTGGGAAGAGCAACATGGGTCAGACAAGCCCCACCGATGGCAGCACCTGCCATCACAGGGCAGTAGTGAATCACTTAACCTCTGCACCAGGAGTGGGATGAGGACTCCCAGGAATCTATGAATGTAGAGAATAAGCAATGCTGCTCATACGATCATTAACTCATTAATGCCATCGCGTCATGCCCTTAAGGCAGAACTTGAGTGTCTCTGCCAATTTTTTTTTTATGCCGCAGTTTTGCGTGAAAGTTCGAACCAACTTACCCAAAAGCTTGTCTTGCTCGAATGCAAATTTTTCTGGCAGGTGCCTATTGGAGCTTACTTTGAAATCACTTGGACAGCCCACATTTCGAGGCCACTTTTGATTTGCCAGGCCTCACCTGGCTATTCTTTATGCTGAAGTAGTTTTCTTGTCATTCCCTTTGCTGTCTCGCTGCGCACCACCCACACGTCGCATGATTTGTGGGCCTCCATGCTCCTTGGATCCCCCTGGAGGCAGGCATGAGCGCATGGGCAGGTTGACGACTTTTTAGGCGTGCCGAGGGTGGTGTAGATTGGATTTCCTAATTAAATGTGCAGCAGTTGCACGGGGAAAAATGGTGTAGTAGTACTTTGTACTATCAGCGTCAAATGAAGCACAAACAAAAGAATGGAAACATGATCTGCAAAACTAGACGATATTACTCGCGGGAGGCAAAATACTACAGCGGTTGATTATTGCATCAAAAGTTTAAAGACTGCTCTTTGCAAATGTTCGAAGCCACTCCTGTATTTCCTCTCAAACCGCTAATATTTTTTGTTTGTGCTCGCATTTGTTCTTCTGTTCACATTTCATTTGACGCTGACTGTACATACACTGAAACACATGGCTGACTGTGAACTGTATGGAACCTGGATATCTCTGAAGGCCTGGGTCAAGGATTGCGCATAAAAGCACAGCTCATCTATGCTACATACGTAGCACTGCACATAATGCACTCGGTTGATGCTGGTTGGTCGATGACTCTTCCAGAGCATGTGCCGTTCCAGCTAATGGAGCTAAGAATGCTTGCAAAGTTCCTGCGGATTTAATGAGTGGCTTTTCTGTGCAGTGTCGCTGGAGCTCTCAAAGGTCTCGACAGGCCTGCACTGTATACTTTGGATTCTTTATTTCGAACACAGTCTCGTTAAACACTGCGCACAGGAGTGAAACAACGCTGTGTGCTGGTGCCTTTCAGAAAAAACAACCTTTATAAAGCTTTGTGATCAGGTCACAGGCTGTTAGTGTTGCGCTAGGGCTTCACATAACACTGCAGCGTTATGTCAGAATCTAAGCTGCTGCTATGTCGGCGTGCTTTGCAAGTTGGGAATATCTGCCAATGGCTGTTATTCAACCAGTGCCCTGAAGAGTTATGAAATGCCTACTAATCATATTCTTCAAAAGTAGATGAACTTAGTAGTGCTGTACAAACAATGCACTCTGTACGAAATAAGGCTTGAATGCTTGTTGTTTTGTATTGCTCTCTTGAACAACTACTGCTGCTTGAGGTTCTAGCAAGGTGGGTGCACCTGAGAGAACTTGATTGTACATGCGTTTGCAGCAACCTTGCATTTGTGTACCTGAATCTACTTGCTTTCTTGCAGCAGGCAGCCGGGGCGCCTGTGCGGAAACTGCGCTCCCCGAACAAGCGCCCGGCAGCATCGGGATTCGGGACGCTACGCATAAGTGTCAGCACTTCTGCCATAAAAAAAAACAGGGTGAGTGGCCCTTTGTTTTCCATACATTGGTGCACTTCACAGGGAGCTGGCATCAGTCTGTGAAGTCTTGCAGTTGCGATGCTTTTTCTACAAGATGTACTAGAGAGAGTACAAGATGTCTTAAATGACTAAGAGGTTTTCACACCATTAGTGACAAGAGGTTTTTAGAGCTGCTTAAGGGATCGGTCACTACAGAGCAGAGTTTTACGTAACGCATTACAAGTAATTGATTACTTGTGACCAATTGCATTTTGTACCTTTGTGACTGATCAATTTTTTTTCTGCAATTCATTACTTTTCTTTTCTTAAACAATTTGCAACCAACAATACGTCTGAGAACCTCAACCTGAAGCCAAAGACGGTAAAGGTAACGGGGATGCTTCCTGCGTGCCTGACTGACAACAGACCTACTGCAGAGAAGCACACGTGATCGTGTCCGGACCGCAACCTGTTCACCACAGTCTTCTAGGGCAGCTGTTGTGCTGATAATTATCTTGTGACCGGTGTGTAGGGATCCCCCATCCTGTCAGATGATGCTGCAACTTGCCTCCCACTGCACCCAACTTGGTGGCTTCCACAGAGAGTGCAGAGCACAACTAATCATGGCCCTTGAGAGGCTCCTAGGGCATTGGCATCGAAGTATTGCGCAACAACGAGGTGGCGCATAAGGGGTTGATATGTTATAATACCGCCCTTCCTCCCCAGTGCATACATTGAATGTTCGTTGTAGCTGCTGATTCTTTACAAGGAGAATGTGAGAAAATTAGCAACGACATCTAAAAACTATACCCCTTGAAAATTAACAATATGTGTCAAAATATCAACCAAGCCACAGTATTTCATTGTTGTCTAAGCAATTGTGTTATGGCAATAAATGTTGGAAGGGAAATAACCTCATACTAATTTATTACTTTGCTGTAATTGTTCAGTTACTTTTCTGAGGCCACATTGACCATTACAACCAGTTGTATTTCAGAAGGAGTAATTGTAATCTGTTATTTTCTGTAGCATGTCCAAGACTGCTACAGAGGCAGTCAGCATAAACTGTATGGCCAAGCTGGTTTGCACTCTTATCCAAGCACTTGCTAACAGATAAGAAATGAGCATTCAGTAGACTGTAACGAAATGGGCAATACTTTCATTCAATGACATTGTTGTTTCTGCACTTGCCCTCCCCTCTTTTTGCTAGCTGCATTTCACAGCATTCCTTCTCGTGTGTCGATAATATGAACAGACGGGTTGGGCTGGTAGATTAGAATCTCGATAATATGAAACCTTGCCGGGTCACGACAAATTGGTATCATTCAAAATTTCGTATCTTCCAAAGCAAACAATCTGTATGCACAAGCATGGAAAATGCTTTCGCGCCGATTTGTTCATGGCTGTGCAGCCACAACTCTACTCGTGCATACAGCGCAACTGGTGATTGGGATGTGTGGGCAGCACTTAGTGCTTGAGGGTGCGGTCACGGTCCACATGTTTGTATCATCCGTAGAGGTGCAGAAGAGTGTTTGGAACATCCTAAATTCTGTACGTTGTATGCAATGCACTGAGGTCAGGGAGTTTTACCAATTCATATCGGCCGCATTCATAATATCTGAGAGTGTACTAATCACTCTCTGATGCTGGCCTTTTTGTCATATCAGCGGATAAGTTGGCACACACGCAAATCATTACTGTTGCAGTATATGCAAGCACAGTGAACTATGCCAGCACTGTTGAACGTACAAGTCTCCCCTCGTATTTGAGCTTGGCGTCTGCTTGTCTGCTTTCACGATGCTCAAACCAGGAAGCGATGAAGTTTCATTTGGCCGCAAGTTTTCTATATGCTGGTGCAGCAGCAGTGATTACTAGCGCTGGCTTAAGTCTAATCTGGTGCCGTCAAATTTAATTTCCGCTTGAGGAAAATGCTTTTGAGCTGTCAGCCTCCCAGTCCCGTATAAATGTAGCAACAGTGGCACATTTAGCTCCGCTGCTCTGCTTATCACTGGGCGCACTGCAAGAAAATGGTGTGGTTGAACTGCATGCACGTTGATTCCGAGGTGGGATTTGCATGTACAGCCCATTTGACGAGAGATCCCAATGGGCACTGAACCTGCTTTGGACGTCCAGTGGATGTTTAGGTCATCGATGGGACGTCCAAGGGAGTTGCAATGCCCATTAGGATGTGCATGATGCTGCCGAGTGGTGGAACTGTCACCTGCTCCGGTGGTGTCTGTACAGGCAGCAAGGAGCAGAGTGGGAGCTGCCCAGGCGAAATGGGTCCAATGGGAGTTTCCAATTGGAATGTCCATATGGTTCCAGTTCTGTATTTGGAACCATCCAGTTGCGACGTTTCAATTGGAAATTCTAATTCGTTCGACTTGGCCTGTCCGAGTGAAACCAATTGGGTCGAAGTACACGATTGCAACCAGTCGGATATTGGATCCATTTGGAATTGCCGTAGTATGCTTGCCGAGAGCTGTGAAGAAATTTTGCTGCAGGGAACCTGCTAGAATGCATGCGATTGGCTTCTCTTGACATCAACCTATGCAATAAGGGTAAAATTATTACCCCGCCTGTCATAGAAGTTGATTTACAGGGTTTTGAAGTTGCCACTTCATGAACGGGAAGAAAAATTTGTAATCCTGTTTCTTAAGTGACAACTTCCAATCCTAATAACTCAACTTCTATTGCAGGCAGGATAATTTTACCCTTGCTGCATAACGCGATGTCAAGAGAAACCAGTGGCAAGCAATCTAGCCAGTTCCCTGCAGCAAAATTTCTTTTAAAAAGTTGCATAACATGTTGTATAAATGCAGACTTAGACTTGCTGTACATGAAATTAAATAACATATTTGGAATCTGCATGCAGAAATGCACGTTTCCTAACAATTTCATGACTGACTTCATAATTTTATTCCAAGATCCTCTTGCACTGTTAATGCACTGAAACAATTTTTTTTGTTTGAGAGCCTGCATGCCATTCTGCTGGAAAAGGCGAGGTTGGGTTAGTTGAGATAAGTGCATCATCTCCGGCACGTGTTCCACTCCAGTTGATGTAAATTTCACCTTGGATGCTTGTCGGTTCGACCTATTTCTCCTCTCTGCAGCCAGCAAACACCGCGGAGCAGCCGAAGCGGCCCCGCCCTGGGGCCGTCATGCGCCCACCGCTCAGCAGGTTGAAGCGGAATGTGGCCAGTTCTGCCGCCAACATCGTCGCCAACATCACCACGGGGGCCACAGGCAGTGCGCGTCCCAAAGGCATGCTGCTTACTTTTTGGTCGCAGAACTTGCTGTGTTACAAGCATGTTTGCTGGCAGTACTATTAGACTGCTGCCAAGGACGATGAATCTGGCTGGGCACAAGACTGAGCTCTAGCTGTTGACTGGAATGTCACTTACCGTAAAATATCAAGCGAGCACTCACCTAAAATTCAAAGATAATCGTGAAATATTGTGGGATGGGTACTTGTTACCTCCAGGCGCGGAAGTCCAGAACGCACACATGGTGGAATGGATCCTTGCTTGATCAGATGACAGATCATTAAAAATAAATCTGAATGAACATATATGAATGTGTGTGGAGAGAAAGTAAGCTAAAAGATAATGTGACCGCATGATCTGGGACCCTCTGTCTGTCAACACCACTGCATACGGCTTGCGATTTGTCAGCTCTCCCTTTCCTATGCTCCTTTCATCACGTTCACGGAGTTCCTATATCACCTTTCTGGTTCCTTCTTTCCATCCTCCCAAGCTTTTCTTTGGAAAGTGCTTGAGCTTAGGCATATCATCTGAATGACATCGACTGCTGGCTCTGGGTTTCTTGAGTATGCATAGATTGCACCACATTGTTTCGCACCCCAGTGTTCACCGTTACCTGTGCGCTACCACTGAGAGCTGATGTCAACAGCGTGCTGCAAGGCGCAGCACCCGAACACTTCAGACAAATGTGCCTTTCCTTTGTGTGGATGGCCAGAGTGCATGGTCGGTGTACTCCGTTCCATGCACAGTGTGCAACACTGCCAAAGTTAGCACTCTTATTAGTGCTGGCTATGTCAGTGGCTAAAAAAATGGTTGATGTATGTTTGATGCAGACACTGCAACTGCCTGAACTTCATTTTGCTTAGCGTTTTCTTCGTGCCCCTCACTTAGACCTCGAGGAGTGAAATGCACCGGAGTGGTATGTGGCTGGCATGCCTGTTTGCCGCCAGTGAGAATTATAATCGGAGGGTTCAGTAACTGAGCTCAGTTTGGATTGCCTAGTATATCTTACACCACTCCATGCTTTCACCCGAACCCTCACTGAGGCTTTGAAAAGTGATATAGTATTCAGCGGAGCAAAATGCTCTTGTGGGTAACTATACTAGCGCAGATTCCACAACATTGTATGCCGAGTGTGAAACGCAGAGTAGGCCTCTAACCCTGCTGGCTTCGTTGTGTGACCAGTGCCGGCTGTGACAGCTGCACTGGCGCCGTCGGCAGCTGGCAAACGGATGCACTGGGACCTCCAGGGCCGGATCCACGACCTCGAGGAGAGGATGGAAGGTCTCTCGGGCGAGAAGGAGCAGCTCAGCCTCCAGAGCACCACAAAAGTGAGCTCATCTTTGTCCTTCCTCTACTTTGCAGTTTTTGCTCCAGACAGGTGTGGAAATCAGAGGTGTGGCCGTCATGTGATTTGCGACGCTTTGATGCCAGGGCCCGTGCTCTGCCATCAGTGAAGCGCTCCTAGGCCTCTTAGAGGGTGGACAGAGAACTTACACATACATATATGTATGTATATATGTGTGCCTACAATATATATGTATTGTAAGGGAAGACTTCACGGAGACGTTTATTCTAGCCCTTTCGCCAGAGACGTCTTCCAAGCGAACAGCCTCAAGCGATGACGATGGGAATCTTCAGGTGAAAGAGAATGAAGTCGCAGCCAGAGAGGCGACGACGACGAAGGCGAATAAATTGCTTACAGTATATATA
The DNA here is from genome assembly GCF_055824585.1 of Amblyomma mixtum. Classification (NCBI taxonomy): domain Eukaryota; kingdom Metazoa; phylum Arthropoda; class Arachnida; order Ixodida; family Ixodidae; genus Amblyomma; species Amblyomma mixtum. The sequence goes on from NC_143014.1 coordinate 294,484,142, forward strand.
CATGTATAAAGTGTGTGTGCGTGCGTGTGTGTATATATATGCGTAATGTGCACAGTCGCACCCTCGTAGCGGCATCCAACATGGCGAGGCAATGAGCCCGTGGAAGAGGCATTCGATAACCCACCAGTGCACGCGCACTGCACGTGTGGCAAGTTCTTGGCACATATCCAATGCAGCGCTGTCATGGATTCTGTGCAATGCCGCAACAAGCGACTCTGTGACCATTTGACGGCTCCCTCTGGTAAGTCCCACAGGCCTGGCCTTAAAAGCGTGTAATACGTTTGTCTTGGACACATACAGCACCAACTTCAAACCGCTGTGTGTCTCAACCTTTGTCTCCACTCTTGCCTTGTAATGCCTTGCAGGGTTTCCAAAAAACGGACCAGTGAGCCTAACTTACACAATGTTGGGGATCTGCATTAGAGGCATTATAGTCATGAGTGTGAATTCGGGCCAAATTGCTTTTAATTGTACGTATAGTCAAGCTGTGTGCCCAGTTCTTGGTAGACGTGGCTGCTGTGTGAGTGGCCCCATCTGTGCTGTGCACTACGATAGTAGACGGGTCGTGTAATCAGTGCACTTCACTCTGGGATAATTATGGAAGACATGTGGAAGGCCACCTGAAACCCTGCGGGGTGCTTGAGACCTGTGGTTGTGCAGTTACTAGGTGCATTGTGATGTGAAATCTGGCCGCATTCTTTCTGGAATCAAAGCCAATACTATGTGTTCACTGCAGGTGCCAGAAATTCTACTCGTTACCAACATAACGTTCACAACCCACAGAGTAAGACTGACCATGAGATGGAGCAGAGTCGTCACCTTGCAGCACAGTGGCGAACCCTCTTTGTAATGTGGATGTCTGCTCGAGTCTCCTGCCAGCCAGCATGCTCCTGAGTGGCTTAAGTGTCTACCCCACAGCAGCGCTCGTTCTGTTCGCATGAATTTCTAGAGACTTGTCCTTCCAGTCACTATTGTGGTCCCCCGGCTTGCTTCACAGCTCAGCTGAGTGCTTTTAGAGCGGAAGAAGCTCTACTCCCATGCAAAACCTCAAGGTCATGTCGCTCCGGAGAATGACCTTCAAGCGGTCGAGCAGGGGTGTGACTGTGCAGTCATGCCATAAGACTCGGCGCAGCTGTGGCGCACGAACCAAGCGGGGTTCGCTTGCCTTCGCAACTGCATTGAACAACGTGATTAAACGCTCACCTCGCAGATGCGCTGAACCACGTGACTCTCCATTCATCTGATAAGACAATAAAAAGCATGAAGAGTTACTTGACGTTCACAGATAGCCATGGAGGAGTCTCACGCTGGAACCAGTGCTTCGGCTGTGCATCGTAGGCGGCTGATTGAATCTGATGGCTCTTATGGTCAAGAATGTTGACAGGGCACGTTGGCGAAGGATAGAGAGAGGAAACATGCTGAGATTGAAGTAGACAGTGAGGAGAGGATCGCCTTTCACTATGTAAACTAGGCTCAGCTGGGTTGAACCCCAGGCAATTTTTTTTCTTTGCTCCTGCACTCATTCTTCTGCTTTGCATTGGGGAGTTCGGTCGATGCCCTCTCGCTAAATTCCGCTCAGTGGCGTTCATGCTCTAGATCGCGGGTTCTCATACAGGCTCTGCAGGAACCCCTATTCTCTTTGGAGTGCTTTTTGGGTTCCCAGACCACTTGCATCCATGCATGTCTCTGACCCTCCAACCTTTCCTTTTCCCACTTTGTTTTGGGTTTAACTGTAGCAGACTGTTTCTCTATGTAGCAGGTGATTATTAACTCAATTTAGGAATTTTCATGCAAGCGGGAAGGGACTGAAGTGTTAACTCGCGAGTTCCTTGGCGTCTTTTGAGAGCCGTATTGCATGAATGGTAACTGAATGGATTCCGAGAGAAGCCAGGTGTAGCAGGGGGCGGCAGAAAACTCTGTGCGCAGATGAGATTCAGAAGTTTCCAGGGGTTAGGTGGTCGCAGCTGGCACAGGACTGGGCAGATTAGAACGATATGGGGGAGGCTTTTCTCCTGCAGTGGTGTAGTTGGGCTACTGATGATGATGAGTGTTTGAATGAAATGGCTGTGTCGTACTCCCCTCCTCCTGTTTTCCAGCTGAAGGAGCTCGAGAAGGTGGTCGCTGAGCTGAATGAGGAGCGCACCAAGAATGCCAGGCTCTCTACGACGGTCTCCGACCTCCAGTCGGCTCTGAAGTAAGTGGCACGTGTGTGCGAACCGCAATCAGAAGAAGAATCCTGCTGATCCAAACAAATTTACTGCTTCTGCTGACCACGCAGTTTTTATTGAACATTTGCAGCACTTCAGTTTGATTGTAGTTGTTGTTGATTGCCTTTGACCAGATATTTATGCACTCATTTCACAAGGTTGCTTGAGTTCAGTAGCAGTTTGGAGAGAGAACTTTGTTTCAATGCAATACAATAACTGACAGATTTTTCAGACTTGGCGGGACCCGAAACATGGATCGAATAATCGAACAGTCGGAAAATTCATGAAATTAAAAAAAAAAATACTTTTGTGCGAAAAACCAGCTTTCAAAATCGCGAAAATTGCCGCTCCCCATGTTCCGCCTACAAGCGATATTAGACTGAGTCATAGCTCTGCTTGCTTCATGTCCGCACCCGATCTCATGATACGAGGTAGTGCAACGCAGCCGCGATCATGCCGCGAATGAATGCACTCGCTGCACAAAGCAAGAACAGTCGGTTTGCATGGTGCAATGACGTTTGCAAAGACCGAGAGGTAACCCATGGGTAAACCACGGGAAGACGAGAGCACCTCCGAATGCAGTCCCCCCCCCTGCCCCCCCGTCTATTGCGTTTACTGCCCCGCACCACGGGGTGCATCGTCCAAGCCACAGTGGATGCTGCAGCTGTCCCGCTGTACTGTTTTCAATGCTATCGCACGCCCTTTGTAGGCCATCCCTCGATGGCAGTGGAGAGCATCTCATTATCACGAATGGCAACGATGGAGAACAAATAGCCAAGCCTATCCGAACTAGTCGGATTGCTCCCGGCAAGCAGACTGTGTTTAAATCCAAGATGGCGCCTTTTATGGTGGCTGCAAATGGGTTGGTAGTGACAGCGATGCCCGCTCTCATCTATATTAGGCCGAAATAACAAACTTTTAGTTGACAAACGGTCACCACAATATCTATTTTAGTCCGAAAATTCGAACTTTTATACTCCACAAAGTCCGAAATATCAGTCGTGAAAATTCTTATGAGGTTCCTATGAGGTGTGTGACGCTTCCTCAGCCAGGTCCGAAATGTCACGCTAGTCCGAATTATTGGAGTCTGAAATATCGGTCGGCTACTGTATTAAGCGTCTCGCATTCTCCTCGGCCGCGATATTGGGGGATAAGTCACCCCTATTGAAGTCCATGTATTTGAGACTTTTGTGTAATGAGCGTGCAGCGGCAGTTGTCCTTGATAATACGAACTCCCTAGGCCGACTATCTGTTAGCTTTCGCTGGGTTACAAAATTTGGCACAAAAGTGTCGTGACTATAAAGCACGAGCTGACATGAGAGGAGAGTCAACAATCGCAGCGATGGACTGCAGTTAAGATAATGTGTCATGCTCCAGCGCCGTCGGCTCATCTCCGTTGCTTTCACTATTGGAATGCCATACCACATGGCACTACAACAGTTCATGCCCAAAAGCAGCGAAAAATGATTGGACATAGCAAAAACAAAACGGCACGAGCAAGGCGCGTCCATCGGCGTCACGCGGTTGCTCGCGTAATTCCGCCTCCGCCGATAGCTCTCGCGCGTTGGGACTCCAGCGACGCAAGGCAGAGTCCATTTCCTGGGGCAACAGCGGCTGCTAAAACAGAGGGAACATGCAGGAAGAAGAATGCGCCCCCGCGGCCGCCGACCGGTCTATGGCAGCGACACAACTGTGCGCGCTCTCCTCTAGCTTTGCCGCGGTGCTCCCGCCTTCCCAGTCTCCTCACCTTACTCACAGTGGCGTTGCGCGAGCTGCGGCAGAGCGGCGGCAGCAGTTGCACCATCAGACATTGAATAATTGGGTTCTCTGTGAACATTCTCCAGGTGATTTCACCTGCATTTCTTATTTTAGTTTCCGTTCTGCATTGCCCTTTTGGATCTTCTCGCAAAAACTTCATGCAACGAAAACCTGGATGTAATGAAAAATCCCGGAATTTTTTCAACTTCGTTTTATCCAGGTTTCACTGTATACCAGCACAAGGTCACGCACTGTCGCCTAGTTGCGTTCTCCATGTAGCATGCAGGAACACTGCCATAGTTGTGATAAACAGCAGAGGCTGTATTGCACAGGTTTCTGTGGGAGCTTCGATGGGATTGGCTCACAAAAAGTAGCAGCCAGGAAAACTCAGCCTTAGAGAACTTAAGAACAGGGTTCTACTACAAGTCAGCTACTGGTATTGCACTGGTAGTAGCTACAGGTGCTTTAGCCCCTTTTTGTTGATTTTGCTGCTACAGTACAACCTCGTTAGTTCGACCCTCATTAGTTCAGATAATTCACTGTTGCCAGAGTCCCACCAAGCTCTCACGCAAGTCTTGGCATTAGAAGCCTGTTTATTCAAATGCCCCAAGGTTGGCATCTGCTAATTCAGACAGCCTCCCAATGTGACGCCGTGGTGAAGCATGACCTGCTCGAAAAGCAGTCGTACAAATAATAGTCTTTATAGACCTGAACTGTAATATTGCATTGTTTCTCGCATCCCTCTGACATGCGCAATGGCAGGCGTGTTTATTATCGGCACGCCCCCATCGACAGGCTTACAGAACCCATCAGCCTGGAGCTTTCAATTAGAACGGAAGTTGCCTTGTTACTGATCTTTTCTCTTCTTGCCTCATGAAGGCATCTTGTTGATCTGGCATTGGTGCGTGCCTCTGTCATTTCTGTCTGTGGGGTATCTCCGCTTCCAGCACTCTGAAACTCCACACTTGTCGCGCTGTTTGTCATTTGTGTGGAGAAGCTTCCTGTATTGCAAACTCATGTGCAAAGAAGCTTCAGTGCTACCACGTTACAGTGAAGTTGCGGGGATCATTAAACCATCATGTGTGCGTGATTTAAAGCATTCAATGCAACTGCGAAAAATCTCCGTTGTCGCATTGTTTTCCTCCTTAAAATTTCTTTGCCCAAAGCTGGGCACTGATCTTTTTCTTTCATGCGAATTGCTTTTCTATTAATTCTATAATTTCAGTTTTGGATAATTGCGACATTTTGTCCACTCTCTTCCGAATGAAGTCCGAGTGAACAAGATTTTGCTGTACTAGGCTGGCAATGGTGCTGGAGTGACTCTGTGGCTCTTCCACCTTTCTCAGCACAACGGAGGCCAAGCTGTCTTTCGCAGAGTCGGAGCGGGACTCCCTCACCCTTCAGCTGACATCCGCCACAGAGCAGGTGGCAACACTGCAGTGGTCGCTGGCCGAAGCCACCGGGGCGTTGGCAGGGTTTCGCTGCGAGCGTGCGGCCCTCATGGTGCGTTCTCCTGTTACTTTCTTCACTGCAGCTGCTCTTGGATGTTGCAGGAGGGAATCGTCAAGGGTGGTCTCTCCTGAGGGGGGGGAGGGGGGATAGAACTGTGGCAACCATTGACACCAGTCTCCGCTGTGGAATCTGTGGGATCTGGAAACTTTTTGCAGAGAAGATACTTTGGGGCGTGTTGGAAAATGCTCAGAAGTGTTGTGCTACTGCTTGATTGGCTCAGCTGCTAGTGTACTAGTGGTTATAATATATTAGTTGGGACAACCTGGATGAACTTTTCTTTGCCATTTCTGAACTGGCTGCTTGAAAAACCCTAGAACTTTGGTTCTGCAATAGGCATTGTGATAATTTTGCCCTTGCTGCATTTCTTAGCATCGGGAAAATGCAATGGCATGCATTTTAGCAAGTTCCCTGCAGAGGAATTTTTTTAAAGGTCACGACAAATCCTTGCATAACACATTACTGAAGTGCACAGACACTTGGTTTTTTCGAAATTGAATGGCATGTTTTGAATGTGCATGTAAAAATATTCTCCCTTAAGGTTTATAATTGTGACTTCATTAAGATTTTTTTTAAGACCCTCTTCCCTTGTTAAGTGCAGAAATGTCTTGCAAAATGAGACTGGTTAAAATGAACTGCCCTGAGGGCTAGCTTTTTGTCAGTGTCCATTAAAACTTTTTTCTTTCGTCAAGAGACAACAATGTGATTAGTCCACTGAAAAGATATTGGGAAGTTCGCTTTAACAAATGAGGGGGCGGGAAGAAAGGGAGATTGCAGCACGCGCCTCACCTCCGACATTTTTGACTGTGCCTTCTGGCCTAGTTTTTGTCACCAATGCATTGTTATATTTGTATTTATAGACTAGGTGCTACGCAGGAGCTTGCGTTTTGGTTTTGCCGTCCCTGTCTGGCTGTGATGGCACGGGGCAGAGGTAGATGTAAGTGTAGCTAGGTCCGCTACCATGGTCCACTGCGTTTGTAGCGTCAAGCTACACTACGCGGGCCAGAGCTGAGCTTCGCGTGAGTGTTCACCGCACGTTATGCGCATGCGCGAGAGCTGCGTGACCTTCAGCTGGAGCAGTGTTTATGACAGTTGTGCTACTGTGCATGCGCGAGGAGGGTGCGCTGCGTGTATATACCGTATTTACTCTCATAATAGGCGCACATTGTTTCCAGAAAATCCGGCTCAAAGTTCGGGGTGCGCCTATTACACGGGGTAAAATTTCCGGAAATTTTTCGACTCTCAAAATTGAACATACCGCATAAATGCACTCGTGTACGGGCCGCACCCCGTTTTCCCGAAGAAAATATTAAAAAAAAAAACGTGTAAGGGCCGCACCGAAACTTTCCACGACCCACGCGGGAATAGCCTTTGAAATGCACGCGTTGAGGCCTCCGCGATCAAGCACCTGTTGCGCGCAACGGGCGCTTGATCGCGGAGGCCACATACGCGCAAAGGAGCTTCCAGACGCCGCCCACGAAGGGCGCCCGAGGCCAAGCTTATCATCATCATCAATGTTTTCTTCCGCCGCGAGCGTTCATTATCTATATCGCCATCAGCATCACCAGCTCCAGGTTTTTTTTTTTTTGTTGCTATCAAGTGTCGGAATCTGTGGTAGTGCGTAGTTCATTGTGGTTTGTGGCTTTGCCGCCGAGCGTTGCTGTTTTAGCTCGACGGGCAAGCACCTTAATAGCTACACGGTGGGAGTTTGCTCTCGAACACGGCAAGTGTGCAGCGGGTCAGAAACTCGACGTGGCCGAGAAGTGCGGCAGTTGCGTCTGTGGCGTGCCTAAATTTTCGTACGTGACTCCAGGCGCCAAACAGACGTTTAAAGTGAGCATCCCTGAAAACTGAGTGCGGCTGTTCTACACGATGTCGTTGTACGTGCTGTGGGTCCGCAGCAGCTGCAACGGCAGCAGAACTAGTGTGGATCAGTAGTCAGTTCAGCAAAAACTTTGTTAAAATAAAGATTGGGGGTGGGGGGGCGGCGAGGCGTCGGCTTGCAATCGTGTAAATACAGTATTGATCACAGTGCCAAGTTCAGGGTGCACCTACTATGTGCGGAAATAAAAAAATCTGATTTTTCGCGACCAAACTAGGGGTGCGCCTATTATGCGAGTGCGCCTATTATGCTAGTAAATTAATGCGCTCGGCGGAGAAAAGACTGTCGCGCTCGATGACGCGGAAGACTGGAAAATTTAAATTCTTCCGATCCCGAGGTTTTCCAAGCATAACCGTCGCTTTACACTCCGTATATCCGGGCATAGCAGAGCTAAGCCGCTGCCAATTTGTACTTGACTTGTATTAGACTTTAGTTATTTGGCCTGTGTTATATTCATAGTTGCTCATTTCATCACTGGTTCATGGTTGATCATAGTGTTCAGTGATCATTGCAGCTTAACTTCACTTAGTTTTGGCTTCTGCACTTGGCTCATTTCGAAAATAACTACTTCTCTTATGGTACTGTGTCCTTGGGCTCCCACCCTTTTCCTTGCCTTTCGGGCACAGGCAGCACAGCAGTCCCTGGAGGACCAACGGGCGACACTGGCCGCCGAAAAGGGGCGTCTCGAGTTGCTTCTTGCAGACCTGCGTGCAAAGGTGGCAGAACAGCAGGAGCAGCTGAATGCCTCTGAGCAGGACCGCCGCGCCCTGCACAACAGCCTGCAGGAACTTAAGGTGAGCGGTATTTCTGTGTCTTTGCCATGTTTCTTTAGATATTAATCCTATTGATGTAATGTTTGGCAAATTTTTAGTCCAGAACTTGTATGCCTGCGTCACCACCTTGCTTTTGAGCCACCAATTTTCCTTTCTCTTCCTGCCAACGTCTGTCAAATTTATTCGCATCACCCCTATCTCTAAGCTACTACCTCGGGAAGAATGACTATGGCTGTACTGTCAACATCTGGGTGCATACTGCCCCATACTAGCGAGGTGTGTTTCATTGTTTCTGCAGTTTTACTACACACTGCACATGTCATCTTCATGGTTAAATTTCTTTGCGCACCATGTCCAGCCGTTTGGCGGATGCCCGTTGCAGTTTACTCCCCTGCTGTTAAGAGCTGAGGCTGTGTGCATACCTCTCCGCTAACAAGGGCACAATAGCACCCCCAGTTCTGGCCGAGGGCTGTTGTACGCATATTTGTTCTTCTTTCGTTGCAAAAAATAAGCCTTGTAAACTGTGTTCTAGCTATCCTCTAAAAAGAAAATTGTTGGAGAATGTCTCTAAGAAGGAACAGCTTGCCAGGTCAGTGATCTGGCAAACTTCATTTCACCTCAACTGCAGCTGACAACTTTTAGACGATACGTCCCTATCAGCATCCGTTCTATCAAAAAAAGCTTATTTCCTGAACTGCGCAACGGTGGAATGCAGGGCATACCTCCAAGCGCTAATTGTTGGACAGTATGAGTCTGGGAAATTGGTAGGCTTTTTGTGCTGTAACTGCCCTTGTCCACTCTTGCTACCCACCTGGGCAAAAAATCTTTCAGACCAGCACAACCTACAACATGTCCCACTGGTTGCAGTGGCTATTTGCTTTAGTCATGTTTGTCATACCGAGCCCCTCTTTCCCCTTTTCTTGTCTGCTCAGTAACTGAGGAGGACCTTGATTGTGGCAGTCTTAATGCTACAGGCAGCATAAGAAGGTTCTTGCTCAGTTTCCACCCTCACTGTTCAACCACGTTCCTAAGTCAAGCTCGCGGTAATATAGGACATGCTACGGATGACGGTAGTTAAGAAACCAGGAAGCGAAAGTAATGTTCATCAGTCTAGCAATGGAGCAGCAGTTCGCAGTTGGTAGCGAGGTGCTGGAAGTAGGAAGAGATTGTCTACTTACGGCAGGTAGTGACCACTGATCCGGATCATGAGAGGGAAATAACTAGAAGAATAAGCATGGAGTGCAGCATGTATTGCAGGTTCTCTTAGATCATGAATGGCAGTTTGCCAATATTGCTCAAGAGAAAAGCATACAACAGCTGTATCTTACGGGCACTCACCTATGGGGCAGAAACGTTGAGGCTAGCAAAGAGGGTTCAGCTTAAGTTGAGGACAATGCAGCGAGGTATGAAAAGAAAATGATAGGTGTAACGTTAAGAGACCGCAAGTGGGTAGAGTGGGTGAGGGAACAAACTCGGTTTAATGACGTCCTAGTTGAAATCAAGAAGAAGAAATGGGCTTGGGCAGGGCATGTAATGCAAAGGCAAGATAACCATTAGGCCTTAAGGGTGAAGGAGTGGATTCTAAGTGAAGGCAGACATAGCAGGGGGTAGCAGGCAGTTAGGTGGGCGGATGAGATTAAGAAGTTTGGGGTCGCAACTGGCAAAGGACAGTTAATTGGAGAGACATGGGATAGGCCTTTGCTCTGCAGTGGGCGTAGTCAGGCTGCTGATGATGATGAACATTTTCGCGATCGAAATTTCGGACTCGAGCCAAAATCGAGTTCCTGGGAGGTGTCATGGTTCCTCAGTGAGATCTCAAATTTTGCACGAGGTCAAGATTAAGATTGTGATTTCAACAGGTCAAGGAAAACGGAAGCATGGCCAGGCGTGATGCCTATACTACTGTATATTGCTTGTTCCTTCTAGGGCTGGTGAAACTTGAATGCAATGCCTTTACGGTCTGCAGTGGAGGTGCTATGCTGTTGCTTTACTTGCTGCAAGTGAGCACGGACCGGTGTATATTCGGTATCCTCTGCACGCGATGTCGCAGGGCAATATCCGCGTGTTCTGCCGCCTGCGTCCCCTCCTGGCCTCTGAGAAAGCTCCGCAGCGGCCTTTCCTGATGCTGCCAGATGAGCGGACCGTCGAGGTGCTCCGCACAGACCCGGCGGTGAGCGGGGCCCTGTGGCCAGAGGGCTTTCGTAACCGTGCCAGTGGTGTGGTTGTGGCACACTTCCTGGATTAGAGAGTTACAGAATTTAGCTATTGTTGTGCTACCTGTGAGCATGCAGGTCAACTGAAAACTTCATGGTGGTGCAAGTGGGTGTGG